>NC_091140.1:128759-728759 GCF_041381155.1 Argopecten irradians | reverse complement strand
ATATAGTCTTCATTGGTCTTAATAAGATATAAATATTTCATGTTTATGACGCAATTTGTAATAAACATACCATATTTCAAACATCGCATTGTTTATACTTCACAAAATCACCAACCTATTTAAACTGAATTTATTCCAATAGAATAATTAGTTTCAAATTGTTCAAACAGGGACATGAATGATATACGATACAAATGATGAATCGAGACAGTATGCAATATGATGACGTCAGCGATCAAAGCTAAGTTAAGATTGACAAATGGGAGTCAAAGTTAACACTATTGTCTCAGTAAATCAGACATGTATGGACGTCAATGTTTTCTTACCAAAAAAAGTCAACTCAATCAGAGACACATGTTGTGGTAATCTTTGTTCAGTAATGCCGATCTAGATGTTTAATATAATGCATTGGATGTACGATTTGTAGTAAAATGTTCCTAAATATGTCTTACTTAACGCATTTGATTTTATTTGATATATCTAGCGAATATAGTAAATGCTGAATTTCCCGACATATGATAAATATCTAATAGACAGTCATTTTTAATCAATATGGGCCTGTGTAATTCTCGATTTTCATGAATTCATTAAAGAACAATTTTGTCATTTGAGATTGAAGAAAACAGACACAGCATTGTTTTAATTATATTCAGCATTGTCTTGGCGGACTAAAGGTGACAGTTACATCTATACCGTGGTTTGTAGTGGTAGATTGGACTCTCATCCGTCAATCTACAGTATCTGGTGGTGGACTAAAGGTGACAGTTACATCTATACCGTGGTCTGTAGTGGTAGATTGGACTCTCACCCGTCAATCTACAGTATCTGGTGGTGGACTAAAGGTGACAGTTACATCTATACCGTGGTCTGTAGTGGTAGATTGGACTCTCACCCGTCAATCTACAGTATCTGGTGGTGGACTAAAGGTGACAGTTACATCTATACCGTGGTCTGTAGTGGTAGATTGGACTCTCACCCGTCAATCTACAGTATCTGGTGGTGGACTAAATTAAAGGTGACAGTTACATCTATACCGTGGTCTGTAGTGGTAGATTGGACTCTCACCCGTCAATCTACAGTATCTGGTGGTGGACTAAATTAAAGGTGACAGTTACATCTATACCGTGGTCTGTAGTGGTAGATTGGACTCTCACCCGTCAATCTACAGTATCTGGTGGTGGACTAAAGGTGACAGTTACATCTATACCGTGGTCTGTAGTGGTAGATTGGACTCTCACCCGTCAATCTACAGTATCTGGTGGTGGACTAAAGGTGACAGTTACATCTATACCGTGGTCTGTAGTGGTAGATTGGACTCTCACCCGTCAATCTACAGTATCTGGTGGTGGACTAAATTAAACGTGACAGTTACATCTATACCGTGGTCTGTAGTGGACGATTGGACTCTCACCCGTCAATCTACAGTATCTGGTGGTGGACTAAAGGTGACAGTTACAACTATACCGTGGTGTGTAGTGGTAGATTGGACTCTCACCCGTCAATCTACAGTATCTGGTGGTGGACTAAAGGTGACAGTTACATCTATACCGTGGTCTGTAGTGGTAGATTGGACTCTCACCCGTCAATCTACAGTATCTGGTGGTGGACTAAAGGTGACAGTTACATCTATACCGTGGTCTGTAGTGGTAGATTGGACTCTCACCCGTCAATCTACAGTATCTGGTGGTGGACTAAAGGTGACAGTTACATCTATACCGTGATGTGTAGTGGTAGATTGGACTCTCACCCGTCAATCTACAGTATCTGGTGGTGGACTAAAGGTGACAGTTACATCTATACCGTGGTCTGTAGTGGTAGATTGGACTCTCACCCGTCAATCTACAGTATCTGGTGGTGGACTAAAGGTGACAGTTACATCTATACCGTGGTCTGTAGTGGTAGATTGGACTCTCACCCGTCAATCTACAGTATCTGGTGGTGGACTAAAGGTGACAGTTACATCTATACCGTGGTCTGTAGTGGTAGATTGGACTCTCACCCGTCAATCTACAGTATCTGGTGGTGGACTAAATTAAAGGTGACAGTTACATCTATACCGTGGTCTGTAGTGGTAGATTGGACTCTCACCCGTCAATCTACAGTATCTGGTGGTGGACTAAAGGTGACAGTTACATCTATACCGTGGTCTGTAGTGGTAGATTGGACTCTCACCCGTCAATCTACAGTATCTGGTGGTGGACTAAAGGTGACAGTTACATCTATACCGTGGTCTGTAGTGGTAGATTGGACTCTCACCCGTCAATCTACAGTATCTGGTGGTGGACTAAAGGTGACAGTTACATCTATACCGTGGTCTGTAGTGGTAGATTGGACTCTCACCCGTCAATCTACAGTATCTGGTGGTGGACTAAAGGTGACAGTTACATCTATACCGTGGTCTGTAGTGGTAGATTGGACTCTCACCCGTCAATCTACAGTATCTGGTGGTGGACTAAAGGTGACAGTTACATCTATACCGTGGTCTGTAGTGGTAGATTGGACTCTCACCCGTCAATCTACAGTATCTGGTGGTGGACTAAAGGTGACAGTTACATCTATACCGTGGTCTGTAGTGGTAGATTGGACTCTCACCCGTCAATCTACAGTATCTGGTGGTGGACTAAAGGTGACAGTTACATCTATACCGTGGTCTGTAGTGGTAGATTGGACTCTCACCCGTCAATCTACAGTATCTGGTGGTGGACTAAAGGTGACAGTTACATCTATACCGTGGTCTGTAGTGGTAGATTGGACTCTCACCCGTCAATCTACAGTATCTGGTGGTGGACTAAAGGTGACAGTTACATCTATACCGTGGTCTGTAGTGGTAGATTGGACTCTCACCCGTCAATCTACAGTATCTGGTGGTGGACTAAAGGTGACAGTTACATCTATACCGTGGTCTGTAGTGGTAGATTGGACTCTCACCCGTCAATCTACAGTATCTGGTGGTGGACTAAAGGTGACAGTTACATCTATACCGTGGTCTGTAGTGGTAGATTGGACTCTCACCCGTCAATCTACAGTATCTGGTGGTGGACTAAAGGTGACAGTTACATCTATACCGTGGTCTGTAGTGGTAGATTGGACTCTCACCCGTCAATCTACAGTATCTGGTGGTGGACTAAAGGTGACAGTTACATCTATACCGTGGTCTGTAGTGGTAGATTGGACTCTCACCCGTCAATCTACAGTATCTGGTGGTGGACTAAATTAAAGGTGACAGTTACATCTATACCGTGGTCTGTAGTGGTAGATTGGACTCTCACCCGTCAATCTATAGTATCTGGTGGTGGACTAAAGGTGACAGTTACATCTATACCGTGGTCTGTAGTGGTAGATTGGACTCTCACCCGTCAATCTACAGTATCTGGTGGTGGACTAAAGGTGACAGTTACATCTATACCGTGGTCTGTAGTGGTAGATTGGACTCTCACCCGTCAATCTACAGTATCTGGTGGTGGACTAAAGGTGACAGTTACATCTATACCGTGGTCTGTAGTGGTAGATTGGACTCTCACCCGTCAATCTACAGTATCTGGTGGTGGACTAAAGGTGACAGTTACATCTATACCGTGGTCTGTAGTGGTAGATTGGACTCTCACCCGTCAATCTACAGTATCTGGTGGTGGACTAAAGGTGACAGTTACATCTATACCGTGGTCTGTAGTGGTAGATTGGACTCTCACCCGTCAATCTACAGTATCTGGTGGTGGACTAAAGGTGACAGTTACATCTATACCGTGGTCTGTAGTGGTAGATTGGACTCTCACCCGTCAATCTACAGTATCTGGTGGTGGACTAAAGGTGACAGTTACATCTATACCGTGGTCTGTAGTGGTAGATTGGACTCTCACCCGTCAATCTACAGTATCTGGTGGTGGACTAAAGGTGACAGTTACATCTATACCGTGGTCTGTAGTGGTAGATTGGACTCTCACCCGTCAATCTACAGTATCTGGTGGTGGACTAAAGGTGACAGTTACATCTATACCGTGGTCTGTAGTGGTAGATTGGACTCTCACCCGTCAATCTACAGTATCTGGTGGTGGACTAAAGGTGACAGTTACATCTATACCGTGGTCTGTAGTGGTAGATTGGACTCTCACCCGTCAATCTACAGTATCTGGTGGTGGACTAAATTAAAGGTGACAGTTACATCTATACCGTGGTCTGTAGTGGTAGATTGGACTCTCACCCGTCAATCTACAGTATCTGGTGGTGGACTAAAGGTGACAGTTACATCTATACCGTGGTCTGTAGTGGTAGATTGGACTCTCACCCGTCAATCTACAGTATCTGGTGGTGGACTAAAGGTGACAGTTACATCTATACCGTGGTCTGTAGTGGTAGATTGGACTCTCACCCGTCAATCTACAGTATCTGGTGGTGGACTAAAGGTGACAGTTACATCTATACCGTGGTCTGTAGTGGTAGATTGGACTCTCACCCGTCAATCTACAGTATCTGGTGGTGGACTAAAGGTGACAGTTACATCTATACCGTGGTCTGTAGTGGTAGATTGGACTCTCACCCGTCAATCTACAGTATCTGGTGGTGGACTAAAGGTGACA
The DNA here is from genome assembly GCF_041381155.1 of Argopecten irradians. NCBI lineage: Eukaryota > Metazoa > Mollusca > Bivalvia > Pectinida > Pectinidae > Argopecten > Argopecten irradians. Next base: position 724,185 of record NC_091140.1, on the reverse strand, counting down.
GTTACATCCATACCGTGGTCTGTAGTGGTAGATTGGACTCTCACCCGTCAATCTACAGTATCTGGTGGTGGACTAAAGGTGACAGTTACATCTATACCGTGGTCTGTAGTGGTAGATTGGACTCTCACCCGTCAATCTACAGTATCTGGTGGTGGACTAAAGGTGACAGTTACATCTATACCGTGGTCTGTAGTGGTAGATTGGACTCTCACCCGTCAATCTACAGTATCTGGTGGTGGACTAAAGGTGACAGTTACATCTATACCGTGGTCTGTAGTGGTAGATTGGACTCTCACCCGTCAATCTACAGTATCTGGTGGTGGACTAAAGGTGACAGTTACATCTATACCGTGGTCTGTAGTGGTAGATTGGACTCTCACCCGTCAATCTACAGTATCTGGTGGTGGACTAAATGTGACAGTTACATCTATACCGTGGTCTGTAGTGGTAGATTGGACTCTCACCCGTCAATCTACAGTATCTGGTGGTGGACTAAAGGTGACAGTTACATCTATACCGTGGTCTGTAGTGGTAGATTGGACTCTCACCCGTCAATCTACAGTATCTGGTGGTGGACTAAAGGTGACAGTTACATCTATACCGTGGTCTGTAGTGGTAGATTGGACTCTCACCCGTCAATCTACAGTATCTGGTGGTGGACTAAAGGTGACAGTTACATCTATACCGTGGTCTGTAGTGGTAGATTGGACTCTCACCCGTCAATCTACAGTATCTGGTGGTGGACTAAAGGTGACAGTTACATCTATACCGTGGTCTGTAGTGGTAGATTGGACTCTCACCCGTCAATCTACAGTATCTGGTGGTGGACTAAAGGTGACAGTTACATCTATACCGTGGTCTGTAGTGGTAGATTGGACTCTCACCCGTCAATCTACAGTATCTGGTGGTGGACTAAAGGTGACAGTTACATCTATACCGTGGTCTGTAGTGGTAGATTGGACTCTCACCCGTCAATCTACAGTATCTGGTGGTGGACTAAAGGTGACAGTTACATCTATACCGTGGTCTGTAGTGGTAGATTGGACTCTCACCCGTCAATCTACAGTATCTGGTGGTGGACTAAAGGTGACAGTTACATCTATACCGTGGTCTGTAGTGGTAGATTGGACTCTCACCCGTCAATCTACAGTATCTGGTGGTGGACTAAATTAAAGGTGACAGTTACATCTATACCGTGGTCTGTAGTGGTAGATTGGACTCTCACCCGTCAATCTACAGTATCTGGTGGTGGACTAAAGGTGACAGTTACATCTATACCGTGGTCTGTAGTGGTAGATTGGACTCTCACCCGTCAATCTACAGTATCTGGTGGTGGACTAAAAGGTGACAGTTACATCTATACCGTGGTCTGTAGTGGTAGATTGGACTCTCACCCGTCAATCTACAGTATCTGGTGGTGGACTAAAGGTGACAGTTACATCTATACCGTGGTCTGTAGTGGTAGATTGGACTCTCACCCGTCAATCTACAGTATCTGGTGGTGGACTAAAGGTGACAGTTACATCTATACCGTGGTCTGTAGTGGTAGATTGGACTCTCACCCGTCAATCTACAGTATCTGGTGGTGGACTAAAGGTGACAGTTACATCTATACCGTGGTCTGTAGTGGTAGATTGGACTCTCACCCGTCAATCTACAGTATCTGGTGGTGGACTAAAGGTGACAGTTACATCTATACCGTGGTCTGTAGTGGTAGATTGGACTCTCACCCGTCAATCTACAGTATCTGGTGGTGGACTAAAGGTGACAGTTACATCTATACCGTGGTCTGTAGTGGTAGATTGGACTCTCACCCGTCAATCTACAGTATCTGGTGGTGGACTAAAGGTGACAGTTACATCTATACCGTGGTCTGTAGTGGTAGATTGGACTCTCACCCGTCAATCTACAGTATCTGGTGGTGGACTAAAGGTGACAGTTACATCTATACCGTGGTCTGTAGTGGTAGATTGGACTCTCACCCGTCAATCTACAGTATCTGGTGGTGGACTAAAGGTGACAGTTACATCTATACCGTGGTCTGTAGTGGTAGATTGGACTCTCACCCGTCAATCTACAGTATCTGGTGGTGGACTAAAGGTGACAGTTACATCTATACCGTGGTCTGTAGTGGTAGATTGGACTCTCACCCGTCAATCTACAGTATCTGGTGGTGGACTAAATTAAAGGTGACAGTTACATCTATACCGTGGTCTGTAGTGGTAGATTGGACTCTCACCCGTCAATCTACAGTATCTGGTGGTGGACTAAAGGTGACAGTTACATCTATACCGTGGTCTGTAGTGGTAGATTGGACTCTCACCCGTCAATCTACAGTATCTGGTGGTGGACTAAAGGTGACAGTTACATCTATACCGTGGTCTGTAGTGGTAGATTGGACTCTCACCCGTCAATCTACAGTATCTGGTGGTGGACTAAAGGTGACAGTTACATCTATACCGTGGTCTGTAGTGGTAGATTGGACTCTCACCCGTCAATCTACAGTATCTGGTGGTGGACTAAAGGTGACAGTTACATCTATACCGTGGTTGTAGTGGTAGATTGGACTCTCACCCGTCAATCTACAGTATCTGGTGGTGGACTAAAGGTGACAGTTACATCTATACCGTGGTCTGTAGTGGTAGATTGGACTCTCACCCGTCAATCTACAGTATCTGGTGGTGGACTAAAGGTGACAGTTACATCTATACCGTGGTCTGTAGTGGTAGATTGGACTCTCACCCGTCAATCTACAGTATCTGGTGGTGGACTAAAGGTGACAGTTACATCTATACCGTGGTCTGTAGTGGTAGATTGGACTCTCACCCGTCAATCTACAGTATCTGGTGGTGGACTAAAGGTGACAGTTACATCTATACCGTGGTCTGTAGTGGTAGATTGGACTCTCACCCGTCAATCTACAGTATCTGGTGGTGGACTAAAGGTGACAGTTACATCTATACCGTGGTCTGTAGTGGTAGATTGGACTCTCACCCGTCAATCTACAGTATCTGGTGGTGGACTAAAGGTGACAGTTACATCTATACCGTGGTCTGTAGTGGTAGATTGGACTCTCACCCGTCAATCTACAGTATCTGGTGGTGGACTAAAGGTGACAGTTACATCTATACCGTGGTCTGTAGTGGTAGATTGGACTCTCACCCGTCAATCTACAGTATCTGGTGGTGGACTAAAGGTGACAGTTACATCTATACCGTGGTCTGTAGTGGTAGATTGGACTCTCACCCGTCAATCTACAGTATCTGGTGGTGGACTAAAGGTGACAGTTACATCTATACCGTGGTCTGTAGTGGTAGATTGGACTCTCACCCGTCAATCTACAGTATCTGGTGGTGGACTAAAGGTGACAGTTACATCTATACCGTGGTCTGTAGTGGTAGATTGGACTCTCACCCGTCAATCTACAGTATCTGGTGGTGGACTAAAGGTGACAGTTACATCTATACCGTGGTCTGTAGTGGTAGATTGGACTCTCACCCGTCAATCTACAGTATCTGGTGGTGGACTAAAGGTGACAGTTACATCTATACCGTGGTCTGTAGTGGTAGATTGGACTCTCACCCGTCAATCTACAGTATCTGGTGGTGGACTAAAGGTGACAGTTACATCTATACCGTGGTCTGTAGTGGTAGATTGGACTCTCACCCGTCAATCTACAGTATCTGGTGGTGGACTAAAGGTGACAGTTACATCTATACCGTGGTCTGTAGTGGTAGATTGGACTCTCACCCGTCAATCTACAGTATCTGGTGGTGGACTAAAGGTGACAGTTACATCTATACCGTGGTCTGTAGTGGTAGATTGGACTCTCACCCGTCAATCTACAGTATCTGGTGGTGGACTAAAGGTGACAGTTACATCTATACCGTGGTCTGTAGTGGTAGATTGGACTCTCACCCGTCAATCTACAGTATCTGGTGGTGGACTAAAGGTGACAGTTACATCTATACCGTGGTCTGTAGTGGTAGATTGGACTCTCACCCGTCAATCTACAGTATCTGGTGGTGGACTAAAGGTGACAGTTACATCTATACCGTGGTCTGTAGTGGTAGATTGGACTCTCACCCGTCAATCTACAGTATCTGGTGGTGGACTAAAGGTGACAGTTACATCTATACCGTGGTCTGTAGTGGTAGATTGGACTCTCACCCGTCAATCTACAGTATCTGGTGGTGGACTAAAGGTGACAGTTACATCTATACCGTGGTCTGTAGTGGTAGATTGGACTCTCACCCGTCAATCTACAGTATCTGGTGGTGGACTAAAGGTGACAGTTACATCTATACCGTGGTCTGTAGTGGTAGATTGGACTCTCACCCGTCAATCTACAGTATCTGGTGGTGGACTAAAGGTGACAGTTACATCTATACCGTGGTCTGTAGTGGTAGATTGGACTCTCACCCGTCAATCTACAGTATCTGGTGGTGGACTAAAGGTGACAGTTACATCTATACCGTGATGTGTAGTGGTAGATTGGACTCTCACCCGTCAATCTACAGTATCTGGTGGTGGACTAAAGGTGACAGTTACATCTATACCGTGGTCTGTAGTGGTAGATTGGACTCTCACCCGTCAATCTACAGTATCTGGTGGTGGACTAAAGGTGACAGTTACATCTATACCGTGGTGTGTAGTGGTAGATTGGACTCTCACCCGTCAATCTACAGTATCTGGTGGTGGACTAAAGGTGACAGTTACATCTATACCGTGGTCTGTAGTGGTAGATTGGACTCTCACCCGTCAATCTACAGTATCTGGTGGTGGACTAAAGGTGACAGTTACATCTATACCGTGGTCTGTAGTGGTAGATTGGACTCTCACCCGTCAATCTACAGTATCTGGTGGTGGACTAAAGGTGACAGTTACATCTATACCGTGGTCTGTAGTGGTAGATTGGACTCTCACCCGTCAATCTACAGTATCTGGTGGTGGACTAAAGGTGACAGTTACATCTATACCGTGGTCTGTAGTGGTAGATTGGACTCTCACCCGTCAATCTACAGTATCTGGTGGTGGACTAAAGGTGACAGTTACATCTATACCGTGGTCTGTAGTGGTAGATTGGACTCTCACCCGTCAATCTACAGTATCTGGTGGTGGACTAAAGGTGACAGTTACATCTATACCGTGGTCTGTAGTGGTAGATTGGACTCTCACCCGTCAATCTACAGTATCTGGTGGTGGACTAAAGGTGACAGTTACATCTATACCGTGGTCTGTAGTGGTAGATTGGACTCTCACCCGTCAATCTACAGTATCTGGTGGTGGACTAAATGTGACAGTTACATCTATACCGTGGTGTGTAGTGGTAGATTGGACTCTCACCCGTCAATCTACAGTATCTGGTGGTGGACTAAAGGTGACAGTTACATCTATACCGTGGTCTGTAGTGGTAGATTGGACTCTCACCCGTCAATCTACAGTATCTGGTGGTGGACTAAAGGTGACAGTTACATCTATACCGTGGTCTGTAGTGGTAGATTGGACTCTCACCCGTCAATCTACAGTATCTGGTGGTGGACTAAAGGTGACAGTTACATCTATACCGTGGTCTGTAGTGGTAGATTGGACTCTCACCCGTCAATCTACAGTATCTGGTGGTGGACTAAAGGTGACAGTTACATCTATACCGTGGTCTGTAGTGGTAGATTGGACTCTCACCCGTCAATCTATAGTATCTGGTGGTGGACTAAAGGTGACAGTTACATCTATACCGTGATGTGTAGTGGTAGATTGGACTCTCACCCGTCAATCTATAGTATCTGGTGGTGGACTAAATGTTACAGTTACATCTATACCGTGATGTGTAGTGGTAGATTGGACTCTCACCCGTCAATCTATAGTATCTGGTGGTGGACTAAAGGTGACAGTTACATCTATACCGTGGTCTGTAGTGGTAGATTGGACTCTCACCCGTCAATCTACAGTATCTGGTGGTGGACTAAAGGTGACAGTTACATCTATACCGTGGTCTGTAGTGGTAGATTGGACTCTCACCCGTCAATCTACAGTATCTGGTGGTGGACTAAAGGTGACAGTTACATCTATACCGTGGTCTGTAGTGGTAGATTGGACTCTCACCCGTCAATCTACAGTATCTGGTGGTGGACTAAAGGTGACAGTTACATCTATACCGTGATGTGTAGTGGTAGATTGGACTCTCACCCGTCAATCTACAGTATCTGGTGGTGGACTAAAGGTGACAGTTACATCTATACCGTGGTCTGTAGTGGTAGATTGGACTCTCACCCGTCAATCTACAGTATCTGGTGGTGGACTAAAGGTGACAGTTACATCTATACCGTGGTCTGTAGTGGTAGATTGGACTCTCACCCGTCAATCTACAGTATCTGGTGGTGGACTAAAGGTGACAGTTACATCTATACCGTGGTCTGTAGTGGTAGATTGGACTCTCACCCGTCAATCTACAGTATCTGGTGGTGGACTAAAGGTGACAGTTACATCTATACCGTGGTCTGTAGTGGTAGATTGGACTCTCACCCGTCAATCTACAGTATCTGGTGGTGGACTAAAAGGTGACAGTTACATCTATACCGTGGTCTGTAGTGGTAGATTGGACTCTCACCCGTCAATCTACAGTATCTGGTGGTGGACTAAAGGTGACAGTTACATCTATACCGTGGTCTGTAGTGGTAGATTGGACTCTCACCCGTCAATCTACAGTATCTGGTGGTGGACTAAAGGTGACAGTTACATCTATACCGTGGTCTGTAGTGGTAGATTGGACTCTCACCCGTCAATCTACAGTATCTGGTGGTGGACTGAAGGTGACAGTTACATCTATACCGTGGTCTGTAGTGGTAGATTGGACTCTCACCCGTCAATCTACAGTATCTGGTGGTGGACTAAAGGTGACAGTTACATCTATACCGTGGTCTGTAGTGGTAGATTGGACTCTCACCCGTCAATCTACAGTATCTGGTGGTGGACTAAAGGTGACAGTTACATCTATACCGTGGTCTGTAGTGGTAGATTGGACTCTCACCCGTCAATCTACAGTATCTGGTGGTGGACTAAAGGTGACAGTTACATCTATACCGTGGTCTGTAGTGGTAGATTGGACTCTCACCCGTCAATCTACAGTATCTGGTGGTGGACTAAAGGTGACAGTTACATCTATACCGTGGTCTGTAGTGGTAGATTGGACTCTCACCCGTCAATCTACAGTATCTGGTGGTGGACTAAAGGTGACAGTTACATCTATACCGTGGTCTGTAGTGGTAGATTGGACTCTCACCCGTCAATCTACAGTATCTGGTGGTGGACTAAAGGTGACAGTTACATCTATACCGTGGTCTGTAGTGGTAGATTGGACTCTCACCCGTCAATCTACAGTATCTGGTGGTGGACTAAAGGTGACAGTTACATCTATACCGTGGTCTGTAGTGGTAGATTGGACTCTCACCCGTCAATCTACAGTATCTGGTGGTGGACTAAAGGTGACAGTTACATCTATACCGTGGTCTGTAGTGGTAGATTGGACTCTCACCCGTCAATCTACAGTATCTGGTGGTGGACTAAAGGTGACAGTTACATCTATACCGTGGTCTGTAGTGGTAGATTGGACTCTCACCCGTCAATCTACAGTATCTGGTGGTGGACTAAAGGTGACAGTTACATCTATACCGTGGTCTGTAGTGGTAGATTGGACTCTCACCCGTCAATCTACAGTATCTGGTGGTGGACTAAAGGTGACAGTTACATCTATACCGTGGTCTGTAGTGGTAGATTGGACTCTCACCCGTCAATCTACAGTATCTGGTGGTGGACTAAAGGTGACAGTTACATCTATACCGTGGTCTGTAGTGGTAGATTGGACTCTCACCCGTCAATCTACAGTATCTGGTGGTGGACTAAAGGTGACAGTTACATCTATACCGTGGTCTGTAGTGGTAGATTGGACTCTCACCCGTCAATCTACAGTATCTGGTGGTGGACTAAAGGTGACAGTTACATCTATACCGTGGTCTGTAGTGGTAGATTGGACTCTCACCCGTCAATCTACAGTATCTGGTGGTGGACTAAAGGTGACAGTTACATCTATACCGTGGTCTGTAGTGGTAGATTGGACTCTCACCCGTCAATCTACAGTATCTGGTGGTGGACTAAAGGTGACAGTTACATCTATACCGTGGTCTGTAGTGGTAGATTGGACTCTCACCCGTCAATCTACAGTATCTGGTGGTGGACTAAAGGTGATATTTACATCTATACCGTGGTCTGTAGTGGTAGATTGGACTCACACCCGTCAATCTACAGTATCTGGTGGTGGACTAAAGGTGACAGTTACATCTATACCGTGGTCTGTAGTGGTAGATTGGACTCTCACCCGTCAATCTACAGTATCTGGTGGTGGACTAAAGGTGACAGTTACATCCATACCGTGGTCTGTAGTGGTAGATTGGACTCTCACCCGTCAATCTACAGTATCTGGTGGTGGACTAAAGGTGACAGTTACATCTATACCGTGGTGTGTAGTGGTAGATTGGACTCTCACCCGTCAATCTACAGTATCTGGTGGTGGACTAAAGGTGACAGTTACATCTATACCGTGGTCTGTAGTGGTAGATTGGACTCTCACCCGTCAATCTATAGTATCTGGTGGTGGACTACTAAAGGTGACAGTTACATCTATACCGTGGTCTGTAGTGGTAGATTGGACTCTCACCCGTCAATCTACAGTATCTGGTGGTGGACTAAAGGTGACAGTTACATCTATACCGTGGTCTGTAGTGGTAGATTGGACTCTCACCCGTCAATCTACAGTATCTGGTGGTGGACTAAAGGTGACAGTTACATCTATACCGTGGTGTGTAGTGGTAGATTGGACTCTCACCCGTCAATCTACAGTATCTGGTGGTGGACTAAAGGTGACAGTTACATCTATACCGTGGTCTGTAGTGGTAGATTGGACTCTCACCCGTCAATCTACAGTATCTGGTGGTGGACTAAAGGTGACAGTTACATCTATACCGTGGTCTGTAGTGGTAGATTGGACTCTCACCCGTCAATCTACAGTATCTGGTGGTGGACTAAAGGTGACAGTTACATCTATACCGTGGTCTGTAGTGGTAGATTGGACTCTCACCCGTCAATCTACAGTATCTGGTGGTGGACTAAAGGTGACAGTTACATCTATACCGTGGTCTGTAGTGGTAGATTGGACTCTCACCCGTCAATCTACAGTATCTGGTGGTGGACTAAAGGTGACAGTTACATCTATACCGTGGTCTGTAGTGGTAGATTGGACTCTCACCCGTCAATCTACAGTATCTGGTGGTGGACTAAAGGTGACAGTTACATCTATACCGTGGTCTGTAGTGGTAGATTGGACTCTCACCCGTCAATCTACAGTATCTGGTGGTGGACTAAAGGTGACAGTTACATCTATACCGTGGTCTGTAGTGGTAGATTGGACTCTCACCCGTCAATCTACAGTATCTGGTGGTGGACTAAAGGTGACAGTTACATCTATACCGTGGTCTGTAGTGGTAGATTGGACTCTCACCCGTCAATCTACAGTATCTGGTGGTGGACTAAAGGTGACAGTTACATCTATACCGTGGTCTGTAGTGGTAGATTGGACTCTCACCCGTCAATCTACAGTATCTGGTGGTGGACTAAAGGTGACAGTTACATCTATACCGTGGTCTGTAGTGGTAGATTGGACTCTCACCCGTCAATCTACAGTATCTGGTGGTGGACTAAAGGTGACAGTTACATCTATACCGTGGTCTGTAGTGGTAGATTGGACTCTCACCCGTCAATCTACAGTATCTGGTGGTGGACTAAAGGTGACAGTTACATCTATACCGTGGTCTGTAGTGGTAGATTGGACTCTCACCCGTCAATCTACAGTATCTGGTGGTGGACTAAAGGTGACAGTTACATCTATACCGTGGTCTGTAGTGGTAGATTGGACTCTCACCCGTCAATCTACAGTATCTGGTGGTGGACTAAAGGTGACAGTTACATCTATACCGTGGTCTGTAGTGGTAGATTGGACTCTCACCCGTCAATCTACAGTATCTGGTGGTGGACTAAAGGTGACAGTTACATCTATACCGTGGTCTGTAGTGGTAGATTGGACTCTCACCCGTCAATCTACAGTATCTGGTGGTGGACTAAAGTGATCATGTGTGTGTGGACTAAATAGGTGACAGTTACATCTATACCGTGTTGTAGTGGTAGATTGGACTCTCACCCGTCAATCTACAGTATCTGGTGGTGGACTAAAGGTGACAGTTACATCTATACCGTGGTCTGTAGTGGTAGATTGGACTCTCACCCGTCAATCTACAGTATCTGGTGGTGGACTAAAGGTGACAGTTACATCTATACCGTGGTCTGTAGTGGTAGATTGGACTCTCACCCGTCAATCTACAGTATCTGGTGGTGGACTAAAGGTGACAGTTACATCTATACCGTGGTCTGTAGTGGTAGATTGGACTCTCACCCGTCAATCTACAGTATCTGGTGGTGGACTAAAGGTGACAGTTACATCTATACCGTGGTCTGTAGTGGTAGATTGGACTCTCACCCGTCAATCTACAGTATCTGGTGGTGGACTAAAGGTGACAGTTACATCTATACCGTGGTCTGTAGTGGTAGATTGGACTCTCACCCCGTCAATCTACAGTATCTGGTGGTGGACTAAAGGTGACAGTTACATCTATACCGTGGTCTGTAGTGGTAGATTGGACTCTCACCCGTCAATCTACAGTATCTGGTGGTGGACTAAAGGTGACAGTTACATCTATACCGTGGTCTGTAGTGGTAGATTGGACTCTCACCCGTCAATCTACAGTATCTGGTGGTGGACTAAAGGTGACAGTTACATCTATACCGTGGTCGTAGTGGTAGATTGGACTCTCACCCGTCAATCTACAGTATCTGGTGGTGGACTAAAGGTGACAGTTACATCTATACCGTGGTCTGTAGTGGTAGATTGGACTCTCACCCGTCAATCTACAGTATCTGGTGGTGGACTAAAGGTGACAGTTACATCTATACCGTGGTCTGTAGTGGTAGATTGGACTCTCACCCGTCAATCTACAGTATCTGGTGGTGGACTAAAGGTGACAGTTACATCTATACCGTGGTCTGTAGTGGTAGATTGGACTCTCACCCGTCAATCTACAGTATCTGGTGGTGGACTAAAGGTGACAGTTACATCCATACCGTGGTCTGTAGTGGTAGATTGGACTCTCACCCGTCAATCTACAGTATCTTGTGGTGGACTAAAGGTGACTAAATTTACAGTTACATCTATACCGTGGTGTGTAGTGGTAGATTGGACTCTCACCCGTCAATCTACAGTATCTGGTGGTGGACTAAAGGTGACAGTTACATCTATACCGTGGTCTGTAGTGGTAGATTGGACTCTCACCCGTCAATCTACAGTATCTGGTGGTGGACTAAAGGTGACAGTTACATCTATACCGTGGTCTGTAGTGGTAGATTGGACTCTCACCCGTCAATCTACAGTATCTGGTGGTGGACTAAAGGTGACAGTTACATCTATACCGTGATGTGTAGTGGTAGATTGGACTCTCACCCGTCAATCTACAGTATCTGGTGGTGGACTAAAGGTGACAGTTACATCTATACCGTGGTCTGTAGTGGTAGATTGGACTCTCACCCGTCAATCTACAGTATCTGGTGGTGGACTAAAGGTGACAGTTACATCTATACCGTGGTCTGTAGTGGTAGATTGGACTCTCACCCGTCAATCTACAGTATCTGGTGGTGGACTAAATGGTGACAGTTACATCTATACCGTGGTGTGTAGTGGTAGATTGGACTCTCACCCGTCAATCTACAGTATCTGGTGGTGGACTAAAGGTGACAGTTACATCTATACCGTGGTCTGTAGTGGTAGATTGGACTCTCACCCGTCAATCTACAGTATCTGGTGGTGGACTAAAGGTGACAGTTACATCTATACCGTGGTCTGTAGTGGTAGATTGGACTCTCACCCGTCAATCTACAGTATCTGGTGGTGGACTAAAGGTGACAGTTACATCTATACCGTGGTCTGTAGTGGTAGATTGGACTCTCACCCGTCAATCTACAGTATCTGGTGGTGGACTAAAGGTGACAGTTACATCTATACCGTGGTCTGTAGTGGTAGATTGGACTCTCACCCGTCAATCTACAGTATCTGGTGGTGGACTAAAGGTGACAGTTACATCTATACCGTGGTCTGTAGTGGTAGATTGGACTCTCACCCGTCAATCTACAGTATCTGGTGGTGGACTAAAGGTGACAGTTACATCTATACCGTGGTCTGTAGTGGTAGATTGGACTCTCACCCGTCAATCTACAGTATCTGGTGGTGGACTAAATTAAAGGTGACAGTTACATCTATACCGTGGTCTGTAGTGGTAGATTGGACTCTCACCCGTCAATCTACAGTATCTGGTGGTGGACTAAAGGTGACAGTTACATCTATACCGTGGTCTGTAGTGGTAGATTGGACTCTCACCCGTCAATCTACAGTATCTGGTGGTGGACTAAAGGTGACAGTTACATCTATACCGTGATGTGTAGTGGTAGATTGGACTCTCACCCGTCAATCTACAGTATCTGGTGGTGGACTAAAGGTGACAGTTACATCTATACCGTGGTCTGTAGTGGTAGATTGGACTCTCACCCGTCAATCTACAGTATCTGGTGGTGGACTAAAGGTGACAGTTACATCTATACCGTGGTCTGTAGTGGTAGATTGGACTCTCACCCGTCAATCTACAGTATCTGGTGGTGGACTAAAGGTGACAGTTACATCTATACCGTGGTCTGTAGTGGTAGATTGGACTCTCACCCGTCAATCTACAGTATCTGGTGGTGGACTAAATTAAAGGTGACAGTTACATCTATACCGTGGTCTGTAGTGGTAGATTGGACTCTCACCCGTCAATCTACAGTATCTGGTGGTGGACTAAAGGTGACAGTTACATCTATACCGTGGTCTGTAGTGGTAGATTGGACTCTCACCCGTCAATCTACAGTATCTGGTGGTGGACTAAAGGTGACAGTTACATCTATACCGTGGTCTGTAGTGGTAGATTGGACTCTCACCCGTCAATCTACAGTATCTGGTGGTGGACTAAAGGTGACAGTTACATCTATACCGTGGTCTGTAGTGGTAGATTGGACTCTCACCCGTCAATCTACAGTATCTGGTGGTGGACTAAAGGTGACAGTTACATCTATACCGTGGTCTGTAGTGGTAGATTGGACTCTCACCCGTCAATCTACAGTATCTGGTGGTGGACTAAAGGTGACAGTTACATCTATACCGTGGTCTGTAGTGGTAGATTGGACTCTCACCCGTCAATCTACAGTATCTGGTGGTGGACTAAAGGTGACAGTTACATCTATACCGTGGTCTGTAGTGGTAGATTGGACTCTCACCCGTCAATCTACAGTATCTGGTGGTGGACTAAAGGTGACAGTTACATCTATACCGTGGTCTGTAGTGGTAGATTGGACTCTCACCCGTCAATCTACAGTATCTGGTGGTGGACTAAAGGTGACAGTTACATCTATACCGTGGTCTGTAGTGGTAGATTGGACTCTCACCCGTCAATCTACAGTATCTGGTGGTGGACTAAAGGTGACAGTTACATCTATACCGTGATGTGTAGTGGTAGATTGGACTCTCACCCGTCAATCTACAGTATCTGGTGGTGGACTAAAGGTGACAGTTACATCTATACCGTGGTCTGTAGTGGTAGATTGGACTCTCACACCGTCAATCTACGGTATCTGGTGGTGGACTAAATTAAAGGTGACAGTTACATCTATACCGTGGTCTGTAGTGGTAGATTGGACTCTCACCCGTCAATCTACAGTATCTGGTGGTGGACTAAAGGTGACAGTTACATCTATACCGTGGTGTGTAGTGGTAGATTGGACTCTCACCCGTCAATCTACAGTATCTGGTGGTGGACTAAATGTTACAGTTACATCTATACCGTGATTTGTAGTGGTAGATTGGACTCTCACCCGTCAATCTACAGTATCTGGTGGTGGACTAAATTAAAGGTGACAGTTACATCTATACCGTGGTCTGTAGTGGTAGATTGGACTCTCACCCGTCAATCTACAGTATCTGGTGGTGGACTAAAGGTGACAGTTACATCTATACCGTGGTCTGTAGTGGTAGATTGGACTCTCACCCGTCAATCTACAGTATCTGGTGGTGGACTAAAGGTGACAGTTACATCTATACCGTGGTCTGTAGTGGTAGATTGGACTCTCACCCGTCAATCTATAGTATCTGGTGGTGGACTAAAGGTGACAGTTACATCTATACCGTGGTCTGTAGTGGTAGATTGGACTCTCACCCGTCAATCTACAGTATCTGGTGGTGGACTAAAGGTGACAGTTACATCTATACCGTGGTCTGTAGTGGTAGATTGGACTCTCACCCGTCAATCTACAGTATCTGGTGGTGGACTAAAGGTGACAGTTACATCTATACCGTGGTCTGTAGTGGTAGATTGGACTCTCACCCGTCAATCTACAGTATCTGGTGGTGGACTAAAGGTGACAGTTACATCTATACCGTGGTCTGTAGTGGTAGATTGGACTCTCACCCGTCAATCTACAGTATCTGGTGGTGGACTAAATAGTGACAGTTACATCTATACCGTGGTCTGTAGTGGTAGATTGGACTCTCACCCGTCAATCTACAGTATCTGGTGGTGGACTAAAGGTGACAGTTACATCTATACCGTGGTCTGTAGTGGTAGATTGGACTCTCACCCGTCAAATCTACAGTATCTGGTGGTGGACTAAAGGTGACAGTTACATCTATACCGTGGTCTGTAGTGGTAGATTGGACTCTCACCCGTCAATCTACAGTATCTGGTGGTGGACTAAATTAAAGGTGACAGTTACATCTATACCGTGGTCTGTAGTGGTAGATTGGACTCTCACCCGTCAATCTACAGTATCTGGTGGTGGACTAAAGGTGACAGTTACATCTATACCGTGGTCTGTAGTGTGTTGACTTCCCGTATGTATGTGGTAGATTGGACTCTCACACCGTCAATCTACAGTATCTGGTGGTGGACTAAAGGTGACAGTTACATCTATACCGTGGTCTGTAGTGGTAGATTGGACTCTCACCCGTCAATCTACAGTATCTGGTGGTGGACTAAAGGTGACAGTTACATCTATACCGTGGTCTGTAGTGGTAGATTGGACTCTCACCCGTCAATCTACAGTATCTGGTGGTGGACTAAAGGTGACAGTTACATCTATACCGTGGTCTGTAGTGGTAGATTGGACTCTCACCCGTCAATCTACAGTATCTGGTGGTGGACTAAAGGTGACAGTTACATCTATACCGTGGTCTGTAGTGGTAGATTGGACTCTCACCCGTCAATCTACAGTATCTGGTGGTGGACTAAAGGTGACAGTTACATCTATACCGTGGTCTGTAGTGGTAGATTGGACTCTCACCCGTCAATCTACAGTATCTGGTGGTGGACTAAAGGTGACAGTTACATCTATACCGTGGTCTGTAGTGGTAGATTGGACTCTCACCCGTCAATCTACAGTATCTGGTGGTGGACTAAAGGTGACAGTTACATCTATACCGTGGTCTGTAGTGGTAGATTGGACTCTCACCCGTCAATCTACAGTATCTGGTGGTGGACTAAAGGTGACAGTTACATCTATACCGTGGTCTGTAGTGGTAGATTGGACTCTCACCCGTCAATCTACAGTATCTGGTGGTGGACTAAAGGTGACAGTTACATCTATACCGTGGTCTGTAGTGGTAGATTGGACTCTCACCCGTCAATCTACAGTATCTGGTGGTGGACTAAAGGTGACAGTTACATCTATACCGTGGTCTGTAGTGGTAGATTGGACTCTCACCCGTCAATCTACAGTATCTGGTGGTGGACTAAAGGTGACAGTTACATCTATACCGTGGTGTGTAGTGGTAGATTGGACTCTCACCCGTCAATCTACAGTATCTGGTGGTGGACTAATAAAGGTGACAGTTACATCTATACCGTGGTCTGTAGTGGTAGATTGGACTCTCACCCGTCAATCTACAGTATCTGGTGGTGGACTAAAGGTGACAGTTACATCTATACCGTGGTCTGTAGTGGTAGATTGGACTCTCACCCGTCAATCTACAGTATCTGGTGGTGGACTAAATGGTGACAGTTACATCTATACCGTGGTCTGTAGTGGTAGATTGGACTCTCACCCGTCAATCTACAGTATCTGGTGGTGGACTAAAGGTGACAGTTACATCTATACCGTGGTCTGTAGTGGTAGATTGGACTCTCACCCGTCAATCTACAGTATCTGGTGGTGGACTAAAGGTGACAGTTACATCTATACCGTGGTCTGTAGTGGTAGATTGGACTCTCACCCGTCAATCTACAGTATCTGGTGGTGGACTAAAGGTGACAGTTACATCTATACCGTGGTCTGTAGTGGTAGATTGGACTCTCACCCGTCAATCTACAGTATCTGGTGGTGGACTAAAAGGTGACAGTTACTCTATACCGTGGTCTGTAGTGGTAGATTGGACTCTCACCCGTCAATCTACAGTATCTGGTGGTGGACTAAAGGTGACAGTTACATCTATACCGTGGTCTGTAGTGGTAGATTGGACTCTCACCCGTCAATCTACAGTATCTGGTGGTGGACTAAATGTGACAGTTACATCTATACCGTGGTCTGTAGTGGTAGATTGGACTCTCACCCGTCAATCTACAGTATCTGGTGGTGGACTAAATGTGACAGTTACATCTATACCGTGGTCTGTAGTGGTAGATTGGACTCTCACCCGTCAATCTACAGTATCTGGTGGTGGACTAAATGTGACAGTTACATCTATACCGTGGTCTGTAGTGGTAGATTGGACTCTCACCCGTCAATCTACAGTATCTGGTGGTGGACTAAAGGTGACAGTTACATCTATACCATGGCCGGTAGTGGTAGATTGGACTCTCACCCGTCAATCTACAGTATCTGGTGGTGGACTAAAGGTGACAGTTACATCTATACCGTGGTCTGTAGTGGTAGATTGGACTCTCACCCGTCAATCTACAGTATCTGGTGGTGGACTAAAGGTGACAGTTACATCTATACCGTGGTCTGTAGTGGTAGATTGGACTCTCAACCGTCAATCTACAGTATCTGGTGGTGGACTAAATTAAAGGTGACAGTTACATCTATACCGTGGTCTGTAGTGGTAGATTGGACTCTCACCCGTCAATCTACAGTATCTGGTGGTGGACTAAAGGTGACAGTTACATCTATACCGTGGTCTGTAGTGGTAGATTGGACTCTCACCCGTCAATCTACAGTATCTGGTGGTGGACTAAATTAAAGGTGACAGTTACATCTATACCGTGGTCTGTAGTGGTAGATTGGACTCTCACCCGTCAATCTACAGTATCTGGTGGTGGACTAAATTAAAGGTGACAGTTACATCTATACCGTGGTCTGTAGTGGTAGATTGGACTCTCACCCGTCAATCTACAGTATCTGGTGGTGGACTAAAGGTGACAGTTACATCTATACCGTGGTCTGTAGTGGTAGATTGGACTCTCACCCGTCAATCTACAGTATCTGGTGGTGGACTAAAGGTGACAGTTACATCTATACCGTGGTCTGTAGTGGTAGATTGGACTCTCACCCGTCAATCTACAGTATCTGGTGGTGGACTAAAGGTGACAGTTACATCTATACCGTGGTCTGTAGTGGTAGATTGGACTCTCACCCGTCAATCTACAGTATCTGGTGGTGGACTAAAGGTGACAGTTACATCTATACCGTGGTCTGTAGTGGTAGATTGGACTCTCACCCGTCAATCTACAGTATCTGGTGGTGGACTAAAGGTGACAGTTACATCTATACCGTGGTCTGTAGTGGTAGATTGGACTCTCACCCGTCAATCTACAGTATCTGGTGGTGGACTAAAGGTGACAGTTACATCTATACCGTGGTCTGTAGTGGTAGATTGGACTCTCACCCGTCAATCTACAGTATCTGGTGGTGGACTAATTAAAGGTGACAGTTACATCTATACCGTGGTCTGTAGTGGTAGATTGGACTCTCACCCGTCAATCTACAGTATCTGGTGGTGGACTAAAGGTGACAGTTACATCTATACCGTGGTCTGTAGTGGTAGATTGGACTCTCACCCGTCAATCTACAGTATCTGGTGGTGGACTAAAGGTGACAGTTACATCTATACCGTGGTCTGTAGTGGTAGATTGGACTCTCACCCGTCAATCTACAGTATCTGGTGGTGGACTAAAGGTGACAGTTACATCTATACCGTGGTCTGTAGTGGTAGATTGGACTCTCACCCGTCAATCTACAGTATCTGGTGGTGGACTAAAGGTGACAGTTACATCTATACCGTGGTCTGTAGTGGTAGATTGGACTCTCACCCGTCAATCTACAGTATCTGGTGGTGGACTAAAGGTGACAGTTACATCTATACCGTGGTCTGTAGTGGTAGATTGGACTCTCACCCGTCAATCTACAGTATCTGGTGGTGGACTAAAGGTGACAGTTACATCTATACCGTGGTCTGTAGTGGTAGATTGGACTCTCACCCGTCAATATACAGTATCTGGTGGTGGACTAAAGGTGACAGTTACATCTATACCGTGGTCTGTAGTGGTAGATTGGACTCTCACCCGTCAATCTACAGTATCTGGTGGTGGACTAAAGGTGACAGTTACATCTATACCGTGGTCTGTAGTGGTAGATTGGACTCTCACCCGTCAATCTACAGTATCTGGTGGTGGTGGACTAAAGGTGACAGTTACATCTATACCGTGGTCTGTAGTGGTAGATTGGACTCTCACCCGTCAATCTACAGTATCTGGTGGTGGACTAAAGGTGACAGTTACATCTATACCGTGGTCTGTAGTGGTAGATTGGACTCTCACCCGTCAATCTACAGTATCTGGTGGTGGACTAAAGGTGACAGTTACATCTATACCGTGGTCTGTAGTGGTAGATTGGACTCTCACCCGTCAATCTACAGTATCTGGTGGTGGACTAAAGGTGACAGTTACATCTATACCGTGGTCTGTAGTGGTAGATTGGACTCTCACCCGTCAATCTACAGTATCTGGTGGTGGACTAAAGGTGACAGTTACATCTATACCGTGGTCTGTAGTGGTAGATTGGACTGTCACCCGTCAGTCTATAGTATCAGACGGTGACCCGTCATCACGTGCTTGGTCATTATTTGATTTGTTGCAATAGAATTGTTTTGCAATCTTCAGCTTACATCGAACCATAAGATACAAATATTCAATAATGAGAGATGGATTACACTGTCTGTCTTGTTGTCTTATTATATTATTTTATTCTGCTGCATCCAGTTATAATTAGCAAACAAATTCAACGAAAACATGTCTTTTTAATCCTGTTTACACGGACAATACAATATAATAGATTGTAGGTATAGTTGACGTTCTTGACTTCATGTATTGTATTTGTGAGTAAAAAGTAATCAAAGAAGCAAAAGTGAAACTTATAAGAAGGTAAAATAACAAAGATTTATTTTTCTGATGAAGAATTATTAAGCTAACCAATCTCCACTCATCCACTGACCATTGAACACTCGACCTCTCGTCGCTGGACATAGTCTAGAGACCGGACACATGAAATAAAATTAAATCCTTGAGTCCTCGCGGTGCGGGAACATCGTGTCCGGTACTTAAAGCCTGTCTATTAATGATTAAATATGTTTCGTCATTTGGAAGGTTGATTGCAATCTGGTGTAAAAATGTCCCGGACAGAGTCGCCACTGTAGGCCATTATGTGGATACTAATTGGAAGTCGCCTAGTCGGGGTAAAAGCCTATTAAGGCTACTGACTAGAAGAGAAAGTGTCGACTAAGAACTTAACAAAATGTTTCCACTTATTGCCAGACCATTGCACACTGCCATGCAGTAAAGGTCGACGTTTTGTGATAAATCCTGTCAGCAATGCCATTCCCCCGCCCTTCTGATTGACGTTTTAGGTGTACTTTATTGCCTTTGACTCGTATTTTCCCCTAAACGATTACATTTTCCGGTCAATTATCGAAGGCAATCTAATTGAAACCCTAAGGTTAAATCAGGCAAATTTCGGAAAGCACTATACATTTTACTAAAGAGTTGAATAATTATTCTTATAATGTGAAGAAATTAGATAGTTTAGAAGGAATATGTCATGAATATTTTAGATAAGTCTGATGTAAATGACACATTATACGGGAAGCGGTACTATAAGTCAGGCGATGAGAAAGCCTCTGGGTAGAAATATACTACAGTGTCTGGTGGTAATTACACTACCTACTGATAGACATTCAATAACATCACGTCGATTGTACATTAGATGCTATTGTTGTTTTGGGTTCGAGAGTATAAATGTTTGTAATCAGTACTTTTGTTACGATGTCCTAATAGTACTTAGGGTGGCAAAGGTTTTTACACTACTAGTACCGGCATATCTACTGCTAAATTGTCAACTAATGCTGGTAAATCACCTGGGGAGTAATGCCGACTATACACGTTATGTATCATATGTATGCATTACACATTTTATGTACTTTCTGAGAAACAAATTCATATTTATATGACAAAATGAACATTATGATTATCCTCACCTGTGTGGTGTGCGTCTAAACTTGTTTTACATTGAGTGTTTAGATAGAAAACATTTGTACAAACAAAAGGTTATAATAATTGATTTGATTTCTGTATAAAAATTACTCAACATCAATTTAGCTTGAGAGAAAAGGGCAATATTCTTCTTTTGTGCAACTCTTCGAAAACCAGTTGATCGTGTCTTAATTCAAATGATGCTATAAATGTCCATCACAATGTGCTGCTGATAAACAAGGTAAATAATAATCACACTACACATTACAGGTACAACATAACTCACACCTTATGTAATCACACTACACCTACAGGTACAACATAACTCACACCTTTATGTAATCACACACACTTACAGGTACAACATAACTCACACCTTTATGTAATCACACTACATACTCAGGTACAACATAACTCACACCTTTATGTAATCACACTACACCTTACAGGTACAACATAACTCACACCTTTATGTAATCACACTACACTTACAGGTACAACATAACTCACACACCTTTACAGGTACAACTAACACACTTTACACACTACAGGTACAACATAACTCACACCTTTATGTAATCACACTACACATTACAGGTACAACATAACTCACACCTTTATGTAATCACACTACACATTACAGGTACAACATAACTCACACCTTTATGTAATCACACTACACCTTACAGGTACAACATAACTCACACCTTTATGTAATCACACTACACCTTACAGGTACAACATAACTCACACCTTTATGTAATCACACTACACCTTACAGGTACAACATAACTCACACCTTTATGTAATCACACTACACATTACAGGTACAACATAACTCACACCTTTATTGTAGTAGCTACTACTACACCTTACAGGTACAACATAACTCACACCTTTATGTAATCACACTACACATTACAGGTACAACATAACTCACACCTTTATGTAATCACACTACACCTTACAGGTACAACATAACTCACACCTTTATGTAATCACACTACACCTTACTGGTACAACATAACTCACACCTTTATGTAATCACACTACACCTTACAGGTACAACATAACTCACACCTTTATGTAATCACACTACACCTTACAGGTACAACATAACTCACACCTTTATGTAATCACACTACACCTTACAGGTACAACATAACTCACACCTTTATGTAATCACACTACACATTACAGGTACAACATAACTCACACCTTTATGTAATCACACTACACCTTACAGGTACAACATAACTCACACCTTTATGTAATCACACTACACCTTACAGGTACAACATAACTCACACCTTTATGTAATCACACTACACATTACAGGTACAACATAACTCAACTCACACCTTTATGTAATCACACTACACCTTACTGGTACAACATAACTCCCACCTTTATGTAATCACACTACACATTACAGGTACAACATAACTCACACCTTTATGTAATCACACTACACATTACTGGTACAACATAACTCACACCTTTATGTAATCACACTACACCTTACAGGTACAACATAACTCACACCTTTATGTAATCACACTACACCTTACAGGTACAACATAACTCACACCTTTATGTAATCACACTACACCTTACAGGTACAACATAACTCACACCTTTATGTAATCACACTACACATTACAGGTACAACATAACTCACACCTTTATGTAATCACACTACACCTTACAGGTACAACATAACTCACACCTTTATGTAATCACACTACACCTTACAGGTACAACATAACTCACACCTTTATGTAATCACACTACACCTTACAGGTACAACATAACTCACACCTTTATGTAATCACACTACACCTTACAGGTACAACATAAACCACACCTTTATGTAATCACACTACACCTTACAGGTACAACATAACTCACACCTTTATGTAATCACACTACACATTACAGGTACAACATAACTCACACCTTTATGTAATCACACTACACATTACAGGTACAACATAACTCACACCTTTATGTAATCACACTACACATTACAGGTACAACATAACTCACACCTTTATGTAATCACACTACACATTACAGGTACAACATAACTCACACCTTTATGTAATCACACTACACATTACAGGTACAACATAACTCACACCTTTATGTAATCACACTACACCTTACAGGTACAACATAACTCACACCTTTATGTAATCACACTACACATTACAGGTACAACATAACTCACACCTTTATGTAATCACACTACACATTTACAGGTACAACATAACTCACACCTTTATGTAATCACACTACACATTACAGGTACAACATAACTCACACCTTTATGTAATCACACTACACATTACAGGTACAACATAACTCACACCTTTATGTAATCACACTACACATTACAGGTACAACATAACTCACACCTTTATGTAATCACACTACACATTACAGGTACAACATAACTCACACCTTTATGTAATCACACTACACATTACAGGTACAACATAACTCACACCTTTATGTAATCACACTACACATTACAGGTACAACATAACTCACA
The DNA here is from genome assembly GCF_041381155.1 of Argopecten irradians. NCBI lineage: Eukaryota > Metazoa > Mollusca > Bivalvia > Pectinida > Pectinidae > Argopecten > Argopecten irradians. The sequence goes on along the minus strand of NC_091140.1, from coordinate 700,935 downwards.
CCTTTATGTAATCACACTACACATTACAGGTACAACATAACTCACACCTTTATGTAATCACACTACACATTACAGGTACAACATAACTCACACCTTTATGTAATCACACTACACATTACAGGTACAACATAACTCACACCTTTATGTAATCACACTACACCTTACAGGTACAACATAACTCACACCTTTATGTAATCACACTACACTTACAGGTACAACATAACTCACACCTTTATGTAATCACACTACACATTACAGGTACAACATAACTCACACCTTTATGTAATCACACTACACCTTACAGGTACAACATAACTCACACCTTTATGTAATCACACTACACATTACAGGTACAACATAACTCACACCTTTATGTAATCACACTACACCTTACAGGTACAACATAACTCACACCTTTATGTAATCACACTACACATTACAGGTACAACATAACTCACACCTTTATGTAATCACACTACACCTTACAGGTACAACATAACTCACACCTTTATGTAATCACACTACACCTTACAGGTACAACATAACTCACACCTTTATGTAATCACACTACACCTTACAGGTACAACATAACTCACACCTTTATGTAATCACACTACACCTTACAGGTACAACATAACTCACACCTTTATGTAATCACACTACACATTACAGGTACAACATAACTCACACCTTTACCCTTTATGTAATCACACTACACATTTACAGGTACAACATAACTCACACCTTTATGTAATCACACTACACATTACAGGTACAACATAACTCACACCTTTATGTAATCACACTACACATTACAGGTACAACATAACTCACACCTTTATGTAATCACACTACACATTACAGGTACAACATAACTCACACCTTTATGTAATCACACTACACACTTTACAGGTACAACATAACTCACACCTTTATGTAATCACACTACACATTACAGGTACAACATAACTCACACCTTTATGTAATCACACTACACATTACAGGTACAACATAACTCACACCTTTATGTAATCACACTACACTTACAGGTACAACATAACTCACACCTTTATGTAATCACACTACACATTACAGGTACAACATAACTCACACCTTTATGTAATCACACTACACATTACAGGTACAACATAACTCACACCTTTATGTAATCACACTACACATTACAGGTACAACATAACTCACACCTTTATGTAATCACACTACACATTACAGGTACAACATAACTCACACCTTTATGTAATCACACTACACATTACAGGTACAACATAACTCAACACACCTTTATGTAATCACACTACACATTACAGGTACAACATAACTCACACCTTTATGTAATCACACTACACATTACAGGTACAACATAACTCACACCTTTATGTAATCACACTACACCTTACAGGTACAACATAACTCACACCTTTATGTAATCACACTACACATTACAGGTACAACATAACTCACACCTTTATGTAATCACACTACACCTTACAGGTACAACATAACTCACACCTTTATGTAATCACACTACACATTACAGGTACAACATAACTCACACCTTTATGTAATCACACTACACATTACAGGTACAACATAACTCACACCTTTATGTAATCACACTACACATTACAGGTACAACATAACTCACACCTTTATGTAATCACACTACACTTACAGGTACAACATAACTCACACCTTTATGTAATCACACTACACATTACAGGTACAACATAACTCACACCTTTATGTAATCACACTACACATTACAGGTACAACATAACTCACACCTTTATGTAATCACACTACACATTACAGGTACAACATAACTCACACCTTTATGTAATCACACTACACCTTACAGGTACAACATAACTCACACCTTTATGTAATCACACTACACCTTACAGGTACAACATAACTCACACCTTTATGTAATCACACTACACATTACAGGTACAACATAACTCACACCTTTATGTAATCACACTACACATTACAGGTACAACATAACTCACACCTTTATGTAATCACACTACACATTACAGGTACAACATAACTCACACCTTTATGTAATCACACTACACATTACAGGTACAACATAACTCACACCTTTATGTAATCACACTACACATTACAGGTACAACATAACTCACACCTTTATGTAATCACACTACACATTACAGGTACAACATAACTCACACCTTTATGTAATCACACTACACATTACAGGTACAACATAACTCACACCTTTATGTAATCACACTACACATTACAGGTACAACATAACTCACACCTTTATGTAATCACACTACACATTACAGGTACAACATAACTCACACCTTTATGTAATCACACTACACCAGTTACAGGTACAACATAACTCACACCTTTATGTAATCACACTACACATTACAGGTACAACATAACTCACACCTTTATGTAATCACACTACACCTTACAGGTACAACATAACTCACACCTTTATGTAATCACACTACACCTTACAGGTACAACATAACTCACACCTTTATGTAATCACACTACACATTACAGGTACAACATAACTCACACCTTTATGTAATCACACTACACCTTACAGGTACAACATAACTCACACCTTTATGTAATCACACTACACCTTACAGGTACAACATAACTCACACCTTTATGTAATCACACTACACATTACAGGTACAACATAACTCACACCTTTATGTAATCACACTACACCTTACAGGTACAACATAACTCACACCTTTATGTAATCACACTACACATTACAGGTACAACATAACTCACACCTTTATGTAATCACACTACACATTACAGGTACAACATAACTCACACCTTTATGTAATCACACTACACATTACAGGTACAACATAACTCACACCTTTATGTAATCACACTACACCTTACAGGTACAACATAACTCACACCTTTATGTAATCACACTACACATTACAGGTACAACATAACTCACACCTTTATGTAATCACACTACACCTTACAGGTACAACATAACTCACACCTTTATGTAATCACACTACACCTTACAGGTACAACATAACTCACACCTTTATGTAATCACACTACACATTACAGGTACAACATAACTCACACCTTTATGTAATCACACTACACATTACAGGTACAACATAACTCACACCTTTATGTAATCACACTACACATTACAGGTACAACATAACTCACACCTTTATGTAATCACACTACACATTAAGGTACAACATAACTCACACCTTTATGTAATCACACTACACCTTACAGGTACAACATAACTCAACTCACACCTTTATGTAATCACACTACACATTACAGGTACAACATAACTCACACCTTTATGTAATCACACTACACATTACAGGTACAACATAACTCACACCTTTATGTAATCACACTACACATTACAGGTACAACATAACTCACACCTTTATGTAATCACACTACACCTTACAGGTACAACATAACTCACACCTTTATGTAATCACACTACACATTACAGGTACAACATAACTCACACCTTTATGTAATCACACTACACATTACAGGTACAACATAACTCACACCTTTATGTAATCACACTACACCTTACAGGTACAACATAACACACCTTTATGTAACACATACACTTACAGGTACAACATAACTCACACCTTTATGTAATCACACTACACATTACAGGTACAACATAACTCACACCTTTATGTAATCACACTACACATTACAGGTACAACATAACTCACACCTTTATGTAATCACACTACACCTTACAGGTACAACATAACTCACACCTTTATGTAATCACACTACACATTACAGGTACAACATAACTCACACCTTTATGTAATCACACTACACCTTACAGGTACAACATAACTCACACCTTTATGTAATCACACTACACATTACAGGTACAACATAACTCACACCTTTATGTAATCACACTACACATTACAGGTACAACATAACTCACACCTTTATGTAATCACACTACACCTTACAGGTACAACATAACTCACACCTTTATGTAATCACACTACACCTTACAGGTACAACATAACTCACACCTTTATGTAATCACACTACACCTTACAGGTACAACATAACTCACACCTTTATGTAATCACACTACACCTTACAGGTACAACATAACTAACTCACACCTTTATGTAATCACACTACACCTTACAGGTACAACATAACTCACACCTTTATGTAATCACACTACACCTTACAGGTACAACATAACTCACACCTTTATGTAATCACACTACACATTACAGGTACAACATAACTCACACCTTTATGTAATCACACTACACCTTACAGGTACAACATAACTCACACCTTTATGTAATCACACTACACCTTACAGGTACAACATAACTCACACCTTTATGTAATCACACTACACCTTACAGGTACAACATAACTCACACCTTTATGTAATCACACTACACATTACAGGTACAACATAACTCACACCTTTATGTAATCACACTACACCTTACAGGTACAACATAACTCACACCTTTATGTAATCACACTACACATTACAGGTACAACATAACTCACACCTTTATGTAATCACACTACACACCTTACAGGTACAACATAACTCACACCTTTATGTAATCACACTACACATTACAGGTACAACATAACTCACACCTTTATGTAATCACACTACACATTACAGGTACAACATAACTCACACCTTTATGTAATCACACTACACCTTACAGGTACAACATAACTCACACCTTTATGTAATCACACTACACCTTACAGGTACAACATAACTCACACCTTTATGTAATCACACTACACATTACAGGTACAACATAACTCACACCTTTATGTAATCACACTACACCTTACAGGTACAACATAACTCACACCTTTATGTAATCACACTACACATTACAGGTACAACATAACTCACACCTTTATGTAATCACACTACACATTACAGGTACAACATAACTCACACCTTTATGTAATCACACTACACTTACAGGTACAACATAACTCACACCTTTATGTAATCACACTACACATTACAGGTACAACATAACTCACACCTTTATGTAATCACACTACACATTACAGGTACAACATAACTCACACCTTTATGTAATCACACTACACCTTACAGGTACAACATAACTCACACCTTTATGTAATCACACTACACATTACAGGTACAACATAACTCACACCTTTATGTAATCACACTACACATTACAGGTACAACATAACTCACACCTTTATGTAATCACACTACACATTACAGGTACAACATAACTCACACCTTTAATTACATCAAAACTAACTCACACCTTTATGTAATCACACTACACATTACAGGTACAACATAACTCACCCTTTATGTAATCACCACACTTACAGGTACACCTTTATGTAATCACACTACACATTACAGGTACAACATAACTCACACCTTTATGTAATCACACTACACATTACAGGTACAACATAACTCACACCTTTATGTAATCACACTACACATTACAGGTACAACATAACTCACACCTTTATGTAATCACACTACACCTTACATGTACAACATAACTCACACCTTTATTAATTATATAATTCAATACACATAAAATAATTGTCATATTATGAGTACATTTCTTACTGTACCAAGTAAATATGCATACAAAGAACACAATATATACAAAACGACTGTGATGACTAATGAATCTATAGTATGCTATTCATGTGATATTTACGATTTATACTGTATTAACTTATTTAATGTTTCTTATTTTGTGTGATTCTAACGACTTACTATAGATACGCATAGTTAAACGATTCATTGTTATTTTAACAGCACAATATTTCATTCCCTCTGATGGAAAGGGGTGTATATGTATATTTGTATAGCATCTCAACAAATGTATCTAAAAAACCTTGCTCCTTTGATTTATGTAAAGATTAATTGCAAATGACGATAAGATTGCATGATCGGTAAAAAACAAAATATCAATGTGATTGGTAATGTTCAAATTACGGCTAGTATAGACAAGAGAAATTAAGCCTATATTAGTGCATGAACTGTTTCGTTGTCTCAAAAGAGTAGGGGTATTATGTTTATGGGTGCATGAACTGTGTCGTTGTCTCAGACAGTAGGTGTATAACATTTTGTATGTTTATGGGTGCATGAACTGTGTCGTTGTCTCAAGAGAGTAGGGGTATTATGTTTATGGGTGCATGAACTGTGTCGTTGTCTCAAGAGAGTAGGGGTATTATGTTTATTGGTGCATGAACTGTGTCGTTGTCTCAAGAGAGTAGGGGTATTTAGTTTATTGGTGCATGAACTGTGTCATTGTCTCAAGAGAGTAGGGATTGTATTATGTAGAAGAGAGTAGGGGTATTATGTTTATTAGTGCATGAACTGTGTCGTTGTCTCAAGAGAGTAGGGGTATTATGTTTATTGGTGCATGAACTGTGTCGTTGTCTCAAGAGAGTAGGGGTATTATGTTTATTAGTGCATGAACTGTGTCGTTGTCTCAAGAGAGTAGGGGTATTATGTTTATTGGTGCATGAACTGTGTCATTGTCTCAAGAGAGTAGGGGTATTATGTGTATGGGTGCATGAACTGTGTCGTTGTCTCAAGAAGTAGGGGTATTATGTTTATAGGTACATGAACTGTGTCGTTGTCTCAAGAGAGTAGGGGTATTATGTTTATTGGTGCATGAACTGTGTCGTTGTCTCAAGAGAGTAGGGGTATTATGTTTATTGGTGCATGAACTGTGTCGTTGTCTCAAGAGAGTAGGGGTATTATGTTTATTAGTGCATGACTATGTCGTTGTCTCAAGAGAGTAGGGGTATTAAGTTTATTGGTGCATGAACTGTGTCGTTGTCTCAAGAGAGTAGGGGTATTATGTTTATTAGTGCATGAACTGTGTCGTTGTCTCAAGAGAGTAGGGGTATTTAGTTTATTGGTGCATGAACTGTGTCGTTGTCTCAAGAGAGTAGGGGTATTATGTTTATTGGTGCATGAACTGTGTCGTTGTCTCAAGACAGTAGGGGTATTATGTTTATTAGTGCATGAACTGTGTCGTTGTCTCAAGAGAGTAGGGGTATTATGTTTATTGGTGCATGAACTGTGTCGTTGTCTCAAGAGAGTAGGGGTATTATGTTTATTGGTGCATGAACTGTGTCGTTGTCTCAGACAGTAGGGGTATTATTTTATTAGTGCATGAACTGTATCGTTGTCTCAAGAGAGTAGGGGTATTATGTTTATTGGTGCATGAACTGTGTCGTTGTCTCAGACAGTTGGGGTATTATGTTTATTGGTGCATGAACTGTGTCGCTGTCTCAGACAGTAGGGGTATTATGTTTATTGGCGCATGAACTGTGTCGTTGTCTCAAGAGAGTAGGGGTATTATGTTTAATGGTGCATGAAATGTGTCGTGTCTCAAGAAAGTAGGGGTATTATGTTTATTGGTGCATGAACTGTGTCGTTGTCTCAAGAGAGTAGGGGTATTATGTTTATTGGTGCATGAACTGTGTCGTTGTCTCAAGAGAGTAGGGGTATTATGTTTATTGGTGCATGAACTGTGTCGTTGTCTCAAGAGAGTAGGGGTATTATGTTTATTGGTGCATGAACTGTGTCGTTGTCTCAAGAGAGTAGGGGTATTATGTTTATTGGTGCATGAACTGTGTCGTTTGTCTCAAGAGAGTAGGGGTATTATGTTTATTGGTGCATGAACTGTGTCGTTGTCTCAAGAGAGTAGGGGTATTATGTTTATTGGTGCATGAACTGTGTCGTTGTCTCAAGAGAGTAGGGGTATTATGTTTATTGGTGCATGAACTGTGTCGTTGTCTCAGGAGAGTAGGGGTATTATGTTTATTGGTGCATGAACTGTGTCGTTGTTTCAGGAGAATAGGGGTATTATGTTTATTGGTGCATGGACCGTGTCGTTGTATCAAGAGAGTAGTCGTTGTCTCAAGAGAGTAGGGGTATAATGTTTGTCTGGTAGTTGTCCTCGAAACTATGTTGTCTATGTCGATTTTAATTTCTATATCAAACAATGTTGCAGCGTCTCATTTTGTACTTGGTCATACATTTGCTCTTTCCTTTGATTTTATATTGTATAAAAGTTCGTCAATAGCTTGGGTCTTATTTGGACGACGATACATGTACATCATATGCATAGTCCTAGTGTGAAGTTACTAGGTGGTTTGGGAACCTGCGATGTGTCCACATAGGGAAGTAGAAGCCCACTGTCGTATTATAATGCACTGGAGTATGTTATCACAGAAGCAAGCCTCTCAATGACCAAAACAATGGAGCACATAACTGGAGAAGAAACGTTTCTTGTTTTCATATGCTGGTGTGTTATGGTCTGGGAACAAACCTTAGAGCCTTTCTCGTACCAGCGAGCGCTTAATACGAGGTCATATATTAGGTGATAGTGAAAGGGCGCTAGGAAGAGGAAATACAATTTATACCGATAAATACATTTATGTTATATTTCGAAATTTTATGTAAATCGAGTTCACCTGAACCGATTTAGACATATGGCTATGTACCTTGAAAGATAAAGTAAATCGAGTTATCCCTATACCGATTTAGGTGATAAGCCAATCAGAACTGGTTATTCGGTCACGTGACAAAACAAAGAAAAAAATTTTGCTTGGGAAGATCGGTGCTCGGAATTCTGATTTTTATCTGCTTTTATTCGCATTGTGTTCTTTAAATTCCGAAGAAATTAGATCGGATTCAGGTGGGACAATACTTTTTGCGTGTGATTGCCCAGTGAGAGAATCATGGTGAAGTCTACTGCAAGGATTCATTCAACGATGTCGTAGAAATGTGGACATACCAGGCTAAGTAGGTCACGACGGCGTCAGTGTTTGTAAACAAATCGTACATGTTAGCCTACATGAATGTATAGCCTATATTTAGACTTATGTTGAACATTGTGATCCTTGGTCACTCGTTTATTCGTAGATTGAGGGATCGTGTTGTTGATGATCCCTCTTGTCGTAATCTAAAACTGTCACCGGAAGATTTTAATTTATTATTCCGAGCACAGGGAGTGATGCATCAGGTAGTACAGGCTGTGCTGCCGTTTTAGGAAACGAGTGGTTTGCTATTCCTTGGACAAATGCTATGGAACCATTGCCTATAGCAATCAAGGAATTATTCCCCATTGTCTTAGCACTAGAGATCTGGGGAGAGATCTTGAGGAATAAAAAGATCATATTTATGTCAGACAATCAAGCAGTTGTTGAAATTATCAACAAACAGTCCTGTCGCGAACCTACTCTCATGAAATTGGTTCGTCGATTAGTTATTACAGCTTTGAACTTTAACATTTATTTTCGTTCTACTCATGTACCAGGAAAACATAATGTTATAGCCGATAGTCTCTCTCGTTTTAAATTCCAGGAAGCTCACAAACAAGCACCCTGGCTCAAGAAACATCCCACAGAAGTGCCTCTACGCCTCCAAAAGTTATAAATCTGTCCCAAGATGCACTACAGTTGCTATCAGCGGCCACAACAGACAGGACTAAGACTTCTTACTTGCGCAGTTGGAAATTGCTCCAACAGTTTATGGGCTCCACTAATATTACATTACCTCTGTCTATTCAAGTGGTAGGAAATTTTGTTGCCCACTTGTTTAACAATAAATACAGCCCATCGAGCATAGCCACTCATGTGTCTGCTCTCAGTTTTGTGCATAAGATTCTAAATCTTGAGGACGTGACACACTCTTTCCTTATCAGGAAAATGTTAAAGGGATGTTTTCAATATGACAGGCAAAAGTGATACTCGCTTGCCTATCACAAAAGAAATCCTATGTAAGATAGTTGATGCATTGGACTTTGTTGTAGATGACCTGAAAACTTCGTATTTTGTTGCGCACAATTTTTCTTGTTGCGTTTGCCGCATTCATGCGTCTTGGCGAGCTAGTATGTAAGTCTAATTCAGATGCTGTAAAAGTGTTACAGAGGTCAGATGTGTCCGTGTCATCAGATTCCTCAGCACCATCTATAAAGATGGTTTTACGACACTATAAAACACAGGTAGATAATCATCCTGTTTCACTACAGCTGATTTCCAAGAATGTGTCATCTAGGTACTGTCCTGTTTTAGCAGTCAAACAGTACTTAAAAGTCTTTACCCATACAGAAGGCCCCCTTTTTCAAATGTCCAATGGACATCCTGTCATGTATACACTTGTATCCCAACGACTCAATCAAGCACTGACTTTTGCAGGCCTAGATCCAGGTCTGTATAAAGGTCATAGCTTTCGAATTGGAGCTGCCACAGAAGCTGCCAAATTGGGTCTTTCTGAAAGTGTTATACAGAGGTTGGGGCGTTGGAATTCTAATGCAGTCCAAAGATACATACGCATCAATGCTTTTCAGATATGAAGTATTTAATTTACAAGTTCATCACACTCATAGGTGGATATAGAGCTTGCACTGCTGGCACATAATAATAGCAAATTATGAGAAGGCAGAGTTGTCTGCTCTTTATGATTCCTTGATACACACTTGTCAATTAAGAGAGGTCAGGATTTGCCTGCTCTCTGATTTATTAAATTACAAATGTTCTATATAAGTAAGAGGTCAGGATATGCCTGCTCTTTCTACGTATTTAAGAGGCCAGGGTTTGCCTGCTCTTATTAGGATTAGATACATAATGTACATATATCAATAGTAGGATAGTATCTGCCGGTCTCAATTAAGATTCAGGTAACCAAACACAAACAATTGGTATGTTTTTGTGGTTATTTAATTACTAACGGCACAATCTTTGATGTATAAGAGGTCAGGAGTTGCCTGCTCTATAATCAGAGAAAGATATATATATTTGTAATTATGTTCCTTACAAGAGGTCAGAAGTTGTCTGCTCTTAAGATTAATGTATGTATATTCATTACTTACTACATGATGAAGTAGACATGGTTTCAATACACTGAAAGAGGTCAGGATTTGCCTGCTCTCTCAGCTTAAACTTGAATATCATGTTATAAGAAATTGTGGAGGTCAGGGTTTGCCTGCTCTATACAAATATAGGTCCTACTGATATAATATATAATTATAAGAGGTCAGGATTTGCCTGCTCTAAGATAGTGAAATATACATATCCTTGTTAGTGTAAAGAGGTCAGGGTTTGCCTGCTCTTATGACAATTTATCAAATATAACTGTCTTATTCTTAGATGTTTGAATTGGTTTGCCCTAATATATTTTTCATATCATGATCATTCAAGAACTACTTAATGTTTGATGTTGCATTGATGTTAGAATGCCTTTATGGTGCATATAAAATTGAATCTTCAGCTTTATGCTATATAGATACAATGTATACATGGTAATTTGACATTATACTGTGTGATAAAAGATGTTGGATTATAAGTCTCAGCTTAATTATATGTTCCATGTTCTTGTAAAAATATGCAACTACATTATTTTTTGTTATATCCTGTATTTTGATGGTTTTTCTGTATTTCAATTTGTATAATTGGAGATGCTGCTCCAACAAACAATTTCATAACGACAACATTCAGACACGACTTTGGGTGGCGCGGGACTGAAATAACTGAAGTCATTGCAGTCCGGTGGCATGTTTTGATGCTCCACCTTTTTGGTTATATCAAAAGATTTACTTATGTTGTATATATGTTTATGCAGCATGGCTGACATTGTTGTTGCCATGTCTGCTATGTTATTACTCATCATTTAATAAAAATGACATTAACTGGACATTTTCATTCTCTGTTGTATTTTATATGATATACCCAAAAACTTAGCTTCAGTCGTGTCTTTTAGTCAGAGTGATGTAGATGTTATAACATAAATACAATTTATACCGATAAATACATTTATGTTATATTTCGAAATTTTATGTAAAATCGAGTTCACTTGAACCGATTTAGACATATGGCTATGTACCTTGAAAGATAAAGTAAATCGAGTTATCCCTATACCGATTTAGGTGATAAGCCAATCAGAACTGGTTATTCGGTCACGTGACAAAAAAAATTTTTTGCTTGGAAAGATCGGTGCTCGGAATTCTGATTTCCCACCATCCCACCCATTTTCACGTGTTTCTTTCTCCTAACTATCATACTTTGTCATGTACTTCGGATAATAATCTTTTTCTATGATAATTTTTACAATTAATATTCTAACAAGAACTCATATTATGTTTTATGTATATATAACTTTATGTTGATGAACTCATATATATTATTGTTGTATGTATGCAACTGTATGTTGATGGCATGGCATGTTTTGATGCTCCCACCTTTTTGGTTATATCAAAAGATTTTACTTATGTTGTATAAATGTTTATGCAGCATGGCTGACATTGTTGTTACCATGTCTTCCATGTTATTACTCGTAATTTAATAAAAAATGACATTAACTGGACATTTTGATTCTCTGTTGTATGTTATATAATATACCCAAAAAACTTAGCTTCAGTCGTGTCTTTGTAGTCAGAGTCGATGTCAGATGTACTAACATTCAACGTACAATTAGGAATCTCAGAAAAACCAGATGCATAACTTCACGTCGCCTTTTAAGGTTATGGCCACAAGCAATATGCATCTCTGTACTGTTCTTAATGTCATGCTCACCGCAATGATTCTTAACCTGCGGGTTTGCCTATATACTCCTTATCTCGATTAGGTTTAAGACTTGATAAACCATAAGATTCTTCGTATGCCTATATTATCACTTATACAGTGGTCTTAGTCAATGAAAAATGTATTTCCATCCGTGCTCGAACTAAAGACTTGGAGTGAGAAACGAAGGGCTATGCATGTAGTCTTAGTCCTCGTCATTAATTGTGATTATACGTGTACGGAAATAAGTTATATGATGTCAGTAAAACCGGACGGGCTAATGACGTCATAGTATGTTATATAGTCATAATAGTGTCATGAAATAAGTCGTATAGTCACTATAGCGGTAGGGCTATGGGTTCTTATAGTTGTCATATAGTGATTTTAGTGTAGAAATAAGTCTGGATGTCAAAGGCGGTAGGCTATGGGTATTTTAGTTTGTCATTAGTGAGCACTAGTGTAAGGATATAAGTGATAATAGTCATAGAGCGCGCTAGGCATATGGGTATTATAAGTTTGGCATATAGTGGCAAGTGTAAGATAAAGTGAAATAGTCACTTGAGCGTAGGCTATAGGGTATTATTAGTTTTTTTCTCGCACCTCGACAGGATATCTCACATGATACCAGTGATAGATTTTTCTATCTCGTCCGATCTGTCTGGTACCTTTACGCGATTTTTGGACGGATTTTTTCACACATTCATGTAACAGTCCGCGCATGTGACGTCTACTCTTACGAATCGATGACGTCACACGCTTCAGACAATCTAATATTATTAGAAATATGTACATTCAACATTTACCATGCATTGTTTGGTTGTTGTTTTTAATGATTAAAATATTATGTACCGATTGATCAGCTTTTTTTTTCTTTGATAAAACCGAAATATAGTTTTTACGCGGAATGACTAAATTCGAAGCGCAGATGAAATGGTCAATCGGTTTTGAACCAGGAGGCCCAAGACTGGATAATTTTACTCTGAATGCGTTTATAGATGGTTTTATTATATCTTAGAGGCGCGAGAAAAAAAATCTGTTACCTTTAAGTGATAAAGATCGGGTTATCTCTGTCTCGGGCTAAGATTTTGTAACATCCAAACCTCGGCTAACGCCTCGGTTGGGATTATGTTACAAAATCTTAGCCCTCGACTGAGATAACCCGATCTCGATCACTTACAGGTAGCAATATTTTATTAATATAGTGATTATAGTGTAAGGAATAAGTCGGATAGTCATAGAGCGGTAGGCTTATGAGTATTATAGTTTGTCATATACTTAGCATAGTGTAAGGAATAAGTGAAATAGTCGTAGAGCGCTAGGCTATGGGTATTATAATTTTGTTATATAGTGATTATAGTGTAAGGAATAAGTGAAATAGTCATAGAGCGGTAGGCTATGGGTATTATAGTTTGTTATAATAGTGATTATAATGTAAGGAATAAGTTTAATAGTCATAGAGCGGTAGGCTATGGGTATTATAGTTTGTTATATAGTGATTATAGTGTAAGGAAATAAGTTTAATAGTCATAGAGCGGTAGGGTATGGGTATTATAGCTTGTTATATAGTGATTATAGTGTAAGGAATAAGTGAAATAGTCATAGAGCGGTAGGCTATGGGTATTATAGCTTGTTATATAGTGATTATAGTGTAAGGAATAAAGTGAAATAGTCATAGAGCGGTAGAGCCTATGGGTATTATAGTTTGTTATATAGTGATTATAGTGTAAGGAAAAAGTTTAATAGTCATAGAGCGGTAGGCTATGGGTATTATAGTTTGTTATATAGTGATTATAGTGTAAGGGAATAAGTGAAATAGTCATAGAGCGGTAGGCTATGGGTATTATAGTTTGTTATATAGTGATTATAGTGTAAGGAATAAGTGAAATAGTCATAGAGCGGTAGGCTATGGGTATTATAGTTTGTTATGTGTTATATAGTTTATAGTCATAGAGCGGTAGCTATTATTAGTGTAATGTGATTATAGTGTAAGTGAAATAGTCATAGAGCGGGTAGGCTATGGGTATTATAGTTTGTTATATAGTGATTATAGTGTAAGGAATAAGTGAAATAGTCCATAGAGGCGGTAGGCTATGGGTATTATAGTTTGTTATATAGTGATTATAGTGTAAGGAATAAGTTTAATAGTCATAGAGCGGTAGGCTATGGGTATTATAGTTTGTTATATATTGATTATAGTGTAAGGAATAAGTGAAATAGTCATAGAGCGGTAGGCTATGGTATTATAGTTTGTTTATATAGTGATTATAGTGTAAGGAATAAGTTGAAATAGTCATAGAGCGGTAGGCTATGGGTATTATAGTTTGTTATATAGTGATTATAGTGTAAGGAATAAGTGAAATAGGTCATAGAGCGGTAGGCTATGGGTATTATAGTTTGTTATATAGTGATTATAGTGTAAGGAATAAGTGAAATAGTCATAGAGCGGTAGGCTATGGGTATTATAGTTTGTTATATAGTGATTATAGTGTAAGGAATAAGTGAAATAGTCATAGAGCGGTAGGCTATGGGTATTATAGTTTGTTATATAGTGATTATAGTGTAAGGAATAAGTGAAATAGTCATAGAGCGGTAGGCTATGGGTATTATAGTTTGTTATATAGTGATTATAGTGTAAGGAATAAGTGAAATAGTCATAGAGCGGTAGGCTATGGGTATTATAGTTTGTTATATAGTGATTATAGTGTAAGGAATAAGTGAAATAGTCATAGAGCGGTAGGCTATGGGTATTATAGTTTGTCATATAGTGATTATAGTGTAAGGAATAAGTCGGATAGTCATAGAGCGGTAGGCTATGGGTATTATAGTTTGTTATATAGTGATTATAGTGTAAGGAATAAGTGAAATAGTCATAGAGCGGTAGGCTATGGGTATTATAGTTTGTCATATAGTGATTATAGTGTAAGGAATAAGTCGGATAGTCATAGAGCGGTAGGCTATGGGTATTATAGTTTGTATATATAGTGATTATAGTGTAAGGAATAAGTGTAAATAGTCATAGAGCGGTAGGCTATGGGTATTATATAGTTTGTTATAAATAGTAGATTATAGTGTAAGGAATAAGTATATGGATTACATAGAGCGGTAGGCTATGAGTATATTATAGTTTGTTATATAGTGATTATAGTGTAAGGAATAAGTGAAATAGTCATAGAGCGGTAGGCTATGGGTATTATAGTTTTTGTTATAATAGTGATTAATAGTGTAAGGAATATAAGTGGAAATAGTCCATAGAGCGGTAGGCTATGGGTATTATAGTTTGTTATATAGTGATTATAGTGTAAGGAATAAGTCGGAATAGTCATAGAGCGGTAGGCTATTTGGTATTTTAGTTTGTTATATAGTGATTATAGTGTAAGGAATAATGTGAAATAGTCCATAGAGCGGTAGGCTACGGGTATTATAGTTTGTTATATAGTGATTATAGTGTAAGGAATAAGTGAAGGATAGTCATGAGCGGTAGGCTAATGGGTATTATAGTTTGTCATATAGTGATTATAGTGTAAGGAATAAGTGAAATAGTCAAGAGCCGGTAGGATATGGGTATTATAGTTTGTTATATAGTGATTATAGTGTAAGGAATAAGTGAAAATGGTCATAGGAGCGGTAGGCTATGGGTATTATAGTTTTGTCATATAGTGATTATAGTGTAAGGAATAAGTGAAATAGTCATAGAGCGGTAAGGCTATGGGGTATTATAGTATTGTCTGTATATAGTGATTATAGTGTAAGGAATAAGTTTAAATAGTCATAGAGCGGTAGGCTATGGGTATTATAGTTTGTTATATAGTGTATTATAGTGTAAGGAATAAGTGAAAATAGTCATAAGAGCGGTAGCTACTGGGTATTATAGTTTGTTAAATTAGTGATTATAAGTGTAAGGAATAAGTCGAAATAGTATTAGGCGGGTGGCTATGGACAGATTAGGCTATGGGTATTATAGTTTGTTATATAGTGAATTATAGTGTAAGGAATAAGTTTAAATAGTAATAGAGCGGTAGGCTATTGGGTTAGTTATAGTTTGTTATATAGTGATTATAGTGTAAGGGAATAAGTGAAATATTCATAGAGCGGTAGGCTATGGGTATTTATAGTTTGTTAATAGTGATTATAGTGTAAGGAATAAGTGACAATAGTCCATAGAGCTGTAGGCTATGGGTATTATAGTTTTGTTATCATAGTGATTACTAGTGTAAGGAATAAGTTTAATAGTCATAGAGCGGTAGGCTATGGGTATTATTAGTTTGTTTATATATGTGATTATAGTGTAAGGATAAGTGAAAATAGTTCATAGAGCGGTAGGGGGCTATGGGTATTTATAGTTTGTCTTTATATAGTGATCTATAGGGTGTAAGGAATTAAGTGAAATAGGCATAGAGCCGGTAGGGCTATGGGTATTATAGTTTGTAATATAGTGATTATAGTGTAAGGAATAAGTGGGATATGTCATAGAGCGGTAGGCTATGGGTATTATAGTTTGTTATATAGTGGATTATAGTGTAAGGAATAAGTTCGGATAGTCATAGAGCGGTAGGCTATGGGTATTATAGTTTGTTATATAGTGATTATAGTGTAGGAATAAGTCGGAATAGTCATAGAGCGGTAGGGCTATGAGGTATTTTAGTTTGTTATATTGTGATTTATAGTGTTAGGAATAAGTCGAAATACGTCATAGAGCGGTAGGCTATGGGTATTATAGTTTGTTTTTCATTTTTATTTTGTGGGGAAATTTTTTTTTTTTTTTTTTTTTAGTGTTAAGGAATAAGTCGGATAGTCATAGAGCCGGTCGGTAGGCTATGGGTATTATTGTTTGTCATATAGTGAGCACTAGTGTAAAGGAATAAGTGAAGAATAGTAATAGAGCACGGTAGGATATTGGGTATTTATAATTTGGCTAATGTTGTGCTGTAGTGTATAAGGGAATCAAGCCGGATAGTCATAGAGCGGTTGGCTATGGGTATTAGAGTTTGTTATTCTTCGCTATAGTCGGACAGGAATATCTCACATGATTCCCGTGAGTGCTAGGCTATGTTTTCTATCCTCGTCCGTATCTGTAGTGGTACCTTTACGCGAGACTTTTTGGCGAATTTCTTGACCATTCATGTATTGAGTCCGCGATGTGACGTCATACTCTCGATCGATCGTCGTCAGGACGCTTCAGACATTCATAGATATAAGTAGATACTATGTACATTCAAACATGTTACCATAGTGCATTGTTTGGTTGTTCGTTTTAATGATTAAATAGCCATGTACCGATTGCATCATGCTTTTTTTTCTTTGATTATAACCGAAATATCAGTTTACGCGGAATGTCTAAATCGCTAAGCGCAGATGAAATGGTCAATCGGTTTTGAACAGGTAGGCCAAAGACTGGGATAATTTTACTATGAGATGCGTTTTATTGGTTGGGTTTTATTATATTTAGAGCGCGAGAAAAAAAAATCTGTTTCCTTTAAAGTCTATAAAGATTCGGGTTATCTCTGTAATGGGCTAAGATTTTGAAACAGTCATTAAAGCTCGGCTAAAGCCTCGGTTGGGATTGTGTAACTTCTTTTCTTAGCCTCGACTGAGATAGTACCGAATAAGTGATCGAGTCATAGAGCGGTAGGTAGGCATATTTTAGTTTGTTATATAGTAATTATAGTTGGAAGTAATAATGTCGGGGGATAGTCAATAGTAGCGGTTCAGGCTTATGTAGTATTATAGTTTGTCTATATTAGTGATTTATTAGCTGTAAGGAATAAGTGAAATAGTCATAGAGCGGTTGGGCTATGGGTTTTATAGTTTCGTTATATAGGTGATTATAGTGTAAGGAATAAGTCGAAATAGTCATAGAGCCGGTAGGCTATGGGTATTATAGTTTGTTATATAGTGATTATAGTGTAAGGAATAAGTGATAATAGTCATAGAGCGGTAGGCTATGGGAATTATAGTTTGTTATATAGTGATTAATTAGTGTAAGGAATAAGTTTAATAACGTCATAGAGCGGGTAGGCTAATGGGTATTATAGTTTGTTATATAGTGATTTTTGTGTAAGGAATAAGTGAAATCAGTCATCTAGAGCGGCTAGGGCTAATGGGTATTATAGTTTGTTATATAGTGATTATAGTGTAAGGAATAAGTTAATTAGTCATAGAGCCGGTTGGGCTACGGGTTTTATAGTTTGTTTCTATAGTGTTTATAGTGTAAGGAATAAGTCGGATAGTAATGAAGCGGTAGGTATGGGTATTATAGTTTGTTTTATAGCGATTTTAGTGTAAGGAATAAGTTAAAATAGTCTATTAGAGCCGGTTCGGCTGACGGGTATATTTAGTTTGTCTATTTAAGTGATTATAGGTGTATAGGGATAAAGTCGGACTAGTTCATAGAGCGGTATGGGCTATGGGTTATTATTGTTTGTTATATACTCGAGTTATAGTGTAAGGAATAATAGTGAAATAGTTCATTAGAAGCGGTAGGCCTTGGTGTATTATAGGTTTGTTATATAGTGACTTATCAGTGTAAGGAAATAAGTTTCGGAATAGTTCATAGAATGCTGGTAGGCTATTGGGTATTATAGTTTGGTCGTATAGTGAGCATATCGTGTAAGGAATAAGTGAATATAGTCATAGAGCGGTAGGCTATGGGTATTATAGTTTGTTATATAGTGATTATAGTGTAAGGAATAAGTGAAATAGTCTATAGAGCGGTAGGCTATGGGTATTATAGTTTGTTATATAGTGATTATAGTGTAAGGAATAAGTGAATAGTCATAGAGCGGTAGGTCTATGGGTATTATAAGTTTGTTATATAGTGATTATAGTGTAAGGAATATAGTGAAATAGTCATAGAGCGGTAGGCTATGGGTATTATTGTTTGTTTATATAGTGATGTATAGTGTAAGGAATAAGTGAAATAGTCATTAGAGCGGTAAGGCTATGGGTATTATAGTTTGTTATATAGTGATTATAGTGTAAGGAATAAGTGAAATAGTCATAGAGCGGTAGGCTATGGGTATTATAGTTTGTCATATAGTGATTTAGTGTATAGGAATAAAGTCGGATAGTCATAGAGCGGTAGGCTATGGGTATTATAGTTTGTTATATAGTGATTATAGTGTAAGGAATAAGTTAAATAGTCATAGAGCGGTAGGCTATGGGTATTATAGTTTGTTATATGGTAGTTATAGTGTAAGGAATAAGTCGGATATTCATGGAGCGGTAGGCTATGGGTATTATAGTTTGTTATATAGTGATTATAGTGTAAGGAATAAGTCGGAATATTCATGGAGCGGTAGGCTACGGGTATTATAGTTTGTCATATAGTGGTTATAGTGTAAGGAATAAGTCGGATAGTCATAGAGCGGTAGGCTATGGGTATTATAGTTTGTTATATAGTGATTATAGTGTAAGGAATAAGTGAAATAGTCATAGAGCGGTAGGCTATGGGTATTATAGTTTGTCATATAGTGATTATAGTGTAAGGAATAAGTCGGATAGTCATAGAGCGGTAGGCTATGGGTATTATAGTTTGTTATATAGTGATTTATAGTGTAAGGAATAAGTTAAATAGTCATAGAGCGGTAGGCTATGGGTATTATAGTTTGTTATATAGTGATTATAGTGTAAGAATAAGTTAAATAGTCATAGAGCGGTAGGCTAAGGGTATTATAGTTTGTTATATAGTGATTATTATAGTGTAAGGAATAAGTGAAATAGTCATAGAGCGGTAGGCTATGAGTATTATAGTTTGTCATATAGTGATTATAGTGTAAGGAATAAGTTAAATAGTCATAGAGCGGTAGGCTATGGGTATTATAGTTTGTCATATAGTGATTATAGTGTAAGGAATAAGTCGGATAGTCATAGAGCGGTAGGCTATGGGTATTATAGTTTGTCATATAGTGATTATAGTGTAAGGAATAAGTCGGATAGTCATAGAGCGGTAGGCTATGGGTATTATAGTTTGTCATATAGTGATTATAGTGTAAGGAATAAGTGAAATAGTCATAGAGCGGTAGGCTATGGGTATTATAGTTTGTCATATAGTGATTATAGTGTAAGGAATAAGTGAAATAGTCATAGAGCGGTAGGCTATGGGTATTATAGTTTGTTATATAGTGATTATAGTGTAAGGAATAAGTGAAATAGTCATAGAGCGGTAGGCTATGGGTATTATAGTTTGTTATATAGTGATTATAGTGTAAGGAATAAGTGGATAGTCATAGAGCGGTAGGCTATGGGTATTATAGTTTGTTATATAGTGATTATAGTGTAAGGAATAAGTGAAATAGTCATAGAGGCGGTAGGCTATGGGTATTATAGTTTGTTATATAGTGATTATAGTGTAAGGAATAAGTGAAATAGTCATAGAGCGGTAGGCTATGGGTATTATAGTTTGTTATATAGTGATTATAGTGTAAGGAATAAGTGAAATAGTCATAGAGCGGTAGGCTATGGGTATTATAGTTTGTTATATAGTGATTATAGTGTAAGGAATAAGTGAAATAGTCATAGAGCGGTAGGCTATGGGTATTATAGTTTGTTATATAGTGATTATAGTGTAAGGAATAAGTGAAATAGTCATAGAGCGGTAGGCTATGGGTATTATAGTTTGTTATATAGTGATTATAGTGTAAGGAATAAGTGAAATAGTCATAGAGCGGTAGGCTATGGGTATTATAGTTTGTTATATAGTGATTATAGTGTAAGGAATAAGTGAAATAGTCATAGAGCGGTAGGCTATGGGTATTATAGCTTGTTATATAGTGATTTATAGTGTAAGGAATAAGTGAAATAGTCATAGAGCGGTAGGCTATGGGTATTATAGTTTGTCATATAGTGATTATAGTGTAAGGAATAAGTGAAATAGTCATAGAGCGGTAGGCTATGGGTATTATAGTTTGTTATATAGTGATTATAGTGTAAGGAATAAGTCGGAAATAGTCATAGAGCGGTAGGCTATGGGTATTATAGTTTGTTATATAGTGATTATAGTGTAAGGAATAAGTGAAATAGTCATAGAGCGGTAGGCTACGGGTATTATAGTTTGTCATATAGTGATTATAGTGTAAGGAATAAGTCGAATAGTCATAGAGCGGTAGGCTATGGGTATTATAGTTTGTTATATAGTGATTATAGTGTAAGGAATAAGTGGAAATAGTCATAGAGCGGTAGGCTATGGGTATTATAGTTTGTTATATAGTGATTATAGAGTGTAAGGAATAAGTGAAATAGTCATAGAGCAGGTAGGCTATGGGTATTATAGTTTGTCATATAGTGATTTATAGTGTAAGGAATAAGTGAAATAGTCATAGAGCGGTAGGCTTGGGTATTATAGTTTGTTATATAGTGATTATAGTGTAAGGAAATAAGTTAAATAGTCATAGAGCGGTAGGCTATGGGTATTATAGTTTGTTATATTAGTAGTTATAGTGTATAGGAATAAGTGAAATAGTCATAGAGCGGTAGGCTATGGGTATTATTACTTGTTATATAGTGATTATAGTGTAAGGAATAAGTGAAATAGTCATAGAGCGGTAGGTAAGGGTTTTATAGTTTGTTATATAGTGATTATAGTGTAAGGAATAAGTGAAATAGTCATAGAGCGGTATTAGGCTAAGGGTATTATAGTTTGTTATTCTAGTAATTATAGTGTATAGGAATAAGTCGGATATAGTCATACGAGCGGCTAGGCTATGGGTATTATAGTTTGTTATATGGTAGTTATAGTGTAAGGAATAAGTTAAATTGTCATAGAGCGGTAGGCTATGGGTATTATAGCTTGTTATATAGTGGATTTATAGTGTAAGGAATAAGTTAAATAGTCATAGAGCGGTAGGCTATGGGTATTATTACATTTGTTATATAGTGATTATAGTGTAAGGCAATAAGTGAAAACTAGTCATTAGAGCGGTAGGGCTATGGTTATTATAGCTTGTTATTTAGTGATTAATAGTGTAAGGAATAAGGTTAAATAGTCATAGGATGCGGTAGGACTATCGGGTATTCATAATTTGTTATATAGTGATTATCACGTGTATACTATTACAATACTAGTGTGATATATGTAGTGGTCAGTAAAATCGATGCCGTTTTAATACTGCCACAAGTGAGATATATGGTAGTGGTCAGTAAATCGTACACGATTAATACTGCCATTATCAATTTTACCTAGTGATGATATATGTAGTGGTCAGTAAATCGTACTAAGGTTAATATGTACTGCGATTACAATTTTACCAGTGATATATGTAGTGGTCAGTAAATCGTACACAATTAATACTGCCATTACAATTTTACCAGCAGTGAGATATAGGTAGTGGTCAGTAAATCGTACAAGGTTAATACGTCCTTACAATTTTACAGTGAGATATATGTAGTGGTCAGTAAATCGTTACAAGGTTAATACTGCCATTTACAATTTTACCCAGTGAGATATATGTAGTGGTCAGTAAATCGTACAAGGTTAATACTGCCATTACAATTTTACCAGTGAGATATATCGTATGCAGGTGGTCAGTTATCGTAACGATTAATACTTGCCATTACAATTTTACCAGTGAGATATATGTAGTGGTCAGTAAATCGTACAAGTTAATACTGCCATTACAATTTTACCAGTGAGATATATGTAGTGGTCAGTAAATCGTACACGGTTAATACTGCCATTACAATTTTTACCAGTGAGATATATGTAGTAGTGGTCAGTAAATCGTACACGGTTAATACTGCCATTACAATTTTACCAGTGAGATATATGTAGTGGTCAGTAAATCGTACAAGGTTAATACTGCCATTACAATTTTACCAGTGAGATATATGTAGTGGTCAGTAAATCGTACACGGTTAATACTGCCATTACAATTTTTACCAGTGAGATATATGTAGTGGTCAGTAAATCGTACAAGGTTAATACTGCCATTACAATTTTACCAGTGAGATATATGTAGTGGTCAGTAAATCGTACAAGGTTAATACTGCCATTACAATTTTACCAGTGAGATATATGTAGTGGTCAGTAAATCGTACACGATTAATACTGCCATTACAATTTTACCAGTGAGATATATGTAGTGGTCAGTAAATCGTACAAGGTTAATACTGCCATTACAATTTTACCAGTGAGATATATGTAGTGGTCAGTAAATCGTACACGGTTAATACTGCCATTACAATTTTACCAGTGAGATATATGTAGTGGTCAGTAAATCGTACAAGGTTAATACTGCCATTACAATTTTACCAGTGAGATATATGTAGTGGTCAGTAAATCGTACAAGGTTAATACTGCCATTACAATTTTACCAGTGAGATATATGTAGTGGTCAGTAAATCGTACAAGATTAATACTGCCATTACAATTTTACCAGTGAGATATATGTAGTGGTCAGTAAATCGTACACGATTAATACTGCCATTACAATTTTACCAGTGAGATATATGTAGTGGTCAGTAAATCGTACAAGATTAATACTGCCATTACAATTTTACCAGTGAGATATATGTAGTGGTCAGTAAATCGTACACGGTTAATACTGCCATTACAATTTTACCAGTGAGATATATATGTAGTGGTCAGTAAATCGTACAAGGTTAATACTGCCATTACAATTTTACCAGTGAGATATATGTAGTGGTCAGTAAATCGTACAAGGTTAATACTGCCATTACAATTTTACCAGTGAGATATATGTAGTGGTCAGTAAATCGTACACGATTAATACTGCCATTACAATTTTACCAGTGAGATATATGTAGTGGTCAGTAAATCGTACAAGGTTAATACTGCCATTACAATTTTACCAGTGAGATATATGTAGTGGTCAGTAAATCGTACACGATTAATACTGCCATTACAATTTTACCAGTGAGATATATGTAGTGGTCAGTAAATCGTACAAGGTTAATACTGCCATTACAATTTTACCAGTGAGATATATGTAGTGGTCAGTAAATCGTACAAGGTTAATACTGCCATTACAATTTTACCAGTGAGATATATGTAGTGGTCAGTAAATCGTACAAGGTTAATACTGCCATTACAATTTTACCAGTGAGATATATGTAGTGGTCAGTAAATCGTACACGATTAATACTGCCATTACAATTTTACCAGTGAGATATATGTAGTGGTCAGTAAATCGTACAAGGTTAATACTGCCATTACAATTTTACCAGTGAGATATATGTAGTGGTCAGTAAATCGTACAAGGTTAATACTGCCATTACAATTTTACCAGTGAGATATATGTAGTGGTCAGTAAATCGTACACGGTTAATACTGCCATTACAATTTTACCAGTGAGATATATGTAGTGGTCAGTAAATCGTACAAGGTTAATACTGCCATTACAATTTTACCAGTGAGATATATGTAGTGGTCAGTAAATCGTACAAGGTTAATACTGCCATTACAATTTTACCAGTGAGATATATGTAGTGGTCAGTAAATCGTACAAGGTTAATACTGCCATTACAATTTTACCAGTGAGATATATGTAGTGGTCAGTAAATCGTACACGATTAATACTGCCATTACAATTTTACCAGTGAGATATATGTAGTGGTCAGTAAATCGTACAAGGTTAATATACTGCCATTACAATTTTACCAGTGAGATATATGTAGTGGTCAGTAAATCGTACAAGGTTAATACTGCCATTAAATTTTACCAGTGAGATATATGTAGTGGTCAGTAAATCGTACAAGGTTAATACTGCCATTACAATTTTACCAGTGAGATATATGTAGTGGTCAGTAAATCGTACACGGTTAATACTGCCATTACAATTTTACCAGTGAGATATATGTAGTGGTCAGTAAATCGTACACGATTAATATTGCCATTACAATTTTACCAGTGAGATATATGTAGTGGTCAGTAAATCGTACACGATTAATACTGCCATTACAATTTTACCAGTGAGATATATGTAGTGGTCAGTAAATCGTACAAGGTTAATACTGCCATTACAATTTTACCAGTGAGATATATGTAGTGGTCAGTAAATCGTACACGATTAATACTGCCCATTACAATTTTACCAGTGAGATATATGTAGTGGTCAGTAAATCGTACAAGGTTAATACTGCCATTACAATTTTACCAGTGAGATATATGTAGTGGTCAGTAAATCGTACACGGTTAATACTGCCATTACAATTTTACCAGTGAGATATATGTAGTGGTCAGTAAATCGTACAAGGTTAATACTGCCATTACAATTTTACCAGTGAGATATATGTAGTGGTCAGTAAATCGTACACGATTAATACTGCCATTACAATTTTACCAGTGAGATATATGTAGTGGTCAGTAAATCGTACAAGGTTAATACTGCCATTACAATTTTACCAGTGAGATATATGTAGTGGTCAGTAAATCGTACAAGGTTAATACTGCCATTACAATTTTACCAGTGAGATATATGTAGTGGTCAGTAAATCGTACACGGTTAATACTGCCATTACAATTTTACCAGTGAGATATATGTAGTGGTCAGTAAATCGTACAAGGTTAATACTGCCATTACAATTTTACCAGTGAGATATATGTAGTGGTCAGTAAATCGTACACGATTAATACTGCCATTACAATTTTACCAGTGAGATATATGTAGTGGTCAGTAAATCGTACACGATTAATACTGCCATTACAATTTTACCAGTGAGATATATGTAGTGGTCAGTAAATCGTACACGGTTAATACTGCCATTACAATTTTACCAGTGAGATATATGTAGTGGTCAGTAAATCGTACACGATTAATACTGCCATTACAATTTTACCAGTGAGATATATGTAGTGGTCAGTAAATCGTACAAGGTTAATACTGCCATTACAATTTTACCAGTGAGATATATGTAGTGGTCAGTAAATCGTACAAGGTTAATACTGCCATTACAATTTTACCAGTGAGATATATGTAGTGGTCAGTAAATCGTACAAGGTTAATACTGCCATTACAATTTTACCAGTGAGATATATGTAGTGGTCAGTAAATCGTACAAGGTTAATACTGCCATTACAATTTTACCAGTGAGATATATGTAGTGGTCAGTAAATCGTACAAGGTTAATACTGCCATTACAATTTTACCAGTGAGATATATGTAGTGGTCAGTAAATCGTACAAGGTTAATACTGCCATTACAATTTTACCAGTGAGATATATGTAGTGGTCAGTAAATCGTACAAGGTTAATACTGCCATTACAATTTTACCAGTGAGATATATGTAGTGGTCAGTAAATCGTACACGGTTAATACTGCCATTACAATTTTACCAGTGAGATATATGTAGTGGTCAGTAAATCGTACAAGGTTAATACTGCCATTACAATTTTACCAGTGAGATATATGTAGTGGTCAGTAAATCGTACAAGGTTAATACTGCCATTACAATTTTACCAGTGAGATATATGTAGTGGTCAGTAAATCGTACAAGGTTAATACTGCCATTACAATTTTACCAGTGAGATATATGTAGTGGTCAGTAAATCGTACAAGGTTAATACTGCCATTACAATTTTACCAGTGAGATATATGTAGTGGTCAGTAAATCGTACACGGTTAATACTGCCATTACAATTTTACCAGTGAGATATATGTAGTGGTCAGTAAATCGTACAAGGTTAATACTGCCATTACAATTTTACCAGTGAGATATATGTAGTGGTCAGTAAATCGTACAAGGTTAATACTGCCATTACAATTTTACCAGTGAGATATATGTAGTGGTCAGTAAATCGTACAAGGTTAATACTGCCATTACAATTTTACCAGTGAGATATATGTAGTGGTCAGTAAATCGTACAAGGTTAATACTGCCATTACAATTTTACCAGTGAGATATATGTAGTGGTCAGTAAATCGTACAAGGTTAATACTGCCATTACAATTTTACCAGTGAGATATATGTAGTGGTCAGTAAATCGTACAAGGTTAATACTGCCATTACAATTTTACCAGTGAGATATATGTAGTGGTCAGTAAATCGTACAAGGTTAATACTGCCATTACAATTTTACCAGTGAGATATATGTAGTGGTCAGTAAATCGTACAAGGTTAATACTGCCATTACAATTTTACCAGTGAGATATATGTAGTGGTCAGTAAATCGTACAAGGTTAATACTGCCATTACAATTTTACCAGTGAGATATATGTAGTGGTCAGTAAATCGTACACGATTAATACTGCCATTACAATTTTACCAGTGAGATATATGTAGTGGTCAGTAAATCGTACAAGGTTAATACTGCCATTACAATTTTACCAGTGAGATATATGTAGTGGTCAGTAAATCGTACACGATTAATACTGCCATTACAATTTTACCAGTGAGATATATGTAGTGGTCAGTAAATCGTACACGATTAATACTGCCATTACAATTTTACCAGTGAGATATATGTAGTGGTCAGTAAATCGTACAAGGTTAATACTGCCATTACAATTTTTACCAGTGAGATATATGTAGTGGTCAGTAAATCGTACAAGGTTAATACTGCCATTACAATTTTACCAGTGAGATATATGTAGTGGTCAGTAAATCGTACAAGGTTAATACTGCCATTACAATTTTACCAGTGAGATATATGTAGTGGTCAGTAAATCGTACACGATTAATACTGCCATTACAATTTTACCAGTGAGATATATGTAGTGGTCAGTAAATCGTACAAGGTTAATACTGCCATTATTTTTACCAGTGAGATATATGTAGTGGTCAGTAAATCGTACAAGGTTAATACTGCCATTACAATTTTACCAGTGAGATATATGTAGTGGTCAGTAAATCGTACAAGGTTAATACTGCCATTACAATTTTACCAGTGAGATATATGTAGTGGTCAGTAAATCGTACAAGGTTAATACTGCCATTACAATTTTACCAGTGAGATATATGTAGTGGTCAGTAAATCGTACAAGGTTAATACTGCCATTACAATTTTACCAGTGAGATATATGTAGTGGTCAGTAAATCGTACAAGATTAATACTGCCATTACAATTTTACCAGTGAGATATATGTAGTGGTCAGTAAATCGTACAAGGTTAATACTGCCATTACAATTTTACCAGTGAGATATATGTAGTGGTCAGTAAATCGTACACGATTAATACTGCCATTACAATTTTACCAGTGAGATATATGTAGTGGTCAGTAAATCGTACACAGGTTAATACTGCCATTACAATTTTACCAGTGAGATATATGTAGTGGTCAGTAAATCGTACAAGGTTAATACTGCCATTACAATTTTACGTGTGAGATATATGTAGTGGTCAGTAAATCGTACAAGGTTAATACTGCCATTACAATTTTACCAGTGAGATATATGTAGTGGTCAGTAAATCGTACAAGGTTAATACTGCCATTTACAATTTTACCAGTGAGATATATGTAGTGGTCAGTAAATCGTACAAGGTTAATACTGCCATTACAATTTTACCAGTGAGATATATGTAGTGGTCAGTAAATCGTACAAGGTTAATACTGCCATTATAATTTTACCCGTGAGATATATGTAGTGGTCAGTAAATCGTACAAGGTTAATACTGCCATTACAATTTTACCAGTGAGATATATGTAGTGGTCAGTAAATCGTACAAGGTTAATACTGCCATTACAATTTTACCAGTGAGATATATGTAGTGGTCAGTAAATCGTACAAGGTTAATACTGCCATTAAATTTTACCAGTGAGATATATGTGTGGTCAGTAAATCGTACAAGGTTTAATACTGCCATTACAATTTTACCAGTGAGATATATGTAGTGGTCAGTAAATCGTACAAGGTTAATACTGCCATTACAATTTTACCAGTGAGATATATGTAGTGGTCAGTAAATCGTACAAGGTTAATACTGCCATTACAATTTTACCAGTGAGATATATGTAGTGGTCAGTAAATCGTACAAGGTTAATACTGCCATTACAATTTTACCAGTGAGATATATGTAGTGGTCAGTAAATCGTACAAGGTTAATACTGCCATTACAATTTTACCAGTGAGATATATGTAGTGGTCAGTAAATCGTACAAGGTTAATACTGCCATTACAATTTTACCAGTGAGATATATGTAGTGGTCAGTAAATCGTACACGATTAATACTGCCATTACAATTTTACCAGTGAGATATATGTAGTGGTCAGTAAATCGTACAAGGTTAATACTGCCATTACAATTTTACCAGTGAGATATATGTAGTGGTCAGTAAATCGTACAAGGTTAATACTGCCATTACAATTTTACCAGTGAGATATATGTAGTGGTCAGTAAATCGTACAAGGTTAATACTGCCATTACAATTTTACCAGTGAGATATATGTAGTGGTCAGTAAATCGTACACAGGTTAATACTGCCATTACAATTTTACCAGTGAGATATATGTAGTGGTCAGTAAATCGTACAAGGTTAATACTGCCATTACAATTTTACCAGTGAGATATATGTAGTGGTCAGTAAATCGTACACGGTTAATACTGCCATTACAATTTTACCAGTGAGATATATGTAGTGGTCAGTAAATCGTACACGATTAATACTGCCATTACAATTTTACCAGTGAGATATATGTAGTGGTCAGTAAATCGTACAAGGTTAATACTGCCATTACAATTTTACCAGTGAGATATATGTAGTGGTCAGTAAATCGTACAAGGTTAATACTGCCATTACAATTTTACCAGTGAGATATATGTAGTGGTCAGTAAATCGTACACGATTAATATTGCCATTACAATTTTACCAGTGAGATATATGTAGTGGTCAGTAAATCGTACAAGGTTAATACTGCCATTACAATTTTACCAGTGAGATATATGTAGTGGTCAGTAAATCGTACAAGGTTAATACTGCCATTACAATTTTACCAGTGAGATATATGTAGTGGTCAGTAAATCGTACAAGGTTAATACTGCCATTACAATTTTACCAGTGAGATATATGTAGTGGTCAGTAAATCGTACAAGGTTAATACTGCCATTACAATTTTACCAGTGAGATATATGTAGTGGTCAGTAAATCGTACAAGGTTAATACTGCCATTACAATTTTACCAGTGAGATATATGTAGTGGTCAGTAAATCGTACAAGGTTAATACTGCCATTACAATTTTTACCAGTGAGATATATGTAGTGGTCAGTAAATCGTACACGATTAATACTGCCATTACAATTTTACCAGTGAGATATATGTAGTGGTCAGTAAATCGTACACGGTTAATACTGCCATTACAATTTTACCAGTGAGATATATGTAGTGGTCAGTAAATCGTACAAGGTTAATACTGCCATTACAATTTTACCAGTGAGATATATGTAGTGGTCAGTAAATCGTACAAGGTTAATACTGCCATTACAATTTTACCAGTGAGATATATGTATAAGATAATGGTCAGTAAATCGTACACGATTAATACTGCCATTACAATTTTACCAGTGAGATATATGTAGTGGTCAGTAAATCGTACAAGGTTAATACTGCCATTACAATTTTACCAGTGAGATATATGTAGTGGTCAGTAAATCGTACAAGGTTAATACTGCCATTACAATTTTACCAGTGAGATATATGTAGTGGTCAGTAAATCGTACACGATTAATACTGCCATTACAATTTTACCAGTGAGATATATGTAGTGGTCAGTAAATCGTACAAGGTTAATACTGCCATTACAATTTTACCAGTGAGATATATGTAGTGGTCAGTAAATCGTACAAGGTTAATACTGCCATTACAATTTTACCAGTGAGATATATGTAGTGGTCAGTAAATCGTACAAGGTTAATACTGCCATTATTTTTAGCAGTGAGATATATGTAGTGGTCAGTAAATCGTACAAGGTTAATACTGCCATTACAATTTTACCAGTGAGATATATGTAGTGGTCAGTAAATCGTACAAGGTTAATACTGCCATTAAATTTTACCAGTGAGATATATGTAGTGGTCAGTAAATCGTACAAGGTTAATACTGCCATTACAATTTTACCAGTGAGATATATGTAGTGGTCAGTAAATCGTACAAGGTTAATACTGCCATTAAATTTTACCAGTGAGATATATGTAGTGGTCAGTAAATCGTACAAGGTTAATACTGCCATTACAATTTTACCAGTGAGATATATGTAGTGGTCAGTAAATCGTACAAGGTTAATACTGCCATTACAATTTTACCAGTGAGATATATGTAGTGGTCAGTAAATCGTACAAGGTTAATACTGCCATTACAATTTTACCAGTGAGATATATGTAGTGGTCAGTAAATCGTACAAGGTTAATACTGCCATTACAATTTTACCAGTGAGATATATGTAGTGGTCAGTAAATCGTACAAGGTTAATACTGCCATTACAATTTTACCAGTGAGATATATGTAGTGGTCAGTAAATCGTACAAGGTTAATACTGCCATTACAATTTTACCAGTGAGATATATGTAGTGGTCAGTAAATCGTACACGATTAATACTGCCATTACAATTTTACCAGTGAGATATATGTAGTGGTCAGTAAATCGTACACGATTAATACTGCCATTACAATTTTACCAGTGAGATATATGTAGTGGTCAGTAAATCGTACAAGGTTAATACTGCCATTACAATTTTACCAGTGAGATATATGTAGTGGTCAGTAAATCGTACAAGGTTAATACTGCCATTACAATTTTACCAGTGAGATATATGTAGTGGTCAGTAAATCGTACAAGGTTAATACTGCCATTACAATTTTACCAGTGAGATATATGTAGTGGTCAGTAAATCGTACAAGGTTAATACTGCCATTACAATTTTACCAGTGAGATATATGTAGTGGTCAGTAAATCGTACAAGGTTAATACTGCCATTAAATTTTACCAGTGAGATATATGTAGTGGTCAGTAAATCGTACAAGGTTAATACTGCCATTACAATTTTACCAGTGAGATATATGTAGTGGTCAGTAAATCGTACAAGGTTAATACTGCCATTACAATTTTACCAGTGAGATATATGTAGTGGTCAGTAAATCGTACAAGGTTAATACTGCCAATACAATTTTACCAGTGAGATATATGTAGTGGTCAGTAAATCGTACACGATTAATACTGTCATTTAAATTTCACCAGTGGGATATATGTAGTGGTCTGTAAATCGTACAAGGTTAATACTGCCATTACAATTTTACCAGTGAGATATATGTAGTGGTCAGTAAATCGTACACGGTTAATACTGCCATTACAATTTTACCAGTGAGATATATGTAGTGGTCAGTAAATCGTACAAGGTTAATACTGCCATTACAATTTTACCAGTGAGATATATGTAGTGGTCAGTAAATCGTACAAGGTTAATACTGCCATTACAATTTTACCAGTGAGATATATGTAGTGGTCAGTAAATCGTACAAGGTTAATACTGCCATTACAATTTTACCAGTGAGATATATGTAGTGGTCAGTAAATCGTACAAGGATTAATACTGCCATTACAATTTTACCAGTGAGATATATGTAGTGGTCAGTAAATCGTACAAGGTTAATACTGCCATTACAATTTTACCAGTGAGATATATGTAGTGGTCAGTAAATCGTACAAGGTTAATACTGCCATTACAATTTTACCAGTGAGATATATGTAGTGGTCAGTAAATCGTACAAGGTTAATACTGCCATTACAATTTTACCAGTGAGATATATGTAGTGGTCAGTAAATCGTACAAGGTTAATACTGCCATTACAATTTTACCAGTGAGATATATGTAGTGGTCAGTAAATCGTACAAGGTTAATACTGCCCTTACAATTTCACCAGTGAGATATATGTAGTGGTCAGTATTTCGTACAAGGTTAATACTGCCCTTACAATTTTACCAGTGAGATATATGTAGTGGTCAGTATTTCGTACAAGGTTAATACTGCAATTACAATTTAACATGGAGATATATATATATAAGATAATGGTCAGTAAATCGTACACGATTAATACTGCCATTACAATTTTACCAGTGAGATATATGTAGTGGTCAGTAAATCGTACAAGGTTAATACTGCCATTACAATTTTACCAGTGAGATATATGTAGTGGTCAGTAAATCGTACAAGGTTAATACTGCCATTACAATTTTACCAGTGAGATATATGTAGTGGTCAGTAAATCGTACACGATTAATACTGCCATTACAATTTTACCAGTGAGATATATGTAGTGGTCAGTAAATCGTACAAGGTTAATACTGCCATTACAATTTTACCAGTGAGATATATGTAGTGGTCAGTAAATTCGTACAAGGTTAATACTGCCATTACAATTTTACCAGTGAGATATATGTAGTGGTCAGTAAATCGTACAAGGTTAATACTGCCATTACAATTTTACCAGTGAGATATATGTAGTGGTCAGTAAATCGTACAAGGTTAATACTGCCATTACAATTTTACCAGTGAGATATATGTAGTGGTCAGTAAATCGTACAAGGTTAATACTGCCATTACAATTTTACCAGTGAGATATATGTAGTGGTCAGTAAATCGTACAAGGTTAATACTGCCATTACAATTTTACCAGTGAGATATATGTAGTGGTCAGTAAATCGTACAAGGTTAATACTGCCATTACAATTTTACCAGTGAGATATATGTAGTGGTCAGTAAATCGTACACGGTTAATACTGCCATTACAATTTTACCAGTGAGATATATGTAGTGGTCAGTAAATCGTACAAGGTTAATACTGCCATTACAATTTTACCAGTGAGATATATGTAGTGGTCAGTAAATCGTACAAGGTTAATACTGCCATTACAATTTTACCAGTGAGATATATGTAGTGGTCAGTAAATCGTACAAGGTTAATACTGCCATTACAATTTTACCAGTGAGATATATGTAGTGGTCAGTAAATCGTACAAGGTTAATACTGCCATTACAATTTTACCAGTGAGATATATGTAGTGGTCAGTAAATCGTACAAGGTTAATACTGCCATTACAATTTTACCAGTGAGATATATGTAGTGGTCAGTAAATCGTACAAGGTTAATACTGCCATTACAATTTTACCAGTGAGATATATGTAGTGGTCAGTAAATCGTACAAGGTTAATACTGCCATTACAATTTTACCAGTGAGATATATGTAGTGGTCAGTAAATCGTACAAGGTTAATACTGCCATTACAATTTTACCAGTGAGATATATGTAGTGGTCAGTAAATCGTACAAGGTTAATACTGCCATTACAATTTTACCAGTGAGATATATGTAGTGGTCAGTAAATCGTACAAGGTTAATACTGCCATTACAATTTTACCAGTGAGATATATGTAGTGGTCAGTAAAATGTACAAGGTTAATACTGCCATTACAATTTTACCAGTGAGATATATGTAGTGGTCAGTAAATCGTACAAGGTTAATACTGCCATTACAATTTTACCAGTGAGATATATGTAGTGGTCAGTAAATCGTACAAGGTTAATACTGCCATTACAATTTTACTAGTGAGATATATGTAGTGGTCAGTAAATCGTACAAGGTTAATACTGCCATTACAATTTTACCAGTGAGATATATGTAGTGGTCAGTAAATCGTACAAGGTTAATACTGCCATTACAATTTTACTAGTGAGATATATGTAGTGGTCAGTAAATCGTACAAGGTTAATACTGCCATTACAATTTTACCAGTGAGATATATGTAGTGGTCAGTAAATCGTACAAGGTTAATACTGCCATTACAATTTTACCAGTGAGATATATGTAGTGGTCAGTAAATCGTACAAGGTTAATACTGCCATTACAATTTTACCAGTGAGATATATGTAGTGGTCAGTAAATCGTACAAGGTTAATACTGCCATTACAATTTTACCAGTGAGATATATGTAGTGGTCAGTAAATCGTACACGATTAATACTGCCATTACAATTTTACCAGTGAGATATATGTAGTGGTCAGTAAATCGTACAAGGTTAATACTGCCATTAAATTTTTACCAGTGAGATATATGTAGTGGTCAGTAAATCGTACAAGGTTAATACTGCCATTACAATTTTACCAGTGAGATATATGTAGTGGTCAGTAAATCGTACAAGGTTAATACTGCCATTACAATTTTACCAGTGAGATATATGTAGTGGTCAGTAAATCGTACACGATTAATACTGCCATTACAATTTTACCAGTGAGATATATGTAGTGGTCAGTAAATCGTACAAGGTTAATACTGCCATTACAATTTTACTAGTGAGATATATGTAGTGGTCAGTAAATCGTACAAGGTTAATACTGCCATTACAATTTTACCAGTGAGATATATGTAGTGGTCAGTAAATCGTACAAGGTTAATACTGCCATTACAATTTTACCAGTGAGATATATGTAGTGGTCAGTAAAATCGTACAAGGTTAATACTGCCATTACAATTTTACCAGTGAGATATATGTAGTGGTCAGTAAATCGTACAAGGTTAATACTGCCATTACAATTTTACCAGTGAGATATATGTAGTGGTCAGTAAATCGTACAAGGTTAATACTGCCATTACAATTTTACCAGTGAGATATATGTAGTGGTCAGTAAATCGTACAAGGTTAATACTGCCATTACAATTTTACCAGTGAGATATATGTAGTGGTCAGTAAAATCGTACAAGGTTAATACTGCCATTACAATTTTACCAGTGAGATATATGTAGTGGTCAGTAAATCGTACAAGGTTAATACTGCCATTACAATTTTACCAGTGAGATATATGTAGTGGTCAGTAAATCGTACAAGGTTAATACTGCCATTACAATTTTACTAGTGAGATATATGTAGTGGTCAGTAAATCGTACAAGGTTAATACTGCCATTACAATTTTACCAGTGAGATATATGTAGTGGTCAGTAAATCGTACAAGGTTAATACTGCCATTACAATTTTACCAGTGAGATATATGTAGTGGTCAGTAAATCGTACACGATTAATACTGCCATTACAATTTTACCAGTGAGATATATGTAGTGGTCAGTAAATCGTACAAGGTTAATACTGCCATTACAATTTTACCAGTGAGATATATGTAGTGGTCAGTAAATCGTACAAGGTTAATACTGCCATTACAATTTTACCAGTGAGATATATGTAGTGGTCAGTAAATCGTACAAGGTTAATACTGCCATTACAATTTTACCAGTGAGATATATGTAGTGGTCAGTAAATTCGTACAAGGTTAATACTGCCATTACAATTTTACCAGTGAGATATATGTAGTGGTCAGTAAATCGTACAAGGTTAATACTGCCATTACAATTTTACCAGTGAGATATATGTAGTGGTCAGTAAATCGTACAAGGTTAATACTGCCATTACAATTTTACCAGTGAGATATATGTAGTGGTCAGTAAATCGTACAAGGTTAATACTGCCATTACAATTTTACCAGTGAGATATATGTAGTGGTCAGTAAATCGTACAAGGTTAATACTGCCATTACAATTTTTACCAGTGAGATATATGTAGTGGTCAGTAAATCGTACACGGTTTAATACTGCCATTACAATTTTACCAGTGAGATATATGTAGTGGTCAGTAAATCGTACAAGGTTAATACTGCCATTACAATTTTACCAGTGAGATATATGTAGTGGTCAGTAAATCGTACAAGGTTAATACTGCCATTAAAATTTTACCAGTGAGATATATGTAGTGGTCAGTATTTCGTACAAGGTTAATACTGCCCTTACAATTTTACTAGTGAGATATATGTAGTGGTCAGTAAATCGTACAAGGTTAATACTGCCATTACAATTTTACCAGTGAGATATATGTAGTGGTCAGTAAATCGTACAAGGTTAATACTGCCATTACAATTTTACCAGTGAGATATATGTAGTGGTCAGTAAATCGTACAAGGTTAATACTGCCATTACAATTTTACCAGTGAGATATATGTAGTGGTCAGTAAATCGTACAAGGTTAATACTGCCATTAAAATTTTACCAGTGAGATATATGTAGTGGTCAGTAAATCGTACAAGGTTAATACTGCCATTACAATTTTTACCAGTGAGATATATGTAGTGGTCAGTAAAATCGTACAAGGTTAATACTGCCATTACAATTTTACCAGTGAGATATATGTAGTGGTCAGTAAATCGTACAAGGTTAATACTGCCATTACAATTTTACCAGTGAGATATATGTAGTGGTCAGTAAATTCGTACAAGGTTAATACTGCCATTACAATTTTACCAGTGAGATATATGTAGTGGTCAGTAAATCGTACAAGGTTAATACTGCCATTACAATTTTACCAGTGAGATATATGTAGTGGTCAGTAAATGTACAAGGTTAATACTGCCATTACAATTTTACAGTGAGATATATGTAGTGGTCAGTAAATCGTACAAGGTTAATACTGCCATTACAATTTTACCAGTGAGATATATGTAGTGGTCAGTAAAACGTACAAGGTTAATACTGCCCTTACAATTTTACTAGTGAGATATATGTAGTGGTCAGTAAATTGTACAAGGTTAATACTGCCCTTACAATTTTACCAGTGAGATATATGTAGTGGTCAGTAAATCGTACAAGGTTAATACTGCCATTACAATTTTACCAGTGAGATATATGTAGTGGTCAGTAAATCGTACAAGGTTAATACTGCCATTACAATTTTACCAGTGGATATATGTAGTGGTCAGTAAATTTCGTACAAGGTTAATACTGCCATTACAATTTTACCAGTGAGATATATGTAGTGGTCAGTATTTCGTACAAGGTTAATACTGCCATTACAATTTTACTAGTGAGATATATGTAGTGGTCAGTAAATCGTACAAGGTTAATACTGCCATTACAATTTTACCAGTGAGATATATGTAGTGGTCAGTAAATCGTACAAGGTTAATACTGCCATTACAATTTTACCAGTGAGATATATGTATGTGGTCAGTAAATCGTACAAGGTTAATACTGCCATTACAATTTTACTAGTGAGATATATGTAGTGGTCAGTAAATCGTACAAGGTTAATACTGCCATTACAATTTTACCAGTGAGATATATGTAGTGGTCAGTAAATCGTACAAGGTTAATACTGCCATTACAATTTTACCAGTGAGATATATGTAGTGGTCAGTAAATCGTACAAGGTTAATACTGCCATTACAATTTTACCAGTGAGATATATGTATGTGGTCAGTAAATCGTACAAGGTTAATACTGCCATTACCAATTTTACCAGTGAGATATATGTAGTGGTCAGTATTTCGTATAAGGTTAATACTGCCATTACAATTTTACCAGTGAGATATATGTAGTGGTCAGTAAATCGTACACAAGTAATACTGCCATTACAATTTTACCAGTGAGATATATGTAGTGGTCAGTAAATCGTACAAGGTTAATACTGCCATTACAATTTTACCAGTGAGATATATGTAGTGGTCAGTAAATCGTACAAGGTTA
Organism: Argopecten irradians; assembly: GCF_041381155.1. Taxonomy (NCBI): domain Eukaryota; kingdom Metazoa; phylum Mollusca; class Bivalvia; order Pectinida; family Pectinidae; genus Argopecten; species Argopecten irradians. The sequence goes on along the minus strand of NC_091140.1, from coordinate 661,830 downwards.
ATACTGCCATTACAATTTTACCAGTGAGATATATGTAGTGGTCAGTAAATCGTACAAGGTTAATACTGCCATTAAATTTTACCAGTGAGATATATGTAGTGGTCAGTAAATCGTACACGATTAATATTGCCATTACAATTTTACCAGTGAGATATATGTAGTGGTCAGTAAATCGTACAAGATTAATACTGCCATTACAATTTTACCAGTGAGATATATGTAGTGGTCAGTAAATCGTACACGATTAATACTGCCATTACAATTTTACCAGTGAGATATATGTAGTGGTCAGTAAATCGTACACGATTAATACTGCCATTACAATTTTACCAGTGAGATATATGTAGTGGTCAGTAAATCGTACACGATTAATACTGCCATTACAATTTTACCAGTGAGATATATGTAGTGGTCAGTAAAACGTACACGGTTAATACTGCCATTACAATTTTACCAGTGAGATATATGTAGTGGTCAGTAAATCGTACACGATTAATACTGCCATTACAATTTTACCAGTGAGATATATGTAGTGGTCAGTAAAACGTACACGGTTAAATACTGCCATTAAATTTTACCAGTGAGATATATGTATGGTCAGTAAACGTACACGGTTAATACTGCCATTAAAATTTTACCACTGCTGTATACCATAAACGTCCTGGTTATTTAGATAGAAGGACACCAGATACTTAGGATAACTTATATTGAGTAATAACACTAATCACTGCTGTATACCATAAACGTCCTGGTTATTTAGATAGAAGGAGGCCAGATACTTAGGATAACTTATATTGAGTAATAACACTAATCACTGCTGTATACCATAAACGTCCTGGTTATTTAGATAGAAGGAGGCCAGATACTTAGGATAACTTATATTGAGTAATAACACTAATCACTGCTGTATACCATAAACGTCCTGGTTATTTAGATAGAAGGACCAGATACTTAGGATAACTTATATTGAGTAATAACACTAATCACTGCTGTATACCATAAACGTCCTGGTTATTTAGATAGAAGGAGGCCAGATACTTAGGATAACTTATATTGAGTAATAACACTAATCACTGCTGTATACCATAAACGTCCTGGTTATTTAGATAGGACACCAGATACTTAGGATAACTTATATTGAGTAATAACACTAATCACTGCTGTATACCAAAAACGTCCTGGTTATTTAGATAGAAGGAGGCCAGATACTTAGGATAACTTATATTGAGTAATAACACTAATCACTGCTGTATACCATAAACGTCCTGGTTATTTAGATAGAAGGAGGCCAGATACTTAGGATAACTTATATTGAGTAATAACACTAATCACTGCTGTATACCATAAACGTCCTGGTTATTTAGATAGAAGGAGGCCAGATACTTAGGATAACTTATATTGAGTAATAACACTAATCACTGCTGTATACCATAAACGTCCTGGTTATTTAGATAGAAGGAGGCCAGATACTTAGGATAACTTATATTGAGTAATAACACTAATCACTGCTGTATACCATAAACGTCCTGGTTATTTAGATAGAAGGACACCAGATACTTAGGATAACTTATATTGAGTAATAACACTAATCACTGCTGTATACCATAAACGTCCTGGTTATTTAGATAGAAGGAGGCCAGATACTTAGGATAACTTATATTGAGTAATAACACTAATCACTGCTGTATACCAAAAACGTCCTGGTTATTTAGATAGAAGGAGGCCAGATACTTAGGATAACTTATATTGAGTAATAACACTAATCACTGCTGTATACCATAAACGTCCTGGTTATTTAGATAGAAGGAGGCTAGAAACTTAGGATAACTTATATTGAGTAATAACACTAATCACTGCTGTATACCATAAACGTCCTGGTTATTTAGATAGAAGGAGGCCAGATACTTAGGATAACTTATATTGAGTAATAACACTAATCACTGCTGTATACCATAAACGTCCTGGTTATTTAGATAGAAGGAGGCCAGATACTTAGGATAACTTATATTGAGTAATAACACTAATCACTGCTGTATACCATAAACGTCCTAGTTATTTAGATAGAAAGGAGGCCAGATACTTAGGATAACTTATATTGAGTAATAACACTAATCACTGCTGTATACCATAAACGTCCTGGTTATTTAGATAGAAGGAGGCCAGATACTTAGGATAACTTATATTGAGTAATAACACTAATCACTGCTGTATACCATAAACGTCCTGGTTATTTAGATAGAAGGAGGCCAGATACTTAGGATAACTTATATTGAGTAATAACACTAATCACTGCTGTATACCATAAACGTCCTGGTATTTAGATAGAAGGACACCAGATACTTAGGATAACTTATATTGAGTAATAACACTAATCACTGCTGTATACCATAAACGTCCTGGTTATTTAGATAGAAGGACACCAGATACTTAGGATAACTTATATTGAGTAATAACACTAATCACTGCTGTATACCATAAACGTCCTGGTTATTTAGATAGAAGGAGGCACAGATACTTAGGATAACTTATATTGAGTAATAACACTAATCACTGCTGTATACCATAAACGTCCTGGTTATTTAGATAGAAGGAGGTCAGATACTTAGGATAACTTATATTAAGTAATAACACTAATCACTGCTGTATACCATAAACGTCCTAGTTATTTAGATAGAAGGAGGCCAGATACTTAGATAACTTATATTGAGTAATAACACTAATCACTGCTGTATACCATAAACGTCCTGGTTATTTAGATAGAAGGAGGCCAGATACTTAGGATAACTTATATTGAGTAATAACACTAATCACTGCTGTATACCATAAACGTCCTGGTTATTTAGATAGAAGGAGGCCAGATACTTAGGATAACTTATATTGAGTAATAACACTAATCACTGCTGTATACCATAAACGTCCTGGTTATTTAGATAGAAGGAGGCCAGATACTTAGGATAACTTATATTGAGTAATAACACTAATCACTGCTGTATACCATAAACGTCCTGGTTATTTAGATAGAAGGAGGCCAGATACTTAGGATAACTTATATTGAGTAATAACACTAATCACTGCTGTATACCATAAACGTCCTGGTTATTTAGATAGAAGGACACCAGATACTTAGGATAACTTATATTGAGTAATAACACTAATCACTGCTGTATACCATAAACGTCCTGGTTATTTAGATAGAAGGAGGCCAGATACTTAGGATAACTTATATTGAGTAATAACACTAATCACTGCTGTATACCATAAACGTCCTGGTTATTTAGATAGAAGGAGGCCAGATACTTAGGATAACTTATATTGAGTAATAACACTAATCACTGCTGTATACCATAAACGTCCTGGTTATTTAGATAGAAGGATAACAGATACTTAGGATAACTTATATTGAGTAATAACACTAATCACTGCTGTATACCATAAACGTCCTGGTTATTTAGATAGAAGGAGGCCAGATACTTAGGATAACTTATATTGAGTAATAACACTAATCACTGCTGTATACCATAAACGTCCTGTTATTTAGATAGAAGGAGGTCAGAAACTTAGGATAATTTATATTAAGTAATAACACTAATCACTGCTGTATACCATAAACGTCCTGGTTATTTAGATAGAAGGAGGCCAGATACTTAGGATAACTTATATTGAGTAATAACACTAATCACTGCTGTATACCATAAACGTCCTGGTTATTTAGATAGAAGGAGGCCAGATACTTAGGATAACTTATATTGAGTAATAACACTAATCACTGCTGTATACAACGGGGTTGTTTAAAAGCTTTCATATTCAGTTATGAATACTGAATGTGTTGAAAAAGAAAGGTAGACTATCTTTAGTATTCTCTTCACATCAGATCGATACACGATCGATATCTTACATGTGTACGGAATGTAATACTAATAGCATAAGCGTTTGTGTAGAATTTCGCTTTGCATTTCACTTCATGAAAAAGACGGAAATTAAATATGTATGAAAAAAATATTAACTGAAAATCCAAATCATAGACTGCTAAATGGAGCCCTAATGAGTTGCTTGTTACAAAACTATGGAAAAGAAATATTCATCATTATGAATATATTATGCAAATTGAAAATGTTCTTAAAGTATGTCCTTTCAATTAAAAGTCCTTCGCATTTGTAAATTGACAGGTGATACCTTCAGCTTTTGCCACAACCCAATGCTTGCCGATGAAACCTTCAGTCAAGTAATGATGATGAAACTGCAACCTGGTTAAGTTAAATACAAATAGACAAAGTAAAGAAGGATAAGATGTATTTATATACACTATCGCGATAGCTAGGTCAATCCGGTCTGTTGAAATGGCGCGACTCTGAACCTGTTTTGACATCCTTTTAATGTGGCATTCTAAGTTATTTGAGATCCAAAGTTGTTACTTTTTATAGTTATCCTGATTTCTTAAATACTACAGTTAGAAACATCAGTTAAATGGATTGGACAGCGCTGTATATAAAACTGCGTGTTCGCTATTATAGTGGCGGCGTTCCACCAAGACCGGGTGTAACCGTTCGATTACTGGTAGAACATATAGCCTTCTAGGATAGCTAAGACGTTTACTCGGGGCTATATAGGTATTAAACGGCCAGGGAATAGAGAGGTTTTATGTGTTTAGAGCACTAATGCTGTATGGACCATTTCCATCTAGCCCGGCCACACAGTGATAATGCCACAGACCATGGGAGGGTAATTAATTAATTTCTATAAAATATGACTTGTACAGTGGTGGATACGCTGGGCAGTCAAATTCTGGGTAAAGCGACAAACGTTTGCCGTCACATGCCATTAGTGTATCTTATCAGAGGAAGAGTAAACTCTGCTCTATCACACAGAAACGGTGTTATTATTGACACCGTATATTATGTAGATTGACACCCGATAGACCACCAAAGCCTCATCGCTGGTTTTAATTGGCCTGCGAGTTATATTTTAATTACTCTGTAATAATGCCGCCTGATAAAAACGCTGCTGTTCCCAGTTGAAGTTACGTGAGCTTGTTTGTGAGGTATACGAGAGGGGTATTCAGCAGACGTAGGTCGGCTTTGATGTAGACAAACGCTAACAGTGGAGTCACAAGTCTGGACACGCTGGCTGCAGGCTGATTGAATGCATTTGTCATCCACATACAACTAGCGCCGTCTATTGCCAAATGACGTCGCGTTATCATTGCGGAGCGGTAGTGACAGTGGTGTTATGGTCCGATATTTGCTCGAGATTATGACATCACATTGATAAGAGGCGGGATCGTCCCCGCGGTTTTTTGGTTACATTTGTCTGTCACGTGAGATACAGGGATAACTGAGAAAACAGCGATCGAAACCGGCCCCGCGAAACACTCCTCGTCTTATCATCGGCCATTATCGAGGAATTATTTATAAAAACCTTTATAGCTGTGACAAGTGATTGATTGGAAGGGGAAGAACGAATTTCCAGCTCGTGCAACTGTCTGCCCATTTAGATTCATAGGGGACCAGGTGTCTTCAGTGTAATATTGGTGGCGGTGCCCTTAACCTTACCAAGGCATGTTATTAATACCACACAACCCAGCACAAAACATAACACTAATTGCTAAAATCGAAAACGATATCACCCTATCTTCCCGTTTTCTTATCAGTGATATTCTGATCCAGTAACGCATTCGTTTATTCCTATTAAAATTCCGTGTGTATAGTGCTGCAATGTGAGGCGATAATAGTGACAAAAGTCTATCCATCATACGGCATTTCCAGTTCTTTTATTGACTGACTATAGATCTGTTTTGGAAAATATTTTATGCAAATAATGCAGTAAGGGGCAACTAACCTAGATATACCAGGACTGCTGACAGTCTGACAGCACTATCTGATAGGCAACGTCTAGACATTTATATCGAGGGGCAAAACGTCAATAAATTGTATTAACATTATTATGAGACAAATATGTAAAGTGTTTTTAAGATAATATTATGCAGCATGCATGGTTTTAAGGTGTCTGAGAACTATTTGAATTTTTTGTTAGCACATGTTTTCACAATTACTGATAAATTTTGAGTGTACGTTTAAAATACATCATCATATGATTATTAAAACAAATTTTATCGTTGTACACTTTTAACCCGACCATTTAAGAAACGTATGGTGTGCCCCTGAATATCATATAGAAACTTATCGTTACATAAAAAATAAGGCTAATATCGGTTATCACCTGGTGTCTAGCCTAAAACCGCGTGGCTATTACGAGAAATATTGACATTAAATCCTGTGGTTTTATGATAATATTCATGTATCTTTACCCGCCATTTAAATAGTTTTGTCATCTGAATTATCTGATCATTAGGTTAAATTTCCTAATGTATCCTGGCAACTGTAACTCGTTATTATGTTATAGGAAATAATAATAATTGAGGACATATTCATCATGACAATAGTGTAATCAAGGGGTTACATCAAAAAGGCTGAGTTATCATTTTCTTCTGAGATGTATGTGTGTGTACACAATGACTTTGTTTACATTATTCAAATAAATTGTCATATTCTTAGGTTCTCGTTGTCGACTTGTCCCCCTCTGTAAGGAGTACTAGAGGTGACAGATAACGGGATTACGCCATGTCATCATCAGTATTCCTATTAGAGTATCATTGAATAGTGCCAAATAATCCTGGGGTTTATCATACCAATATTTCTTATAATGTAGATATTTTTATAAGAACATTACTAACTTGTTAATTATCGGAAAATTAATGTAAAACTAATTAACGCTTCTGATTTTTTTTATTTAATTAATGTAATGCTATAAATAAGATTTATGTTCAATTCTGTAATGCATTTTTATAATGTATTTATGGATCACTTCTTTTTTGTTTTCATAATAAAAAATATTGTTTGCAAACATTTTTTTTCATAAACCGATGAAATTTAAACAATGACATCTATGCTAATTGCTATTTCTTAAACTACTTGATAAAATTAAAAACACTTTCATAAATCAATATGCAATATCAATATTTCTATTATGACGTCACGATAACGTCGGGTTTTCACTATAATTTAAGATTTTTTCTGCATAGAGCTACAAAGAAAGAATCGGACAACTAGAGAGTCGGATTTAGTATGAAAACAAAGAAAACTTAATGATATCGAATTTCGTTAACATATTATAACATATTTGTTAAAATAACACATGATCATTTTTAATATTTAAGACAGTTAATAATACAATAATCCCCGATGTACAATGATGTTACTATGTTACGTAATTAAGAATCTGTATAATGGTATTCAGAGACAACCGACATGTGTAGATAAACAGAAGCTGTGACAGTAATTCCGAATATCTCCTCATACCGAGGGGACTACTAGATAGAATGGATAATTTATATTTAATTAAACCTAATTCAATTTCAGGTTATTGCATACATTTCATTCGATAATCTGATTAAGGAATAGACAATGTTTTCCAGTTAAATGCTATTGTATATTGCACCAGACGTTTGACCTTCAATGGTAACTAAGATAAGTATGAAACGTAATAGAGTAAGACAATAAGTTCTGAATAGACATTGACAAGTATTAAAGACGGGATGGGGACATCATCATCAATATCATCATCATCATTATCATCGTTATTATATGCCCCATATTATTATGTTTTCGTATTGTTTTTTTTACTTTCCTTCACGTCCATTATTACCAGTTTATCCTAGAAAACAAGGTGTTAAATAGAGCTTTGATGTGGTTTTTTGCAATATCTGAATGATCTATTGGACATTTCAATATTCATATTCAAATATATCTTGGACGCTATCTTGAATATTTCAACAAGTTCATGAAATCATACTCACCTGGATCTTACATACAAACAAACAGGTAATTATTAACCACAAACAACCTATATCAGAAGTTTTAGGTAAGCGCAAAAATCGCTAGTCCAGACCACTCGCTGTGAAACCTCTAGGACAAACACATTCACGCTCGGTAGATATAATATCAGCTTGATATAAAACAATGCCATATGCATATATAGACTAGATCGTACCTACGCTAGGAACCTACATACTTTTGTACCAGGATCACCTTATGTAGAAATGTAATGAGTTTTTGGTGTTTCGTATCGATTTCACTTTCCACTTCCGGTATTGAATATCGATAACATTTCTGGTACAATTCGAAATAATTCAATTATTGTCAGTACTCGCATTACTGACCAAGCGCGAAATGAAATCCTACTCAACACAAAGCGATACAAAATCGTTTTTTTCAGTGCAATGATAATGCAACAACTGTGCGTATTGACCCGTGTTTAACTCATACAGATTCCTCTCTCATATTTGATAACATATATTTTATTAATTCTATTTGAATGAGATTTACCTACTATGATTTGCAACGTTTTGTTTACGTAAGACTTTCTAACTACATTCGTACCTCAACTTTCGATAATTTTTACACTATGTGTAAAATAAAAAAAGACATGGACCTTTGTAATAAAATGCACGCGATTGATCTATATATCCATAATAAAATGCACGTGATTGATCTATACATTTATAATAAAATACACGTAATAGATCTATATATTCATAATAAAATGCACGTGACTGATCTATATATCTATTATAAAATACACGTGATTGATCTTTTTATTTATAATAAAATGCACGTGGTTGATCTATATATTTATGATAAAATGCACATGGTTGATCTATTATTTGTCGAATATTGTGTATTTTTCAGCTGTGAGTTGAACAAATGTCCACTTTCCATAATCATAATAATGGAACACTTTTTGAAGATATTGTAAAAAATTTCTTACTTGTGGTTGAATCCAGATTTTTTTCTTAACATTCCACAAATAGATGCTTTTATTATTAATTTCATGATTTTTTTACTTGTCAGCAGTGCATATATTTATAAATACAGAGCTTGGAAGCATGCTTGGTCCAGCCCTGTGTTTCAGCAGGTTTGAGTACCCAAAATGGAACACCTTCTAAATAAAGTTTGATTAATAAATGCCCAGGCATGATAAAAAATGTTTGAATTCATTAAAAGAAAGTTCAAACATTTTTTTAGTTTATGTAAGTCACATGTCTTTCAAAAATATTCCATTCAGCATTTATTTTTCTTATTTTAAAATATGTGGTGTTTTTAGGGTTGTCGCACGACGTCGTTTCCCGGAGTTTTTCAAAATTTCATTATTTTCATGTTTAAATACAGATAATAAGCAACTGGAAATAAAATGACATATTGAAATTGTCACAGTTATTAGTCAGCACCTTGATTTTTGTTCAGGACTGTTATTGTTAGTTTAGATTGTAAACTGAAAATTCTGTATCACATATTTCAAAAGTGTTTCATTTTGGGTAGCGTTCCAAATTGGGTAGCGTCACGTTACACACCTGTACGAAAGATGATCAAATCAATCGAAATACCAACCTATAAATGGTTTAATATGGTGTAATATTTCATTTGATCCTTTTTCATAATCACAAACATTTGTCATCGATTGTTCATGATAACACAGGAAACAGAGAACTCAGACCATTAGTAAACAGTGCCTGTATCCCGGTGATGTATGGACTCGATAACCTGTCGTGATAACCGGGGATTACATGCTTTTTTCGATGTTTAATTTGTTCCATTCGCTATAACTGTCGTGGTGGGTTCAAACATATGCACTAGTTTATCATGCTAACAAACAGAATATTTAAGCAGACGACTTGACACATCCCGTGACAGTTAACACTGTAGATAGGTTATTGTCGCCTCTTCGACACAATTTACAAAACTATCAAACTAATTTGGATTGATTTTTACTCAAGTTTCGTACTGAGTGTGACTGCCATTACACGATTCACTGCGCATGTACAAGCTGTCAATAAAATAAAATCCAACCTGTGTATAAACAGTCAGATCAAAGTCACCTATCTAAAATTCAATGTGTTCTCAAATCAATGATGTATCAACTATCTGTACCACTAGGGGATGCCACGGTCGACTTTCTCACTTTAATAACAAATGAGATGAACTTTTCATTATCACATAAAAAATTCAATTTAACTTTTGGATTCGATCAGGTATTTAATGAAAGTTTTCATATGAGATATCAGAGTTTTGTTGATGTGTTTATGGTTAATTAGGACGGCAACTTAAGAGACGCGATAGGACCACAACACCCATAGAAACATGAACCCTATCCTTGATAGTCACAGGTCGACTAGTTTTATTTCCCTCCAACATCCCTGTATTCGCCTAGAACGCTACACCTCTACATCGTTACCGGATATCTATACAATTGACACAGGATACATTTTTGAAGTATGCGTCAGTATTTATTTAGGTTCCATAGAAGACTACCTGGCAACACGTCAGCGTACTACTGATAAGGCTAACATCACGAGGAGTGCGGAGGAGAAGCCGGAGAGACAATTCTACAACATCACCTGCAAAGCTTTTATGTTCAATATGCCTCGGATACAATGTGCAGATATAGAACTTCCGGCTTAGACGGTGGTTTTCGGAGACCACGTCGTAATGTCACGGTAGTTACAAGTAGCGAGATAAAATGATGATATTTGTCTTGTTGCAGACTGAAATGACTGATTTTGCAGCTATTGAAACTATATGGATTTATGTAACCTATGTAAACTCAAGACATTTTTGTTTGTAAATTTAAACAAACATTGTAAAAGTACACAACTATCAACTATCAATACTTACATGAAATTGACCTTTTTTGTTTTTGTCTAAGATGTGTAACCTCTACTTTAATTCACAGGTGACCGCATCAGAATTCTGTTGTCATTGGCGCAATCTGATTAAAATACAGAGCCTATACCCACTACGTTCAATAGAGGATCTGACAACATGACCTTTATATCTCTACACCTTGCTACGTCAGTTGTCAACGACATTTCGCCCCAGTTTACCTATACATTTAGCTTTGTTTTGCTCTTTTGGCGAGTTGGCTACGTACACGAATACAGCCGACAGCTTTATCCAGCAGTTTCGTACCCAGTCAAGATTTTGGCAGCAGCAATTTGATTGGCCAGTTCCAGGTCACCAGAACGTGACCCCTAATGGGATATTGTCCGATCCTCTTATCAAACGTAGTAACAATAAGACTCGGTATTTTGATCAGATTGACATTGGCGTATCAAGAAATGTTAAAAATCTCTCCATAACGGAAAGATGTAACATCGAATATAAATCATGTTGATGGAATCTATAGTGTATTCTTTATTTTTTTACGGTTTAACTTCAAACTTGAAGCAGATTTCGTTGTATTCGCCATTTTTATATTTAAACCTTAAATCAGTAAGCATCATTTTAATATTTCAGTGTTTCAGCAATAAAAGATATGTAAAAACATTTGTTATTACATAAACAGAAAATATGAAATAAGAAATACTCAATTTAAAAAGGAGAGTTCAACCCGGTCCATACCGTGATACACTTAGCTCATGAATCTAAGCAATCATTTAATAATGAAATTTGACTGCTTTCTGTCGGTCTGACCACAGGTTATGATGGATTTCAGGGTAATGAACTCTTTTGACATTTAACGGAGACTAGTGGTTGATTTTACATTACCGATGGATTAACACCAGGAGACTTAGGTTTCTGCTCATGTCCTCAACTTTAAGATCATAACAAGAAACTTAAACGAGTCTTAACTATTGGCCACCGATGGACAATTGCACAGATCTAATTACCTGCACTAAAGGACACATAAGGACCAGAATAGGATAAAGTGAAAAGTTCATTTAGCTGCTGTGAGAACACGGTGTGAAAGATAACGAATCTAGTGACATTCCAATTTAAGTCTGGTTAATAATGATTTCCATCTCTGGATATATTGTGTAGTAAATTGTAACCACAGGCTTGCACGATTGTTGTGTGACTTTGAACAACCTGTACTTCTGTACTAGGCCACCTGATCCTTATATTATTGTATGGAAGGAAAGACTGAATTACCGATCGTATAGGTATTCATCTGTACTATCGAATAGTTCCGCTAATTACGGTTCTTGACGAATCACGAACGAAAGTTATCTATGAACAAAACTTATATTCATAGCAAAAATGATAACATGCCAACTTACAGCTGATATTTTAGGATTGAAGATGGTAACATCAGTCGTGGAGGTAACAGAAAATATCGCCACCATAAAACACTTTTGTTTGTAAAGACAATATCATTATATCATTGTCAGAATATATCTATTACACATAGTTGTCATGTATTCGGCACTGGCAAAAAACAGCTGTATTTTATAATTTCAGCATGTGTACCGATTCGACAGAGCCACTTCCAATGCGAAACAATGCTAACATCTTTTAATTAAAACATACTATCTGTGAATTTTGCATTATAAAGAGAGCTTGTAGGACCAGTGTCTAAAAATATATTCAGATGTGTTTTGGTCATTTCAGAAAGACAAAAAAACAACAACTGTAATTTCAGACACCGATTGTTCATTCTCGTTATCATAAATATCCAGCTATTATTATGTATTAATTATGTTAAGAGGTATGGTCGGCATCTATTCCCTTAGTTATGTTAATTGATAGGGTGATCAAAGAAGTGGTCAATAATGTACAGAAGAACCAAAGCTTATGATAAAAAATAATATTGCTGATGTACAAAACTGTAATGTATCTTTCCCTTGATCTTTGTTAACACCATATCACAGGATTTACATACAGAACATGTTCTGACAGCACTGAGATAACATTGGAACATTCCTGATGTTGCTGAGATGAAGTCGCTGCTGTGGACACTATGTATTTAAATGTTTGGTAGAGATACAGGAAGAAATAAAGCAGCTAGTGTGACGACAATGAATTTTAAAAACCAATAACATTGTCAGTGGGCTTTATACACTAAATCTCAAAACTCTATCAAGGATGTTTCAATATTCATATGAATGTGAAGTTTGGCGATAACAAAGGAAGGTACATATTGTACATGTATAACTTCGCTAAAATGTGGACAATATATTCCTATTTAAAGCAAGAATGATCTGTTTTGTTCCCAAAAATACATTTTATTCAAAACATCAAGTATATAACAATACTGTATACTGTGTATGCTCACACACTATCTTTCATATTTAATCATCTTAATTTACACAAGCTTACATCAATCTCTCTTAATTACTAACATCATTATGTCTACCAAGCCTGTTACTTTACATGTGTTTGAGATTTCATTGAAATTAATCGATCCTAAAGTGTGTTATCTGGTAACCAAACTTGACTAAATAAATAACAACAGTCAGCTTGTGTCCACTTAGTCAATCAAGGCATGAATTAACATTACAAAACAAACTTTTAGCCCTATCCTTTAATCTTTTTTTGCCCTTAACTAAAAAAGAATCAAAGAAAATATTAAATTAGAATATAATAGCTACATGTAAGCATTGGTTGTCATATTTTGGACATGCATTGGTATGTAACATACATTGGGTGTTCTAGTATTTCCAGTGATGCGCGTTAGCGCACCATGCTAGATATTCTAGAACACCCAATGTATGTAACACATTAATGTATGTGAAAATATGACAATCAATGCTTATATTTACGTTTAAAGTAGTCATTATCGTTTAAAAAGGAAAATAGATAAAAAAATAAAGCATGAAACTATTACGTCTGCACAGAGAAAAATATCAGATGAACAGACAGACAGTCAGGTAAACAGGCATGGCTCCTAACCACCTATTCCTACTATGTTATGTAACTCGTATCCTGTGTTAACTAGAATATATATAACGTTGATATCCCATATACATATTTAGACAATCTGTAGCAGCTACAATAAGTCGCACAGACCATAATCTCCATAATCTCCATTGTATGTAAGCCGTATCTGTACCACAAAGATATACAAATATCCCACGGTCTAGTCTCCTTCCGAAGGGAATACCTCCATGAACCAATGTAGATCTACATAAGACCTCCAATGCAGCAGCTATGCTGAATACATGGCCTTCTTAGGACGTTCTCTTAATCCATAGGTTGTATTATCTTTTCGATAATAAATTCTGTGAACCCAGGATTAGGATCAAAACATAGGCAAACCATGTGAAATGAATTGACTTATTTGTGACTTGTTACATTGGGAAAGTGATGCGTGTATATCAAGGGGTTATATTAAGTGTTTAAATATCCCGTCATGTATACATGGGACTGGTTACAACCAGTGTTGATCTGTAGAATATTAGTAACACTATATCAGAGACACATTGTCTTGCATACACAAGTTTCTGATAGTTTTCTTACTGGCAAAGAAACATAGGCATTTTATAATCAAAATACATAATTTTAAACTACATTGTACGCTCAACAAATTCCAGTGAATCTTAAAACAGGAGTTAGTTCTGTTCACATCTCAAGGTACATGCATTTACTCATCAAAGGGCAAAATAACAGTTGGGATTTTTACCTTTGATCTATTTTTAGTAGGCGGAGGTGTAAACTTAAACAAATAGACGAGAACTTTTTATGGTTTGACAACATTGGATTATATATACAAACACCTGGTTGACTGGTCTTACTACAGTATATAAACAGCTCGGTAATCAATACGTAAAGAGACTAAAGGATCTATCCGAGTGATTGACAGACTAGATTTCGTATTAACGAACTTGTAAATAATTCAGCAGTACATGAAAGAGATAACTAATTTAATGTTTGTTGAAAACAATGCAGCCCAAACGTAATATAAAGCTAAAAATATAATCAAACAGTCACTGCCATTGCATTTTATATAATTTCTTTGAGAAATCCATATTTGGCCAATTTCCCCGAATGTTTTGTACCATGTTAAATCACATTATCTTACATCAACTCTGCCGAGATAATTCTGACGACCAGTCGATTTATAACACAACTTGTCACAAAATGTCTACAAGTCGACTTAGAAAATTATGTTGAGATCAAAGATAACATGGCTTAACAGCATAATTCATTTTTATTATGATATGGACAAGTCGTGTTGTAACTCTACCGACCGTTATCTCGCCCTAACTCTACCGACCGTTATCTCGCCCTAACTATACTGGCCGCCATCTCGCCCTAACTCTACCGACCGTTATCTCGCCCTAACTCTACCGACCGTTATCTCGCCCTAACTCTACCTACCGGTCGCCACCTCGCCTTAACTCTACCGGCCGTCATCTCGCCCTAACTCTACCGGCCGTCACCTCGCCCTAACTCTACCGACCGTTATCTCGCCCTAACTCTACCGGCCGCCATCTCGCCCTAACTCTACCGACCGTTATCTCGCCCTAACTATACTGGCCGCCATCTCGCCCTAACTCTACCGACCGTTATCTCGCCCTAACTCTACCGGCCGCCACCTCGCCCTAACTCTACCGGTCGCCACCTCGCCCTAACTCTACCGACCGTTATCTCGCCCTAACTCTACCGGCCGCCATCTCGCCCTAACTCTACCGGCCGCCATCTCGCCCTAACTCTACCGACCGCCATCTCGCCCTAACTCTACCGGTCGCCACCTCGCCTTAACTCTACCGGCCGTCATCTCGCCCTAACTCTACCGGCCGTCACCTCGCCCTAACTCTACCGGTCGCCACCTCGCCCTAACTCTACCGACCGTTATCTCGCCCTAACTCTACCGGCCGTCACCTCGCCCTAACTCTACCGACCGCCGCCCCGCCCTAACTCTACCGGCCGCCATCTCGCCTAACTCTACCGGCCGCCATCTCGCCCTAACTCTACCGGTCGCCACCTCGCCTTAACTCTACCGGCGCCGTCTCGCCCTAACTTACCGGCCGTATCTCGCCCTAACTCTACGCCGCGCCCCCCTAACTCTACCGGCCGTCATCTCGCCCTAACTCTACCGGCCGTCATCTCGCCCTACTCTACCGTCGCCACCTCGCCCTTAACTCTACCGGTCGCCCTCGCCCTAACTCTACCGGCCGCATCTCGCCTAACTCTACGGCCGCGCCCCCCCTAACTCTACCGGCCGTCATCTCGCCCTAACTCTACGACCGCCATCTCGCCCTAACTCTACAGGCCGTCACCTCGCCCTAACTCTACCGGTCGCCACCTCGCCCTAACTCTACCGGTCGCCACCTCGCCCTAACTCTACCGGCCGCCACCTCGCCCTAACTCTACCGGTCGCCACCTCGCCCTAACTCTACCGGCCGTCATCTCGCCCTAACTCTACCGGCCGTCACCTCGCCCTAACTCTACCGACCGCCGCCCCGCCCTAACTCTACCGGCCGCCATCTCGCCCTAACTCTACCGACCGTCACCTCGCCCTAACACGATGGCGGACATAGATTTTATGTCACAACTTTGGTTCGTAGCAGTAACAATGCACTTTCGCTTTAAAGTGTAACTTGCCAAAAGAAAAAAATAGAAAGATTTTATATATTTTTATTTATGCCGTGGGCGATTTATTTACTGCACACATTGAATTCATATTTCGGCATCATTTCTTAATGATCTTGAATAGGATACTATTTATAATTTTTATTTTACTTCATGTTTTGTATAAATGTTTGATACCAGACATTATTAAGAGAACATTTTGGTGGTGAGTCCGTTTAACATGATAATGGATGTAGCCTAACGCACGAAACGACAGGTACAACTAGTAATCCTAATAGTTTCTACTTGGCTGACAGAAATCCCAAAACAAAACCACCGATTGAGTTCACTAACGGTAATCCAGTGATACCAATAACGTTACAGCAATGTATCATACTCTGATAACATTCATAGCACCGGAAAACAAAACTCATTTATCGTCCATTTCTGACGGTCCTAGTTTAATCGAGAGAAAATTTGGTTCGCCGTAAAAGAGGATTTGATCATTTACTTCCTTCCGCTGCGCGCAATGAACATGCTTGAGTTGGTACATATAAGTAAATGTTCAGAGCTCGGCCAAAAAGTCTAAATTCACTCAATTCCTCATCAAAGGCCTGTTACATGTAATTTTTATTTGTAAATGTCCAAGGATATGATTGATGCCATGACTTGTAGAGATGCAAATCTTCGCTGATAACAACAATATAAATTCAAACATACATTAGGAAGTAATTGTATATGCAATTTTTCTCTTTATATTTGGCGTGTTATCTACGAGCAATTATATATTTATTGAGGAAAATAAATTTGAATTGTGGAATATGCCATTAAGTTTACCGCAGTGTTTTAAACCAAATAAAATCTTATTGGCGTAGGATTATATTACTCTGGTGAAATTGAATTTAAGCATACATATTCCAAAATAGCATCATAGTTAAAACAGCAAGCAATGTAATGTGACTGAATGTTAAAGATTAGGATTTATGGTTGATAATAAAAAAATCCATTTGCAGTTGTGTATTATCTGTAATCCGCGAAATTTTGTAAAGATATACCTAATTTTGTTAACACCATATAATGTTGCGGAATTCGAAATATAAGGCGGTTTCCCGTGCAATTTATTATATTAAAACTTTCGTCAATACCATTTTATTAATTAAACATCAATGAAAAATATATCTCCAGACATTTATTTGATATTCGAACTGACAATGTAAATACAAGTCTTATATTTCCATTTGGAATAGTCCCATGTGCGTATTTATTTAAATGGTCTGCTTCTATTGTAAAGGTGATGTTTTTAATAACACCTATAGATAGTATTACAGCTTGTATGTTGAGATGTTTTGTTTTACGATGTATGGTGATATGTGGAGAAGTAAGTTAGCTCAAGTACCTTGATGTGAACGTTTTGATGTATCTTGCTGTGGACCAACTCACCAAATACAGAATTGGGGTATATTTTAGTTATACAACATGGTGCGGCTGTTCAAGCCCTCACTTAGTCTTCTTGGTAGCTATTCCCTTAGTGTTTTAACGTAGTTGCCATTAAGTCATTTTTCTTTAAAAATTCCGTTATTTACATTTGTTTAGATATAAGTAAAGGAAATAATTAGTCTCGAGGTAAAAGTCACTCTATCTGATAACAACATTCATTAATCTCCTATAGAAGTAACAGCTTTCCGTGTATTGTCATGTATAGTCTAAACAACGAGGTCGTACGGCAGTTAATTTCCGGACGGCGGCTTCCAAATTCGTGACACTAGACAAGAGAAGGCGATCGACAGGAAAAGAATGAATTTGTGACGAAATTAAATCGTGAATTCAGATAAATACAACGTGTGTTCATCCGTCTCGTCTTAATGAAATCCGAGGAGAACATTCCGTCCTGATTGATTGAATAGATACGTTCAATGTCGACGGCTAGAGCAGAGCAAAGACAAACTCATAGTGAAATAGCTCTTCTTCACATAGTTCCATTACATCGGAATTTTATTCTTAAATCAAGTTCACAAAATTAAATCGCCTATTTGTGTCTATTACAAAGTTGCAAGTGTGTAACGGATTTCGTGGCTCGAACATTGATCTGAAAACCTTAATCAGTGGGAAAATTTGTAAATTTCTCAGAGTAATTCCAGAATAAATCCGAAAGAATTTTCTTTAATGAGGTTAACATTTTTTTTCAAAATTGAAAACATGCATTTGTGAATGCAAACCCCGATTCTTACTGAACATCGTACACAATCAGATACTTTTGTTCAGCAGAATGTCAATGCATAGCACGAGGAAGATGTTCTTTCAAGAATTAATTCTTTAATTAATCACGTTGCTTTCCCTTTTCTCAGGAATATCGAAACGGAACCACATTGTCGGTAACAATAATCATTAAGTACATAACACTATTGATTTATTTCTAAGTTTCTTAGAGACACAACGTGGAGATATATTTCTGCTACATTGATCACGAGCGATGGCAGAGATGATTTGTAAAACATACACCATTTCAGATTGTTTTTCTACATGTTCTACACCTAAGAGTTATCTGTGATGAATACCTTGTAAATTAGCCCGTGAATGTGATTATCATTTATATCATAGAATAATATTGGTTTGGTGATAGAGTGAGGTATAAGACATCTCCACTTTTTTTCCAAGAAATATCTGTCTACATTTATTAGAACATGACTTACAAAGGAACAACGCATGTACGACGTGATATACTCTAAACAGAATGTTCATTTGTAAAACAAACTATCAATGGAAGAACCTTATAATGTCTTTGTGATTTTACCGTATACGTCCGCACGTTTTGTACGTAAGAAAATGATGAAAGTTTAACTGAGCTAATAATGGTAACTTTGATTTGACGGAGGGATAATAATGAGAATTTAGAATGTAATCGATGTGTCCCTTACAAAGTCTTTTGACGGAGGGATATTCCTGAGAGTTCAGAATGTAATCGATGTGTCCCGTACAAAGTCTTTTAACGGAGGGATATTCCTGAGAGTTCAGAATGTAATCGATGTGTCCCGTACAAAGTCTTTTGACGGAGGGATAATAATGAGAGTTCAGAATGTAATCGATGTGTCCCTGATAACGTCTTTTGACGGAGGGATATTCCTTGGTGTTCAGAATGTAATCGACGTGTCCCTTACAAAGTCTTTTGACGGAGGGATATTCCTTCGGATTCAAAATGTAATCGATGTGTCCCGTACAAAGTCTTTTGACGGAGTGATAAATCTGAGAGTTGAGAATGTAATCGATGTGTCCCGTACAAAGTCTTTTGACGGAAGGATATTTCTGAGAGTTCAGATCAGAATGTAATCGACGTGTCCTGTACAAAGTCTTTTGACGGAGGGATATTCATGAGAGTTCAGAATGTAATCGATGTGTCCCGTACAAAGTCTTTTAACGGAGGGATATTCCTTAGTGTTCAGAATGTAATCGATGTGTCCCTTACTAAGTCTTTTGACGGAGGGATAATTCTGAGAGTTCAGAATGTAATCGATGTGTCCCTTACAAAGTCTTTTGACGGAGGGATATTCCTGAGAGTTCAGAATGTAATCGATGTGTCCCGTACAAAGTCTTTTGACGGAGGGATATTCCTTAGTGTTCAGAATGTAATCGACGTGTCCCTTACAAAGTCTTTTGACGGAGGGATATTCCTTGGTGTTCAGAATGTAATCGACGTGTCCCTTACAAAGTCTTTTGTCGGAGGGATATTCCTTGGTGTTCAGAATGTAATCGACGTGTCCCTTACAAAGTCTTTTAACGGAGGGATATTTCTAAGAGTTCAGAATGTAATCGACGTGTCCCGTACAAAGTCTTTTAACGGAGGGATATTTCTAAGAGTTCAGAATGTAATCGACGTGTCCCGTACAAAGTCTTTTAACGGAGGGATATTCCTTAGTGTTCAGAATGTAATCGATGTGCCCCTTACAAAGTCTTTTGACGGAGGGATAATTCTGAGAGTTCAGAATGTAATCGATGTGTCCCTTACAAAGTCTTTTGACGGAGGGATATTCCTGAGAGTTCAGAATGTAATCGACGTGTCCCTTACAAAGTCTTTTGACGGAGGGATATTCCTTAGTGTTCAGAATGTAATCGACGTGTCCCTTACAAAGTCTTTTGACGGAGGGATATTCCTTGGTGTTCAGAAAGTAATCGACGTGTCCCGTACAAAGCCTTTTAACGGAGGAATATTTCTGAGAGTTGAGAATGTAATTGATGTGTCCCGTACAAAGTCCTTTGACGGAGGGATATTTCTGAGAGTTCAGAATGTAATCGACGTGTCCCGTACAAAGTCTTTTGACGGAGGGATATTCATGAGAGTTTAGAATGTAATCGATATGACCCGTACAAAGTCTTTTGACGGAGGGATATTCCTTATTGTTCAGAATGTAATCGATGTGTCCCTTACAAAGTCTTTTGACGGAGGGATATTCCTTAGTGTTCAGAATATAATCGATGTGTCCCTTACAAAGTCTTTTGACGGGAGGGATATTCCTTAGTGTTCAGAATATAATCGATGTGTCCCTTACAAAGTCTTTTGACGGAGGGATATTTCTTAGTGTTCAGAATGTAATCGATGTGTCCCGTACAAAGTCTTTTGACGGAGGGATATTCCTTAGTGTTTAGAATGTAATCGATGTGTCCCTTACAAAGTCTTTTGACGGAGGGATATTCCTTAGTGTTCAGAATGTAATCGACGTGTCCCTTACAAAGTCTTTTGACGGAGGGATATTCCTTGGTGTTCAGAATGTAATCGACGTGTCCCGTACAAAGTCTTTTGACGGAGGGATATTCCTTAGTGTTCAGAATGTAATCGACGTGTCCCTTACAAAGTCTTTTGACGGAGGGATATTCCTTAGTGTTCAGAATGTAATCGACGTGTCCCTTACAAAGTCTGTTGACGGAGGGATATTTCTTAGTGTTCAGAATGTAATCGACGTGTCCCTTACAAAGTCTTTTGACGGAGGGATATTCCTTGTTGTTCAGAATGTAATCGACGTGTCCCTTACAAAGTCTTTTGACGGAGGGATATTCCTTGGTGTTCAGAAAGTAATCGACGAGTCCCGTACAAAGTCTTTTAACGGAGGAATATTTCTGAGAGTTGAGAATGTAATTGATGTGTCCCGTACAAAGTCTTTTGACGGAGGGATATTTCTGAGAGTTCAGAATGTAATCGACGTGTCCCGTACAAAGTCTTTTGACGGAGGGATATTCATGAGAGTTCAGAATGTAATCGATGTGTCCCGTACAAAGTCTTTTGACGGAGGGATATTCATGA
Organism: Argopecten irradians; assembly: GCF_041381155.1. Lineage (NCBI taxonomy): Eukaryota > Metazoa > Mollusca > Bivalvia > Pectinida > Pectinidae > Argopecten > Argopecten irradians. Next base: position 640,194 of record NC_091140.1, on the reverse strand, counting down.
GAGTTCAGAATGTAATCGATGTGTCCCTGACAAAGTCTTTTGACGGAGGGATATTCCTTCAGATTCAGAATGTAATCGATGTGTCCCGTACAAAGTCTTTTGACGGAGGGATATTCCTGAGAGTTTCAGAATGTAATCGATGTGTCCCGTTACAAAGTCTTTTGACGGAGGGATATTCCTGAGAGTTCAGATCAGAATGTAATCGACGTGTCCCTTACAAAGTCTTTTGACGGAGGGATATTCCTGAGATGTTCAGAATGTAATCGATGTGTCCCGTACAAAGTCTTTTGACGGAGGGATATTCCTTAGTGTTCAGAATGTAATCGATGTGTCCCTTACAAAGTCTTTTGACGGAGGGATATTCCTTAGTGTTCAGAATGTAATCGATGTGTCCCTTACAAAGTCTTTTGACGGAGGGATATTCCTTAGTGTTCAGAATGTAATCGATGTGTCCCTTACAAAGTCTTTTGACGGAGGGATATTCCTTAGTGTTCAGAATGTAATCGATGTGTCCCTTACAAAGTCTTTTGACGGAGGGATATTCCTTAGTGTTCAGAATGTAATCGACGTGTCCCTTACAAAGTCTTTTGACGGAGGGATATTCCTTAGTGTTCAGAATGTAATCGACGTGTCCCTTACAAAGTCTTTTGACGGAGGGATATTCCTTAGTGTTCAGAATGTAATCGACGTGTCCCTTACAAAGTCTTTTGACGGAGGGATATTCCTTGGTGTTCAGAATGTAATCGACGTGTCCTTACAAAGTCTTTTGACGGAGGGATATTCCTTGGTGTTCAGAATGTAATCGACGTGTCCCTTACAAAGTCTTTTGACGGAGGGATATTCCTTAGAGTTCAGAATGTAATCGATGTGTCCCGTACAAAGTCTTTTGACGGAGGGATATTCCTGAGAGTTCAGAATGTAATCGATGTGTCCCTTACAAAGTCTTTTGACGGAGGGATATTCCTGAGAGTTCAGAATGTAATCGACGTGTCCCTTACAAAGTCTTTTGACGGAGGGATATTCCTTAGTGTTTAGAATGTAATCGACGTGTCCCTTACAAAGTCTTTTGACGGGGGGATATTCCTTAGTGTTCAGAATGTAATCGACGTGTCCCTTACAAAGTCTTTTGACGGAGGGATATTCCTTGGTATGTGTTCAGAATGTAATCGACGTGTCCCTTACAAAGTCTTTTGACGGAGGGATATTCCTTGGTGTTCAGAAAGTAATCGACGAGTCCCGTACAAAGTCTTTTAACGGAGGAATATTTCTGAGAGTTGAGAATGTAATTGATGTGTCCCGTACAAAGTCTTTTGACGGAGGGATATTTCTGAGAGTTCAGAATGTAATCGACGTGTCCCGTACAAAGTCTTTTGACGGAGGGATATTCATGAGAGTTCAGAATGTAATCGATGTGTCCCGTACAAAGTCTTTTGACGGAGGGATATTCATGAGAGTTCAGAATGTAATCGATGTGTCCCGTACAAAGTCTTTTGACGGAGGGATATTCCTTAGAGTTCAGAATGTAATCGATGTGTCCCGTACAAAGTCTTTTGACGGAGGGATATTCTTAGTGTTCAGAATGTAGCGATGTGTCCCTTACAAAGTCTTTTGACGGAGGATATTCCTTAGTGTTCAGAATGTAATCGACGTGTCCCTTACAAAGTCTTTTGACGGAGGGATATTCCTGAGAGTTCAGAATGTAATCGATGTGTCCCTTACAAAGTCTTTTGACGGAGGGATATTCCTTAGTGTTCAGAGATGTAATCGACGTGTCCCTTACAAAGTCTTTTGACGGAGGGATATTCCTTGGTGTTCAGAATGTAATCGACGTGTCCCTTACAAAGTCTTTTGACGGAGGGATATTTCTTAGTGTTCAGAATGTAATCGACGTGTCCCTTACAAAGTCTTTTGACGGAGGGATATTCCTTAGTGTTCAGAATGTAATCGACGTGTCCCTTACAAAGTCTTTTGACGGAGGGATATTCCTTGATGTTCAGAATGTAATCGATGTGTCCCTTACAAAGTCTTTTGACGGAGGGATATTTCTGAGAGTTCAGAATGTAATCGATGTGTCCCGTACAAAGTCTTTTGACGGAGGGATATTCCTTAGTGTTCAGAATGTAATCGACGTGTCCCTTACAAAGTCTTTTGACGGAGGGATATTCCTTAGTGTTCAGAATGTAATCGACGTGTCCCTTACAAAGTCTTTTGACGGAGGGATATTCCTTAGTGTTCAGAATGTAATCGACGTGTCCCTTACAAAGTCTTTTGACGGAGGGATATTCCTTAGTGTTCAGAATGTAATCGACGTGTCCCTTACAAAGTCTTTTGACGGAGGGATATTCCTTGGTGTTCAGAATGTAATCGACGTGTCCCGTACAAAGTCTTTTGACGGAGGGATATTTTGAGAGTTCAGAATGTAATCGACGTGTCCCGTACAAAGTCTTTTGACGGAGGGATATTCCTGAGAGTTCAGAATGTAATCGATGTGTCCCTTACAAAGTCTTTTGACGGAGGGATATTCCTGAGAGTTCAGAATGTAATCGATGTGTCCCTTACAAAGTCTTTTGACGGAGGGATATTCCTTAGTGTTCAGAATGTAATCGATGTGTCCCTTACAAAGTCTTTTGACGGAGGGATATTCCTTAGTGTTCAGAATGTAATCGACGTGTCCCTTACAAAGTCTTTTGACGGAGGGATATCCTTTAGTGTTTAGAATGTAATCGATGTGTCCCTTACAAAGTCTTTTGACGGAGGGATATTCCTTAGTGTTCAGAATGTAGCCGATGTGTCCCTTACAAAGTCTTTTGACGGAGGGATATTCCTTAGTGTTCAGAATGTAGCCGATGTGTCCCTTACAAAGTCTTTTGACGGAGGGATATTCCTTAGAGTTCAGAATGTAATCGATGTGTCCCTTACAAAGTCTTTTGACGGAGGGATATTTCTGAGAGTTCAGAATGTAATCGATGTGTCCCTTACAAAGTCTTTTGACGGAGGGATATTCCGGAGAGTTCAGAATGTAATGGATGTGTCCCGTTCAAAGTCTTTTGACGGAGGGATATTCTGAGAGTTCAGAATGTAATCGATGTGTTCCCGTACAAAGTCTTTTGACGGAGGGATATTCCTTAGTGTTCAGAATGTAATCGACGTGTCCCTTACAAAGTCTTTTGACGGAGGGATATTCATGAGAGTTCAGAATGTAATCGATGTGTCCCGTACAAAGTCTTTTGACGGAGGGATATTCCTTAGTTTTCAGAGATGTAATCGACGTGTCCCTTACAAAGTCTTTTGACGGAGGGATATTCCTTGAGTGTTCAGAATGTAATCGACGTGTCCCTTACAAAGTCTTTTGACGGAGGGATATTCCTTAGTGTTCAGAATGTAATCGACGTGTCCCGTACAAAGTCTTTTGACGGAGGGATATTCCTTCGGGTTCAGAATGTAATCGATGTGTCCCTTACAAAGTCTTTTGACGGAGGGATATTCCTGAGAGTTCAGAATGTAATCGATGTGTCCCGTACAAAGTCTTTTGACGGAGGGATATTTCTGAGAGTTCAGAATGTAATCGATGTGTCCCGTACAAAGTCTTTTGACGGAGGGATATTCCTTAGTGTTCAGAATGTAATCGATGTGTCCCTTACAAAGTCTTTTGACGGAGGGATATTCCTTAGTGTTCAGAATGTAATCGACGTGTCCCTTACAAAGTCTTTTGACGGAGGGATATTCCTTAGTGTTCAGAATGTAATCGACGTGTCCCGTTACAAAGTCTTTTGACGGAGGGATATTTCTGAGAGTTCAGAATGTAATCGATGTGTCCCGTACAAAGTCTTTTGACGGAGGGATATTCGAGAGTTCAGAATGTAATCGATGTGTCCCGTACAAAGTCTTTTGACGGAGGGATATTCCTTAGTGTTCAGAATGTAATCGATTGTCCCGTTACAAAGTCTTTTGACGGAGGGATATTCCTTAGTGTTCAGAATGTAATCGATGTGTCCCTTACAAAGTCTTTTGACGGAGGGATATTCCTTAGTGTTCAGAATGTAATCGTGTGTCCCTTACAAAGTCTTTTGACGGAGGGATATTCCTTGTGTTCAGAATGTAATCGATGTGTCCCTTACAAAGTCTTTTGACGGAGGGATATTCCTTAGTGTTCAGAATGTAATCGACGTGTCCCTTACAAAGTCTTTTGACGGAGGGATATTCCTTAGTGTTCAGAATGTAATCGATGTGTCCCTTACAAAGTCTTTTGACGGAGGGATATTCCTTAGTGTTCAGAATGTAATCGATGTGTCCCTTACAAAGTCTTTTGACGGAGGGATATATTCTTAGTGTTCAGAATGTAATCGACGTGTCCCTTACAAAGTCTTTGACGAGGAATCTTTGTAATGACGTGACAAAGTCTTTTGACGGAGGGATATTCCTTGTTGTTCAGAATGTAATCGACGTGTCCCTTACAAAGTCTTTTGACGGAGGGATATTCCTTGTGTTCAGAATGTAATCGACGTGTCCCTTACAAAGTCTTTTGACGGAGGGATATTCCTTGGTGAAGTTCAGAATGTAATCGACGTGTCCCGTACAAAGTCTTTTGACGGAGGGATATTCCTGAGAGTTCAGAATGTAATCGACGTGTCCCGTACAAAGTCTTTTGACGGAGGGATATTTCTGAGAGTTCAGAATGTAATCGATGTGTCCCCGTACAAAGTCTTTTGACGGAGGGATATTATGAGAGTTCAGAATGTAATCGATGTGTCCCTACAAAGTCTTTTGACGGAGGGATATTCCTTAGATTCAGAATGTAATCGATGTGTCCCGTACAAAGTCTTTTGACGGAGGGATATTCCTTAGTGTTCAGAATGTAATCGACGTGTCCCTTACAAAGTCTTTTGACGGAGGGATATTCCTTAGTGTTCAGAATGTAATCGACGTGTCCCTTACAAAGTCTTTTGACGGAGGGATATTCCTTAGTGTTCAGAATGTAATCGACGTGTCCCTTACAAAGTCTTTTGACGGAGGGATATTCCTTAGTTTTCAGAATGTAATCGACGTGTCCCTTACAAAGTCTTTTGACGGAGGGATAAAGAATTAATCGCGCTGTCCCTTACATCTTTTCAATATTTTCCAGCATAGTCTATCACATCTTGTATTTGTCGTATATTAAACCCAATAAACCTATTTTTGATGTAACCATTTTGATCTGTATGTATAACTTTAGGCATTATTTTTTCAATCTTTGAGCTAATACAAATGCTGCAATCTTATAGTCCATATTTAGTAAGGTGATCGGTCTCCAATTTTGTAATGAAGTTTCATCACCCTTTTTGTATATTAAAGAAAGTTAAACCTATTTTTTGTGACTCTGACATTTCTCCTGCATAATACCCTTCATTTAAGGCGTTGATTACATCATCTCCAATAATACTCCAGAAATGCTCGTAGAATTCTACTGTTAGACCGTCTAAACCGGGGCTTTTTTTTTTTCATATTTTTGATAGCATGTGTACATTCAGATTTTGTAAGGTGTCCATCACAAATAGCCTTTTCCGATTCATTTAGGGTGTTTTGACAATTTATATTTCTGAGATATTGCTTTATAGATTCTTCATTAGGATTTTTACTTTTGTATAGGTCTTCGTAAAACAGACGAATAACATCCAGGATTTTACTCTTTTTCGTTTCTAATTTATTTTTTTGTCTTTAACCTTATGTATAACTTTTTTAGCTTGTCTTTGTATTTCTAAGCCCAAAAAGTATTTATTTGGTTTCTCTCCCTTTTTTATGTATTGACATCTTGACCTAATTTGTTCACCCTGGGCTTTGTGTCCATAATATCCTTCTATTTCTTTTTCCAATATAAGGATTTGCTCTTCATTTTCTTTTTCTTTCATGAACCATTTTAAGTTTTTCTTCAAGGTATATAACTTTATCCACCCTCTGTTTATCTTAAATTTTTACAGTAACCAATTGTTGCTTCTTTAATTAGAATTTTTATATAATCCCATGTTTGCCTTTTATTTAGATTACTCCTTCGACATTCTTTTTTCGCATTTACAATTACATTTTTATTTTTTTCAGTATAGTTTATGTCTTTTAGCACACTGTTGTTAATTTTCCAAATTCCCTTTCCGCGTGTTTCGCCTACATTTATCAGTTTCAATGATATAGCCATATGGATCTGTTGAGCGTATCTGAGCTGGTCTTATATCACAGGATTTAATTCTATTTAAGAAATATTTTGCTATAAGCCAGTAATCTATCCTGCTTGCTTCTTTTCCATTTTTTCTTCTCCAACTGTATTGTATTGTATTTGAATGTTTACTTCGCCATATATCAATAAGATTAAATGATTTAATTAGATCCGTCAGACCAAACACTGGTTTTCTATTTTTGATATTATTTGTTTTTCTGTCAATTGGTTTCAGAGTTTCATTGAAATCTCCCCCAATGATATTTATTCCAACACTTAATTCATTTAAGTTTTCTTTTAATTTTTTAAAAAATGCATTTCGTTTTATCGGCTCATTTGGTGCATAAACATTTGTTAATGTATATGTGTTATTATTTATTTTCAAGATTAACATCAAACTCCTAACATCTGCAGACTAAAATTGATCTTTCAAATTATAATGCACATTTTTATTAATATAAATTGAAACTCCTCTACTATCGCTTTTCCCAATACTATTATAGATGTGTCCATCATATTCTTGTTCTATCAAGGGAAAATAACGTGTATAATGTGTTTCTTGTAGAAAAATTATGTCACGTTTCTGTTGTTTAATATATTGTAATAGACGTTGTCTTTTAGATGAGTCTCTCAATCCCTATGCATTCAAAGAGATAAGATGGAAATTTTTTATACCATTCATATCTTTTTTTTTAACTCACTCACAAGCAATTTTCATAGTATGATGTCAAATAATATTTCCAGTTGTGCACTTTACTTGTCCTACATAAATGCTCACCATGTTCATATTAACGCACTAAATCACCAATCGGGGATAGTTTAATTAATAATTACATTCTTGATTTACACGTTCTTTGTCATCCAACATTGACTAAAATAAGGGAAATAACTGCAACAAAAATCAAGACACTATGTTTCCAACTATAGGCGATCACATTTTCAAAAAGGTAATTCGCTATTATGGATACTGCCTTGTCCTTTATTCTCCGATACTGATTTAAATTGTCGTGGTTAGTTTTTCTAGTAAAATGTTTTACATATATTTTAGAAATAAAACCGGACGTTTGTAGTAACAACATACAAAACAAACAGGTCTTAATAGGGATTTATTAATCTTCGGTCTTGATACCTGTTTGCATATTTATCAACAAGCTTTTGGGAATTTAAATAGAATCATCGGCACTTTTAGCTTGTTGTTATTTGACAAATGTGTAAATCTGTAATTCTATAGATTGTATAATATTGTTTACGATTATATCAAATGGTCAATTTGACGGTCGTTTTGCGCTTTGTGTTATTCAAATACTTAAAGACAACTTTGAGGTAATACTTCAGATCGTTACAGAAGATTCTCAAATCTTTCGGCAATCGTTATTTTTATAATGTTTTTATCTCCCTAACACTATTGCACTGGTTTTTTTCCAGTAAACCCTCTGGGACCATTTCTTACTGTTACAGATTTTTTTTATCGAAATGAAATGTCAACATATTTACAGACCCGATGTGTAAATTCATTATGTGATATTATAGAAAGTTGGTTCGGTTCTTATCAGATTGTCACTTTTTCATAAAACATGTAGCCACTGTGAAAGACCTTTTACATGGAGAACATGAAATTGTTGACGAAAACAACGTTTACTTGACTTTAAAAGATGGTTCAGCTTGTGAGCAATATAAGTAATACAATCCAGATATAACAACCGCGAAAAATAAGTTTATATTATATCTAGTAAGTAAAATTTCTGTATAAAAATTCTGCAAACAATAAAGTTCTATTTATTTTACAATTTGCAAAATGGCAACTAGCTATAGATATTGATAGATTTGAAAATCTCAAGATTTCTTTTATCTAGGTCTAAACAAGACTTCAACGAGAATCTCCTTGCATTCTTCACCACCTTGGACCAGCCAACATCAATTGAAATACAAATTATATAGGAGTAATAACAAATACAACCATCTATTTAGCTGATTCTTAAATGTATTAAAATTTCCAATTGTAACTTTATAACTAACAGTTACTACCTTTTACTTCCAAAGTGTTAGTTTTTAAGATATGTGTAATTCCAAAAACATATCATGCGAAAAAAAAAAAATTAAAAAAAAAAACATTTTGTATATTTTAGTATCTTGTTTCTTTCTTATTCAATAACAAAACGGGTCGTAAGCGACACTTATAAACTTCTGGTACTATAACGATGATATCTCAAAAATAACAAAACAAATTGCTTATGTCACATTTATATTTAGTCAACTACACAATACATCACATTTTCACAAAGTTGAGGAGAATAACACGGTATAAACGTTATGCAAAATCTAAAAAGACTTGAAACTTAACCAAGTTCCAAAACCAGATAGAAAGAATCCTGTGTGTTCCGACTAATTGATAGGTTTCTAAAGCTGTACCTTTTTTTTCCAAATATATTGCCATTCATATTTTTTGCACATACAGAAAATGCTATATTTCAGTGTTTTGTGTTCAGATGCTGAAGAAGTCAGTATGGTTATAGTCGACAACATGATTGTTACCATATATACTTCTACAACTATGGATATCGAATGATGTGTATTTTACGTAAAACACGGAAAGACTTTCGCAAATATTTTTATTCCAACAGCAAACCAAATTATCTTTAACGTATTTTAATAATATCAGCAACGATAATCTACAAATGACAGACCGCTAAGTATTAAAGTTGCGTAATCAACTATTTCAGTCACATGCCTTAGGATTAATCCCTTGGTCATGTAACTGAACCCCACATCAAAATTTTTTGTAGCTCATAATTGACTACTGTTTGTTATGAAGAAGGCAAAAGGGTGGTTGCCGAAAGCTACCTGTGAGCAAATTTGCTTTTCGAGAGACTTTTTTTAAAGGTTTATCTATCATAGTGTTATCACATTTCGGCGAAAATGATACACGTTTACCGTACTTCTAGGATAATATATACATATACTTTATATCCATAGCACGTAGTATGACGAAAGGGACGAGCCATTAATATACTGTGATTAAGCGATGGCAAGTATCATAAGTTTGACTGAGAGTTTGGAGAAAAAGCCAAGAAGAATTCATTTCTCATAATCACTGTTTCCTTTGTGATTATTCATTTAATACCAAAGATAGATCCTAGGAAAGTAAATGGTTTCTTGGCAGCATTCCACAAACCCAACACTATCCTATATAATCCCGTCGTAAGGTTTTTTATGACCACTTTGTCTTCATTTTCAACCTCACTTCGGAACATTGAACGGGCATTTTTTGAGGGCCTTATGATACCTCGCGTTAATTTTTTCTATTTGTTTAACTGTCTCGGTCACATCACGTATGTTTTCTTTGAGGTCTTCGATGTCTTTATTCCTGTCATCTTCCAATTTCTTTATCCGTTGCTGAAATTGCATCTCGATCTCAATGAATATTTCACTGGAATAACATTGCCCTTTATTCTTTGATATGACATGTTCAACTAAAAGGATTAATTGCTCCGCGTCATTATCACGTTTCGTAGATGGCAGCTCCGGAGTATTGTCAAACGCAAGGTACCTCTGATCGCATTTCTTAAGGAGATCCTCAAACATTTTATATTCGTCCAATACATAATTTTGTATGGACATGCCATCTCGTTCTATGTTATCCCGTCCTGTGAAAACTACTATCATATGTTTGTACATCTTTTCCCCAAACAGCTCAAAAAACATTTGAACCACATTTTGATCTTCGGTGGTAAACCTTGCTATGGCAAGTACCAGTACTATAGCATGTGGACCTGGAGAAATTAATGCGATGGATTTTACAATCGCTTTGGTTACGTCCGACCTCGTCATTCTGGTATCACAAAAGCCCGGGGTATCTGTAACAAACAAGTTCTTTCCAAATCGTTTTCCCTTTCCTGTTGAAGCTGCCATCGTTACTGATGACGCACTCGCTCTAGATTTAAATTCGCTGGTCCCGAGAATGGTGTTTGCTGTTGCACTTTTGCCATTCCCGGTCTTTCCAATAATTAGTATTCGGCGCTCTTCTTGTAGGCTTCCAGATTCACGTCTTCCTGAAAAGAACAACAAAAAGATATAATATGTGTCACCCATGAATTGTTTTCTAAATCAAACTTCAGCTTGTTAATGGTCACATTTCCAGTATGATAACTCCAGATATTATTTTGTCTTAGCTTATACGTCGTATTATAATTTCTTTCATACCTACGGGTGTAATACTGGCTGGTCTAGGGCAATACACTCATGTCACCTGAGGCTGTATTGCAAGGCTACCCATGCAATAAAGCCTCGTGACGTCATGGCGTCAACAAATAACTATTTTCTCGGCTGAAATTTCACATTATTTTCACCAACTTGACTGGTTTTACTATAAATGATGCAAACAACGAAAGTTGTCTTGAAAATATCATGTAATTTTTCATATATTGGAAATTGACTTGCAGTCGTGGTTTTCTTCGAATTTAGTTCAAAATGGCGGAATATTATGGATGTAAAATTGCAATAAAACCTCGAGGTATGAAAGAAAAAAATTCTTTCATAAGTGGATATGAAGAATAGGGATATTCTACCCTCGGAATCACAAAATGTTGCAAAACCCTCGGCAAACCTGGGGTTTTACTACATTTTGTGACCCTCGGGTAGAATATCCCTATCCTTCATATCCACATATGAAAGAGTCTTATAATACCGCATATAAAGGAGACCGCCCTTGCTGTTATTAGGACGTTAATCTGAACAACCGATCAACCAACCAACATTAAAGTATTCAGTCTAACCTGTAGTTACACTAAAAGTATACAAAGTAAACAAGGAAAGTCAAAGAAAAAACATAGATTGATATCTAGGACACTTGTGATGGTCAATAGACCAGGGAATAGTCTAGCACTGTATCACATATTCTGTCAGCTTGGGAGATGATACCCGATGTAGAAATCAAAGCGGTCAAATGTGGGGCCGCTCGTAAAAGCACAATAATGCATATGGCGTGTAGTAAATAGGGATTACACAGGGAGTACTTTTATGCATAACGTACATTTTGCACAGGGCGTGATAAAATATTTATTAATTATTAAAAAAAAACAAGTTTGTTGATATGATCAGCCTTCACCGCCATCCAAGGTCACATGGACCAAAAATCCTTAAGTCATTTCACTGCTAGTGGGGCGACACCTGAAGGAGTGTCGCAGATTAATGAAGAGACTTGAGAAAGGGAGATAACTCTTAGAGCTATTTCATAATATTAGGAAATCATATCACAGTTGAAGTTAATTAAGTATATCTAATTTAAACAAGAGGCACAGAGGGCCTGTATTGCTCACCTGGTTGTTGTTTTACTAGTTATCATAGAAACTTTTACAATTAGAAATAGCAAGATTGACCCAACATTTGTTTAATTCTGAATCCCAACCACAATTAATGATCCTATCAATATCGTATGACTAATAGTGCCATTCAATGCTAAGTTTCAAAGAAGATGTTTGTATGAAATTAGCCATATTGACCCCTTTTGGCCCCGCCCCTCAGGCCCCCGGGTGGATTCAGTTAACCCCATCATTTAAATCCCTACCCTATAAGGATGCTACCATTGCATTATGAGTACAATGGCTAGGTTACTATCAGAGAAGTTGTTTATATGAAAAAAGCCAAATTGACCACATTTGGCCCCGCCCCTCAGGCTGACTGCCATTTTGCTACTATCTTGAAAGTTACATCACAGAGGAGTTCCTTACCTTTCTCTATGTATTAGTCTATAGTGGGTTTTTACTTACCGACGTGCTAATTTTTTTATTATATAAATACCTATGGTTAACACTTCGTTCTAGAACGAAAATTCCGTTATAACAGAGTTGTCGTTTTTCCTCTTCATAAAATACTTCTTACTGAAAGGCCTAGAGACCTAATATTTGACCTGTAGCTTGTTTATTTGTTCGAGTAAATCAACGTCATTATTATCAGCAAGTCATATAAGGACGGCCTCCCATATGTGTGCGGTTTGTAGAGTTGCCACTGAAGTGTTCCGTGCATGTTTTCGGAGACTGCGGTACGTGTTGTGTCTTCTTGTATGATGGAACTCTTGTCCTTAGTGCTATATCACTAAAGTATTCCACTCACCGAAGATACCAAGCAACACATCCAACCCGAGTAACATGATGTAATTAAATATAGTAGAGTCAATGTTAATTATCAAATTAGATACATATACATGTGTATGAACCATTTCACTAATGATTACATTTAAATATATTTAGGTCAAAATTGCATTATTTGCCATGTTTATTTGTTTGTTTTAAAGAACAATGTACGTAATGTACATATGCATGCGGAAATACATCCTACATCCTCTAGTAGGTCTATGTATATCCGTACAGTCTTGTAAGTTCGTACACATTTGAATAAAAACGATATCGACAATATCAAGATTACATCACGATTATATACTGTAAATAGCAGACTTTTTTTAATGTTTCAATGGCCGATATGCGCCATACCTCTCTTTTTACTTTTATGTGAGTAACTGTTAATATGAGACCATACCTGCAAATATCAAAACGATAATATTGAATTCATATATTTAATATTTCTAGTTGTACATACTTATAATCAGAAAATAAAAATCAGGCTTAAAATTTGTACATATTTACCATCCCATTCTCATAGTTATAGCTAACGTTCTAAGATGTGTAAATCTGTACAAAGAGCTTTGTAATATAAATTGTGTTTGCTCTGCAATATGCAAAGACAGTATACATTGTAGTCTGTATTGGCATTATTTCAGAGTTATCTGCCCTTGTAAGTAGGTATTGATTGTGGCGTCATGTTTTTGCGATCGTAACGTCATACGTTTTGAATTAAACGACGTAAATTGCATATAATAATGCAATATAGTGACGTAACAATCTATACATATCCGAAAGGGAGCTAACTCTGTAATATGAACAGACGGAAATACACTTTATTCTGTATTTGTATATTACAGAGTTATCTGCCCTTGTGGGTAGGTATTTGTGAGCGTTATATGTCATACTTGTCGGCGAAAATTACGTGAATTGCACCCACAATTATAATAACGCCACAATCAACACCTACCCGCAAGGGAGCTAACTCTGTAATATGCAAAGACAGAATATTCCATTAAAAAATCCATTTCTTGACGTTTTGAATGAATGTTCTATACATACAATTGATAATATCCAAACATATCAAAAACATGAACATGCCATGATAGATATAAAGCCAAATTTTAAATATTTGTTTGTTTGAAGCCGGTGTTTTCTTTCGAGTTTTATTGTTTCCGGGTCCGGCAGCCGTTTTTTTTAGTCATGTTCGTGCCAACCTTGACTTCGATCAATGTTATTAACGGCCTAAATTTGAACTAATATGTTTGTTTAATATAGTTTGATAATTTCAATAAGTTCATACATGTACATAGTATGCATTAATGGCCCCGGTGGCAGGGTGATATGAAGGTATCTTTACCCGGGGGTGTGATATTTTCGAGGGCTTGTCCGAGGGAAATGAACCTTCATTTTACGCTACGTCCGTCATTGTAGTTGTAGTACAATCGGAAGGGACGATAACTCCGTGTGGAAGACGGGCGATTACAATAAGGGCACGCGCCCAAGAGAAATACGATGTTTAATTTCCCCCGAGGGAAATACAACGTTTTATCTTCCTGTGATGTGATGTGTTTCAACCAATCGCAGACACTGTTGTCCAGCCATGTCATACGACCATGTTATAAATATCGTAAGATACATATGTAATACCACTATTATGAAGCCACATGCAGTTTTGCTGCCCTGCAGGTAGGGCGTTAGAATTGTACCTGCTGCCCCTATTGCATGATCGTATAAGGCGACTAAATTTAGGATCTTATCTTTTCTGTTCTTCCTAAACTGACTTTATCCTTCCTAATGCCTCCCTTGGCACCGCCTCACTTTTGGCCTTTAGTTGAGCGTTCGCCCCTGTGAGGAAGGCTCTGGGTTCTGTCCCCTGGCCGAGACACACCAAAGTCTATAAAAGTGGTAGTTTCTGCTCCTGCTTAGCGCTCAGCAAAAAGGGAGTGGGACGACTGGTTCGCCCGTTGTCAGTATAATGTGACCGGGTGGGGTGTGTTGCTTGGTGTCTTCGGCGGCATGCTCCAGTGATATAGCACTATAAAAGGGCAACAGTTCCACTATACAAGAAGACACAACATGAATATACCGCAGTCCCCCGAAACACGCACCTCGCACAACATACACGCAGCACACACCGCATACATGGGAGGCCGTCCTTACATGACCATAGCTGTTAATAGGACGTTAATTAATCAAACAAACAAACAAACATGCAGTTTTGACGTCATAATATATATATGACGTTGCATGATTGTCTCAGTAGACGGAAATATCACATCTGAGCCGGATTTCTACTGTTTTAAATAGAAAAAAAAAATAAAGTTTAATTTATATTTAAGGAAAAGATTTTTATTTTGTTGTGGTTTTGAGAGTATAATGATAATGGAGCACATGGAAATTTTGTAACCGCGGCGAAGCGGTTCACGTAAATTAATGTAATTTATTCTCGCGACAGTTGCATATTTTTTATTACTGATAATGATAATACTTAAAAGCATAGTTATTGAGTTCATGTCAGTGCAAACTCTAAATACTTCTAATTAATAAAAGTTATGTGATGAATAGAATATCACACTCGTAACTATGTGATATGAAATTAATCAAACTCGTTAAATATTTTGACATGCCACTCGCATAAACGCTCGTGGTATATCACATAGCCACTCATGTAAGATCCTCTATTTACTGTACCAATATTATAAGTGTATATTATCAAACATGCATGAGTAAATTACGCAGTTTGCAAAATATCGATCATCACAGGCTTCTACTCGAATTAGATGTATCAGGTATGACGTTTTGTCAATAATAACATTAACACATATGTTTATTATATACAGAGGGTTGCAAAATGAATTTAAATGTAAATCAAGCTAACGTTTCAATCTGTACACGCAGTTATAGACCTATAGAAGGCTTATCTACATTGTATCTAACGTGACGCTACCTAAAATGGAAGACTTTGAAAAATACAGAATTTTAAGTTTACAGTCTAAACAAACAATAAGGTGCTGAATAGTAACACTGACAATTTTTAGATGTTAGTTTCTTTCCTATTAAGTATTATCTCTGTTTAAACATGAAAATAATGAAATTTTAAAAAAAAATATGGAAAACATGTTTGAACTTACCTTGAATTGATTCAAACATTTTTTATGCTGTGTCGACATATTTTAATTACACCATATGTAGGAGGTGTTTCATTTTTGGTACTCGAACACATGGCTTGACCGGGCATGCTTCAAAACTCTCTATTTCAAAATATATGCATGGCTGACAAGTAAACAAATTATGAAATTAATACGGAAAGCATTTTTTGTGATAAGTTCAGAGACAATCTGGATTCAAGGACACATTCGACAATGTTCACAATTATCTTCAAAAAGTGTTCCAATTTTGGTTGCGTCACGTTAACTGTTATGTAATAATATGTATATAAATATCAACGGTATATAGCATAGCTAAAGAAACTGTGCATGATATCCATGAGCAGCATAAATTGCCTCAATACATAAATTTCTTTCTTCCTAAAAATAGCAAAAATACTGTTCTGTGGAAGCCGGCAAGTATCGACATCAAGATGATGCGTATATATACTGACTTCCGTACATCTACATTTATTACACCTAAGCTTGAGTTAATTTTATCGGCAATGAAAATGCAGTTTAAAATCAAATAACAACTTCAAAGCCTGCTTTCTTTGATGCTTTTTCATCATGAGATATGATTTAAGCAATTCTTATCCTAGGCCTAGGCAATACGATGTTTAGTTTATGTCATAATCGAGAGCAAAACCAAAGTCAGAAAGAATATCGGATACATTCAGTTTTGATTTGATATTGTCATACTTACAAAAATTACAAAACCAATTTGTCAGAAAGCATTCTTAGAATCGTCATCTTCATGCAAACTTGTCCAGTTGCCGTATGCATGAAAGTTATTGTAATTTAAATAAGTACTTCTATAAATCATGTTTTACAACATCTTGTTAGTTACCGGGTTCATATATCAAATCATTTATAACATATATGTATAGACAATGTATCTACATTGACCAATTCCATTCATTCATTCATATCTTTATTCCTCCGTAAACGAAGAGTTCCATTAACATATAAGAATACAAAAAAATAGGTGCAAGGTACTAAAAAAACAAAAACGTGAGATGACAAATTTTAAGAAAAGGAAGAACATAAGGCAAAAAAGTAAATAGAGAATACATAGACATAATATCATTAATAGAAATCTATATGAATGTACAGGAAAGCATCAGTTTAAGTTTTGACTACCAACAAATATGTTGAATTAAATCTACAGAATAGCCACTAATTAATCAGTAAGTGTAAACTTACAAATACAGTTATAAGTAAAGACATCAAATAACTACACTATACAGCGAATGGTATATAGAACATTAAATTACTGAAAGGTTAAGACAAATACTTTATCTACGAAACACAAACAATCTTGAACGAATGAATACACGGTATTATCATCACCGAGAGCTATAATAATGTTCTCATTTGGGCGGCCAAGAATAATATGTATTTGTTCTTCCCTGTCCGCTTGGTCTAATAGAACATACATGGACGAGCTAAATATTAACAACCTTTGTAAAAAAATTGCGACTACATCTATATTTCCACAATCTAAAATACAATGAGCAACAGCGTCAGACACACATAACTTGCATTTGGCACAGTGTAACTCACAATCAGGGGGAGTAATCCATAATTTGGAGACGCGTTTACAGATACCAGAAAAAGATGGAGAAACTTTGGAAATGGACCACAAAATCGACGGAGAAAAGTCCATGTGAATATTTCTAAACCTGCGCAATTCAGAATTTAATGTCAAACGCTGTTTCCATTGATTACATTCATCAAGAAGTAAAACATTTTTAACATTTCCATGTACGTTTGCTTGGAATCCAAGTTGATTCTAATTAATCATAAACAAACGGCTGCAAGTCGTATTTATGAAAAATATTCCATACGTCGAAAATAAACCTGTTTTCGACTTATATATACCTAAATACATGTGGTATAGACGTAACAAAAACAACTGCTTCGCAGTATATACAGACTTGACATTACTTAGAGCAGCAAAAAATCTTAACTTACATTGTTCAATATATACAGAGAGATACTATACCTAACATTCCCAATGCAATATCTGATCTAGTATGTATTGGGAAATTCTGTATAAGTTTTGTACATAGATAATGTGTAGTCTCTAGTCGCCGCAAATCAGTTAATGAAGGTGCAAATCAAAGCTCACAACCAAATAAAGCTCTAGAAAGAACAATAGACTTATAAAGTTTTTAATTTGTTAGAGGGTTAATTCCTGTGCCAAGTAAGTTGCACTGCATAAGCGCAAAGGTTTGACCACACAACGTATGCACAATTTCGTCCATTTCTGGACGACCTGGACGAAACTTGTCCACGTAAATAACAACATGTGTAGTATTAGAGGACTCTAGTACCTCTTTTGGCCCAAGAAACCACTTACGATTCGTATTGAAAAAAGCACTTCTTTTTTCATTAAAAATATTAACAATAAATTTTGAAGCATTATATTCAAATATCCAATTACAATTATATATATACCAATGGGGCCGCGGTGGCCGAGTGGTTAAGATGTCCCGACATATTACCACAAGCCCTCCACCTCTGGGGAGCGGGTTCGAATCCCATGTGGGGCAGTTGCCAGGTACTGACCGTTGGCCGGTGGTTTTTCTCCGGGTACTCCGGCTTTCCTCCACCAACAAACCTGGCACGTCCTTACATGACCCTGGCTGTTAATAGGACGTAAAAAAATAAACAAACCAAAATATATATACCAAGTATACATTAAATTGTCAAGATCACGTTTAGATAGTGAAAGTGGGAGGTTCAAATACGCTCAGAAAAGACATGTTTGTACTGAGCCCACTTCGGTTTAACGAAATGTTTTTTCGTTTTAACCAAATACAATTTCATTTTATGGAAATAATATTTCATTTGAACAAAATGCCATTTTGTAATTTAATCTCGTTTTATCAAAATACTATTTCGTTTTATCGAAATGTTATTTGAAATTCGTTTTATCAAGATAATATTTCGTTTCAACGAAATACTAGTTCGTATTATCGAAAGTTAACTATCACTTTAACTTATTTATACCAACGTATAGTTTGTCTTACTATAGACCCGATGTCATATGTCAAGTGTTGCAAACATAGCAAATATTATACTAAAAAATACTTAAAAGTGGCCAAAAGTGTGACTTTCTTTATATTCTCGATTTTATGGAGGTTGGAAAAATACCTTTCCGAACATAAAATTTTTGTCGACTTTTTTCGTATCAAAATACCAAGAACTTCCAACCCAAAAAGCAGAAAACAAATTCTTATTATCAGACTTCATCGGATCTACAGTAAGAACTTCAGGACAATTTTTCATGAACTTTCTTACCCATAAAGTACTAAAAATGTGGGCCCTATTTAATTGTCACTAGTGACGTCAAGTGCGTCACACTTGACGTCACATGATATTAGACTCTTGTGACGTCATACAATTATGTCACATGATATTTGACTGATTTTGATATCCGAACTTCGAATCCATTGAAAACAAAAGCCAACTTATTATATATCGTAGAACACTTTCTCTTAATTAAAAAATTAAAAAGCACTGACACGCATTTTTAAAATCGGTAGAATGTTCGCCATTAATCGAATGAGGAGTGCCGAAAATATCACACTTGGACGGGGAAGATCGATATTGGAGCATACGCGCTGGTACGCGGCATATACTTCTACCGGAAATAGATAACTAATTAAAAATAAACACACGTGCCTGCTATAAACTCATCTTGTGTAATGTCTTAAAAGATACCAACATCGCATATATGTTATCAAGTATGTTTCATTTAAAGAAGTTTTGATGTACAAAGCATCGATTATGAATTATTGATATATTTTGCGTGCTACAAGAATGTCACCACATCATAAAATACACACAGTGGGGTTCTTTAGGGATAGTTTGTTAAAGTACGTGATTATCATTTTAACCGCGGAAGCGTTGAGCTATATATATTGTGTCGACATGCCATTTTAGTAAAATCTCGCTAGGTAATTGTAGTCTAGATAATTAAATATACTAAACTCTGTAGCTATATAAACTGATCACTGAAGGTCAATCGGGAAATACAAACTGATGTATCATTACACTCCAGGATGTAGGATTAATAGTTATTTTTCAAAACTAGGGATCCATACAAATGGGCGTCGTTTTGCCCTTAATGTAGACCGTCATACTTGTGTAACGTTGCTATCCGGATCCCGGTAAACATACTTTATATCTCCGTACCCATCTGTTACTCGCTTCTGACATCGGTATTCAATATTTCGTTTGGAAGCTTTCAGAGTGCTCACTTGACGTAGTGCGATAATCAGTAAACAAAGTATATTTCTGAAGATAGTTATGAAATAAACCCCAAGAAACAAAAATGGTCGCTATACAATCACATGGATTACACATGAATTTTCACGGGGACCAAACATAAAAAACGTAGCATCATTTTGTACAGGTAACAAAAAATGATCATTATCATTTATAACTATGTACCTATATTTTTGCAGGATAGAAATAGATTCGCACGTTATATCGATGCAGTTGGAAGTTGTAGTGGTGTTTCAAATACAAACATTCGAGATTCGGGGTTCGATAAAATCATCGTAACATATACAAAGTTCCATTCGGAAACGGGCAATCATATATGGAAATAAAATTGCCGGAAAACATATTTATCTTCTTTTTATCAAAATCTTTTATCACAATGTGAAATATGTTATTTCAGAAAATAGGCGATTTTAATACAGAATAGCTAAAAAATTTGCGGCTGAATCAGACTCTTTTTGAAGCGAAATGTAGCTTCCCAATCTTGTTATATTTTATAGGGAAATAATAAGAATAATTTACGTATGTTATTATTGTTTGTTGCTTTGAATGCATCTATTAGACAAAACTTTAAAATGGTAAATTATAGCATAAAATGTTGATGAGTGTTATGTATGCGCATATTAAGCATTTTCAGAACGAAATTTAAAAGGACTAAATCGTTAAAAAATCAAGTAATAAAAGACAAAAAGAATTATAGAACTGAAAATACTTGTAAAAGTTGTGTACTTTGTGTTAAAGTGAATAGTCGGGCAAAGAAAACCAGTTTAAATGCGTTCATTGGCCTTCCAAAAGTTCTCACATATTAATACGACGGTCAAGTTCTGCTTAGTTTCCCAGTTCTGACAATTAAAGTAAAGAAAAGTTGAAAGCATTGAAAGCGAGGCTGCGTGGAAATGTAACCACGGACATAGTGAGCCGGGAGGACGTTTTAGAATTTCCATACTTTAAATTAATTTCTTCGTACGCAAACAGATTTTGACGAGAGATTTTATTTTTTCCATTTCATAAGAAATTATACTGGATACATTCACACCATTTTTACCGATTTTAGCCATCCTTGCCCGACTGTTCACTTTAATAACAAAATCTAAAAGTTTGTATAACCATTTTGTTCAAACTGGAGAAAAACTGAAAATAAATAGGAACGACCTAGTCACTATTTCATATTATTATCTTTCGGCGAGTGTAAACAATCCCTACATTTTGTATGTGCATGCGCGACGCGTGATCATTCAAAACATCCGATCGAAGGAAATCTCATCTGTCTATTGGACATATCTGCTATCGACTGAAAACACAAATTTATCGACTACAGGTTCCTGATTACTGTGTTAACTCTAATAAACGTTGAAACGTATGCAGACATTTTGTGAAGAGTTTCTGAATGTAAATAATCCTATACTGTACAGGTCTTTGCAGCCATAAAGAAGAGTTTTTATTATACATATGTATCATATGGTTTTATACTTGCTTCTACCATTATTTTATTGTCATTTATCATGATATTAGGTACTATTCCGCTTAACCTGCCAATATTATTAGGCTCTTAAAAATTGGCCTAATATATAGACTTTATAATAATGAAAAAATGGGGAAAAACTAATAATATAGGCATATTTAGTGACTAAGTAAGTGCGTGTATTTCTTTTATCATTATATCAATATTTGACATTCCCTATACATTGTATATATCATTATGGGTCAATGAAGTAATATCAACAGCTATTTTCCATATAACACTGGATCCTTATAGACATATGTCTGTAGGATTCGAATTACTTAAAGTAGTAAAAATAGGGCAAAGAAGTAATTCTAACAGTGTGGACAAAAATTGTCGAATTTTCAAGGCGATCTGCCACTTTGTCAAGACACGAGAAGAACAAATAAAATTACATGTTAAGGACGGTCACGGACGTCCACAAAAACATAAACAATGAATACATATAGAATATACAGATAAATTAAAGGGACAATATATATATATATATCCTTAGTTATAATGTCTATCCGTCTAATGGGCATTCCCTATATATACCTAGTTATAGTCTTAATCAGTCTTATGAACACTTCTTATATAGCCCTAGTTATAATATATATCCGTCTAATGGAAATTCCCAATATATCCTTATAGTGTCTATCCGTCTAATTGACATTCCCTATATATACCAATGTCTAGAAGGAGCCAGTGTTATATGGAAAATAGCTGTTGATATTACTTCATTGACCCATAATGATATATACAATGTATAGGAATATTACTTCATTGACCCATAATGATATATACAATGTAAAGGGAATGTCAAATATTGATATAATGATAAAAGAAATACACGTTCTTACTTAGTCACTAAATATGCCTATATTATTAGTTTTTTCCCCATTTTTTCCTTATTATAAAGTCTATATATTAGGCCATTTTTTTTAAAGCCGAATAATATTGGCAGGTTTTGCGGAATAGTACCTAATATCATGATAAATGGCAATAAAATAATGGTAGAAGCAAGTATAAAACCATAAGATATAATGAAAACTCTTCTTTATGGCTGCAAAAACCTGTACAGTGCAGAATTATTTACATTTAGAAACTCTTCACAAAACGTCTGCATACGTTTCAACGTTTATTAGATTTAACACAGTAATCAGGAACCTGTAGTCGATAAATTTGTGTTTTCAGTCGATAGCAGATATGTCCAATAGACAGATGAGTTTTCCTTCGATCGGATGTTTTGAATGATCACGCGCCGCGCATGCACATAGGAATTGTTTACACTCGCCGAAAGATAATAATATGAAATAGTGACTAGGTCGTTCCTATTTATTTTCAGTTTTTCTCCAGTTTGAACAAAATGGTTATACAAACTTTAAAATTTTGTTATTAACACAAAGTACACAACTTTTACAAGTATTTTCAGTTCTATAATTCTTTTTGTCTTTTATTACTTGATTTTTTAACGATTTAGTCCCTTTAAAGCAAAGTGATATTTCGTTTATAGCAGAAAACGTAGAATTTATGGCAAAGACAATTACAGATAGGAAATATTATTTCTTTGAAAATCCTTAAAACCGGAAAATTAAGTCATTAGTACATTTCTTTTAGCGACCCTGGAGGAATTATTAACCTGGTGACATAAGATTTTTATATGTTTTTTTGTGATTAAGGTATGCCTAAGATTAAAATATGAAAACTAACGAAATTCTTAAGGGGAAATCAGAACGGACGGTTTACATTAACATGTTAATAGTTTTGCTATTGTACAGTGTGAAAAACTTGATTTATGATATTGATAATTGTAATGATACTATCACTAGCTTCACAAAGACGGATTTTTGATCATGAATCTAGCTCGTGAGATAGCCCTGTAATCAAAAGAGGGCGTGGGCGTTACAGTACCAAGGAAGAGGACGAGGACGGGGACGTGGCAACAGGAAGGGATTAAACCAGAATGCAGTATTTATTTTGATAAAAAAAGGCAAATTACCCCCATTGGGCTAAAACCACGTTTACCACTCGTATACAGTAACCAAATTCGAACTTTTTTAACAAAATAGAGAATTTGAACAACTCTTTAAAGATGCTCCACCACTGACATATGGTATTTTTTCACTATTTAAAACAGGAGCAGACGATGTAGTATTTTTCTTCAGTTACAAAAGTTACTTACTTTACACCATTACCACCATTGGAAAGTTTGAGCTTCTAATTTTACTTCAAGTTAAAAAAGTATGAAAAATAATTAATTGCATCCCGAAAAAATTTCGCGGCACTATGTCCTATATGGAATGAAATACTGATTGCGCATGTACCAAATGCTAAACGAATTATTATATATCATTTTTTGTGTTAATTAGACATATCTGTACATGATTAAACACCAATTATTGTTCAAATAATGAATATCATTTATGCTTTGTCGGCGGTGGAGTATCTTTAAAAGAAGCAAAAATATGAGAATTTGATATCACATTCTACAACTAGGGTAGATATCTCTAGATCTACCGTGTGTGTTTACTGTCACGGTTACATTCGATACATGTATGTAGCATTTTGTGTCAAGTCACAGTTTACTCGTTAGAGAATTCACCATATTGTTTTAGTTTTTTGTTTCCCATGTAGGCATACATTACTGCTTACGGAAGGTAATTGTTTTGAGGCGAGACATACACGATTAGATTAGTATTTTTTATTGCTTATCGGTACTCTTAAATTTCGTCATTGAGAGAAAATTTGGCATCTGTTTTCACGGTGAAATAGAAAGTATTAATCGCTTTAAAATGTATATCTAATATTGAACACTTAATTAATCCCTACCTCCTTCAGCCATTCTAACCGTCTTCAATCTGTAATGGAAATAGGAGCAAAATTAATTTGAAATTATATGTATTTTTGTAACCAATAAATGCGTCGACACATTTATATAGTCTGCATTCCAAGGGCGGAGAGAATCTTTTCATGGATGCTAGTTCATGACTAACAATCTTTTGAAATTTTGAAGTACACACTATGTATACCACTTTTGATTATCAAACATCCTTCAAACATTGTCCATAACCCCAAACTCCCTGATTCAAATTTTATAATTAGTTATTAAATAATATTTATACTAAAATTTCTTAATAACAACACTTTATAGCATATGCATATATTCGTGTACTACTTGCCACCTAAGTGAGAGAACATGTTGTCCAAACTTTTTTTTTTAAATAAAATTTGTTTGAATTTAAAATTTGAATCGTCATGACTTTCTGTGACGACTGTAAAATCTTACCTTTTACTTTCTAGATTGCACCTCTCTTATCCTGTCTTACGACTGTGTGCTGATTTCGAAGGTTATTTCTTTTTATAATAATACTTTTGTTTTGTGATCATACTGTGGTTATGGTTACAAACGTCTTGCGTTAAGAGGCATTCGTCATTGCATGTTCTCTTGGCGGTGGTCTTGGCGGTGGTCTACTTTGATAGTGGTATGATCTGACAACTTGAATTGCCTTTTGTATTCTCATTATAAAAAAAAAAAATCTTTTTATGTTAACGATACGTGGTGCTTAGACACTAAATTATAAAACATTCTTTCACGACAGCCAAACAAAACAAAATGTTCTCTTGGCGTTGGTCTACTTTGATAGTGGTATGATCTGACAACTTGAATTGCCTTTTGTATTCTCATTATAAAAAAATCTTTTTATGTTAATGATACGTGGGGCTTAGGGACTAAATTATAAAACTTTCTTTCACGACAGCCAAACAAAAGCCTGACATAACCTCGATACTCCAGGCCTGACGAGCTTTTCTGTATACAATATCGATATGATATCACCGTCTAACAACGGTACACAGGAAAAAGCTACACTCGAAGCGACAGCTCAAAAATACAGCATGACAGGGGGTAATTCAGTCATTGTTTTCAATTATACAGCATAATTATGCAGACTGTGTCCTGGTCTCGTCGTTTCAGAAAACATTCGAATTAAATTAAATGTAAAACTTGTGGAATTTGAATACGTCTTTATATATTCGTTTTATAAGAA
The DNA here is from genome assembly GCF_041381155.1 of Argopecten irradians. Lineage (NCBI taxonomy): Eukaryota > Metazoa > Mollusca > Bivalvia > Pectinida > Pectinidae > Argopecten > Argopecten irradians. The sequence continues at coordinate 614,923 of NC_091140.1, read as the reverse complement.
GACATCAGTGTACGGCGTATAGCTCGCGAGGTGTACGGATACTAGCTAAAATTGTTATTGTGCTGTACGGAGTACAATGACTTAATGTATATAGGATCTTACATGAGTGTTCATTTCATATGAGATTTTATGAAACGAGGCTAAGAAATTTTTAAAACTTCGAGACGAGTTTCATAAAATCTCATATCTGAAATGAACACAAATTTAAAATATTTTATATCACATAACTACAAATACCTACATAAGAAAGAATGTAATATTAAACATATTACAAGATAAACACAATTGGATATCACAAATATCAATACTTAAAAACGCAATACCTAAAATATGGCAGGAAAAATTTAGAAAATCTACAGATATATCAAAATACAACATAAATGAGAAATATTATGAACTGTCAGTTGTTATGACACCCTCACTAAAAACAATACCTATAATTAAAATTACAAACAAAATCATATACAACAACCTGATTGAGAAAATATCAGTTAGACCGATGCATATGTATCATGGGAAAACACATTTATACATTTTAAAAAATCCGAGATAGAACACAAATTAAGAAAATCCCTTCAGTTCACCTTTAAACATTTTGAAGACAATAGAATGAAAATATTTAAATGGAAACTGATTAACAGAGTTATGGCAAATAATTACCTACTTTATAAATGGAAAATAAAAGATAGTCCACTATGTAATACATGCGGAGTTGAAGAAAATTACAAACACTTTTTTGTAGAATGTAAATATATTAAATCATTTATTGCACATGTCAGCGATATGTTCAGTAAACTAGGTTATTGCAAAAAAATGGTGACATTGGAAAATATTAGTGTTAGGTTATAAAATTGATTATGAAAAATATGAAGGAGTTAGTGTTCTACTTACTTATATAGGCTACGTCATTTACAAGACCTACTACACAAGCAATTGTAAACAAAAATCAATAAACCTAGAACATTCACTCAGACAAGAATTACACTTAGTCATGAGCACTAAAAAGTACAACAAATCACCTCCCCCAACGTTCAAAAAATCAGCTTGTGAAATCCTCGGAATAAATCTTGACTCCGATAATCTGTGAAACCTTCATGGTAAATCCAGTTGGTTTTCAGTAAAATGACATTAAGATTCACACTCAAATCTTCTTAATCCTTCACCATAATTTTCACTGTCCTTTATAACTTTCCACGTAGCTGTCCTTTACAGTACAGTACACTACATCTGAAAAAGTTTAACAGAACGACACATGTCATAATATATTGGAAATAATTTTTTTTTGTGCAATATTAAGTAAAATACACTATTTATACTGACGTATATAATACTCACCTGAAATAGTTATCTGTTCAAACCATTGTTTTCTCCACATACATACAAATACTTCGCACAGGTACTTCTCCAACGAAAAAACCACGTGTATGTTGTTTTCGTTATGATTTCCGGTTATGAGAGTTATCTTCTTCCGGTTTACACTAGTCATCGACTCAATATTTTTTTATCTCGATTTGCTTTATTATGTTCATCGACAAATTCGTTATAAAACTACTATAAAAGTCAAAATATATTATGTATTATTTATATGTTGTAAAATAGTAATTTAGCCATTGCATATTTCATTCGCATTTTGTCTTGGCTAGGTTATGTCCCTTGGAAATCTTTAATTTAATATCCAAAATCACATTTTTCAATGTCATGGTACTGCAATGAGACAAACTAACTTTATTACAATATGTTTAATAAACAATGATCTATGAAGGAAATTAATGGTGACAAATTGATAAAAATATTATTGTTATACAAAATTTGTATTTATATACCATATATAAACATGTTGTCTAATATTTGTATCTGAAATAAATATTTTCCTGTAAAAAAAAAAAAAAAAAGAAAGAATGGGACTAATTTCACGTACCACGTGATACCCCGATAACGTTTGTGCGGGACTAGTATTTCCAGTGGTGATGGAACGTAGCTTTTTGCAATCTTCCTGCTGAAATGACGTTACCCCGCGATAACGTCATTTGACGTCATTCCATCACCAATAGAAACTATAGCCCGCACAAACGTTATCGGGTATCACGTGGTACGTGAATGAGTCCCATTTCACGTCAAAATGTATACCGAAAATCCAGTACAGGCCGCCATTTTGTCCCACCGTCCTCGTAATCCTGACGTCACGTCTTTTTCCTGACGTCATTTTATTGTTTCTATATGACGTCATAATGAATTTACAGCCAATTGATAATCGCTCCAGGTCATATTACACAAGTGTCATATGCAAAATGATTACACGGGCGAAATCACTTGATATCATGCGAATTATGTGATAAATATTTACCTCATTCAATGGATCATTTCGGTTTGTTTGCTTCATATTGACGGTCCTGTTTACACAGGTGTCCGGTGAAACTACAAATCAAGTCAGTAACTATAGAAAAACAGTCAAAACTGCTAATATGGAACACATAATAGAAAATTCATTTTTGAGTTCTAGATTTTAAGAATCAGACAGCTAGTGTGTAAATGGTGATACATGCTATACGACCAAATTCAAATTTAAGTGCTTTTTATTATGAAGAAATGTGAATAAAAAAGGGACAAATATTGTTTTTAGCCCAAAATAAATTTTCATGAAGAAACGGTGTTGTTAATTCCGAGATTTACAGAGGGCTGTCCCATAGGAATCTATTGTAAACCGTGGTTTACAACGATACATATTTATCTACAGTACATAGCATCTACAATAATAACCAACAATACATGTTATATTTCACAAGTTTACTCACATAGTAAAACACGTCTGTACAGATTAGGGGTTGGAAAGAGAGAGAGCGCTTCGCGGGCGCCACGTGACCACGTCCGCCCACATTGGTGACGTCATCAAATCTGCGGTTCACAACACTGCTCCACGTTTTATGGAGCTCCCTCCTTGGGTCAAAATGTTGGTTGTCCTACTGATGGCTCACGAGGTCCGATGTTGTCTTACTGGGCGTCGAGGTTCCTTGTCGAGGTCTTTAAAATCTCTAGTGCAGGGGCGCTAACTCCAAGAAACAACGCTTGTAGGGAAGATGACCAAACTTAATATGAAATAAAGAGAAAGAACGACAACTCTGTTATAACAGAGTTTTCGTTCTAGAACGAAATGTTAACACGGCTAAATAAACCTATCAACCTGCTTATTTTCGCGATTTGAGTAATAAGGAAACCCAACGATATTTTTGCTGAAATTTTGAATGTAAGCTAAACTCGGCGTGATCTATCGATTGAAGTAATCACCTTAGCTGTGAAAATTCAAAATGACGAGATATTTTGGTGTAAAACCTCCAAAACCGACATTTTGACCACTGGTTTCTGTTTAATTCGTCCTAGTGAATTAACTAATAAAGCCGACATACTAGAACTTTACATATAAAAGGTCCTTGCATTTCTGAACGAAACGGTATTTCTGATTTTTGGAAATGTTACATACAACGGCCACAATACAGCCTTGAATATTGGTTGTATTTCGCAGGTTCTCGGTAAATTTCCACAACAGACGAGATATTTTGGGGTCCCGGCGCCTTCCTTCGGAACTATTCTGAACGATTGGACCGGCAAATGCATCATGTAAAACTGAGTGATATTTTTGAAATTTTCTGTAGAAGTGACTAAACATCATAAAATGAGCAAATAAGTTATGCACTAATCATCACATTTATGTTACAAAATGCGCCCAAAAAGTGCAACAGTGAAATGGAGCTGTTTCTACTGTTTCGAATACATAAAATCATGGAGCAGACTATCGCGCGCCCCCTATGAGGAATGTGTCTATTGTTTTTATCCCGCCTCAGACAAGAATCTTGTATTCCTATTGGTTAAAATGACGTCACGTGATATCCAATATATAGTCGTATAAGGTCAGTAGAAATCGTATTAGGTTTGGACGATAGAGTTATTGTTCTTTGCCCCTAACGTCATTAGTAACAAGATGGCGGTCAAATAACGCTTCGTGACGACGGCAATCAAATGATATGGAGACAAAATGTTTGAATGATAGAGCTGATGACCACTTTCAAAGCAAACCGAAATCGGCAACACTTATTTAGGATTATTGAACTGAAATGGACCATGACAACGCATTCGAGTCTTCAATGAGGTGAAAATTGTTTCAAGTTTTGAGTCGTTCTGGTTTCCATACTCCGTACATAATGCATTTTGCAGTTACTTCATTGAAAGGGTCTTCGACGGGATAAATTCGTTACACAGTTTGTTAGTGACCTAATACGGAAAAATATTGGGTCTAAAATAAACATGTATCAGGCTCGGCTTCGCCTCGCCCGATACAAGTTTATTTTAGACCCAATATTTTTCCGTATTAGGTCACTAACAAACTGTGTAACTAATAGTATCCGGTTGAGTAAAAACGTTGACGCCGCCTTGATGTTCAAGTTAAATCCGGCATTATCAGGTAAGTAATTGTTCATTTTACTTGTTATAGACATCAATATCCTTAACGGTGGATATTAGTATTATCAGATATATTTGATTGTTTTTGTAGGCCTGTAAATATAACGTTAGGTACTGTTTACAGTCTGTTTATGGTCATCATCGCGAGTGACTGTCTGACAACAGAACCATGCATGCGTTCTAAATCGTAGCTTAACAGCAAGTAAACTAACAATTGTACTGCCTTTGAGACAGATGCCATTTGAATATATGTACATGTATCTCCTAATATATTGTTTGATCATATCATTAAATTAAAATTCTTTAAATCGAAAAATTACCATGTTAAGAACGCTTAAAAATCATCAAAATACAAAATCGTAATATTTTTTCTCATGGGGAGACCCCGGACTCCACAAAAACCAAAATCTCGCGCCTACGGCAAATTCTACAAAATGCATCGTAAAACTCATCTCAGCTATTCTAAATAGTAAAACTTTTTCCCGGGGAAAAACCCTCGGACCCCCCAAACACGAAAATCCCGCGCCTAAGGCACTCGCAAATTATGAAATATTGATGACCTTTGCCCCCCATCACGTTTCATCTTCCTACGCCACTGTCCTGTCAGAATCACTGAAGTTTTGCTATGAAATTGTTTTGATTAATACTAGTTATGTGATAAATAGAATCTTACACTCATGGCTACAACATTTGAAATTTATTAAACTTAAATTTATAAAATTTGAAATACCACGAGCCTTTAAGGATATTTTGACATTTTATTTCCAAAATAACAACAGTTTTCTGGTGTTTTTTTTAAATATCATACAGTATCTAGATAAAAGGAGACCTAGTTATAACATTCACTATACAGTAGTGAATGTCAAACTTGTAACAGCCACATCAGCTGTAGAAACCAGATAAATTTTGAATTTGAATAATGTTTTCAAAACTTTTCTAAATAACCAAAAAAAAAAAGGATAAATTGAAAGTCATTTCGGTTAAGGTATAGACTTTTAGATTATGATTTGCTTGCTGTTGAATTTTTTTTCATCTCTGATGAATATCAATTGGAAACGGTAACTATTTTAAATACTAGTACCTATATATATATATTTATATATATCGGTAATATATATATAGGTAATCATCCTCAAAATAAAAATTAGATATGATTAATAAAACAAAAGAGAAGCATGAAAGATGTACCAAATAATTCATTTCTGCGTATGTATAAAAGCTACAAATAGATCCATTAATGTGATGATTTATTTAACTGATATTCATATCCTTCAGCAGTATCAAGGATTTAAAATAATTTAATTACCTGGTACCATATGTGTTCCAATTCGGATGTACAATTCGGATGTAGAATAGAGTTCTCTTTTTTTATTAGTTCAACGTCCTATTAACAGCCAGGGTCATTTAAGGACGTACCAGGTTTGATGGTGGAGGAAAGCCGGAGAACCCGGAGAAAAATCACCGATCAGCTGTCAGTACCTGGCAAATTCTCCACATAGGATTCAAACTTGTGACCCAGAGGTGGACGGCGTGTGGTAATATGTCGGGACATCTTTACCACTCGGCCACCGTGGGGCCCAACGAATAGAGTTCTAATAAAAGGTCTCATAACTGTTATGATAATTAGAAAGATTGGCACTTAATATGACCCATTTCCCTAATTGCCTAACATGAAATACCAATTAGCATTATACATTTCCAAGGCATTTCTTGGATAAAGCATTATATTGTTAAATATCTTATGTACAAGTATGATCAGATGCATGTATACCATCAAGGGTTGAAAATGACAACTGACCTACTTAAAGGGTACGTGGGTTTTGAATTAAAAACGTTATATTCTTTAAATGTTCACATGAATAGTTTTCATTGGGATTGGATAAAGGGAGGTAATTGGCTTATTATTTTTTAAGGTATATTTTCTAGCAAAATATTCAATATCACTAAAAGAATTGCGAAAACAGAGAAATGTATGTTTTGTTATGGATTGAGTATTCGGTCAGACCAATATTGTCTATATTTTGACATTTTTTATCTACATGAAGAAAAGCAGTTTCTTATTGATAAAATGGGGGTAGCAGATACTTTTACATGATTATTCGTGATGTACATGTATAAGTACATGATATTTTTCAAATCTTTGATGCCGTGTCATTATGAAACGATATAATCCATATTAGATGAATTCTGGTTATTTTAACTTGATTATAGCAGTAGTTTTATTTAGTTTGTTTTTTTTCTCTGTAAAAAAACTGTTTAACGTTTCTTGTTCTCTAAAATGTATGTATCTGTAAGAGATTGAGTGCCAGCCAGGCGATATTGTCTATTATAACCAATTTTTACTTATTTTTCGATAAAATGGGGGTAGCTAGCAGATACTTTTGCATCATTATTCATGAAAATGCATATTCCAGGCAGCAATAGCAATTCTGATGAACTCCTTGCTTAATTGTATGTCATAGCGACAATTATAAAATGCCACATTCAAGTTTGAAGTCTCCCTTTATTTAAGAAAATAGCAGAGTAATAGCCTAATCCTTCTCCAGAGGTTACTATCACTCACATAATATCTACCCCTGCACTATTTCATAACTGATCGCCAGCTGTCAATCAAACCGCATTGTTTTTTCCGACATTGGATAGAAACACGCGTGTTTGGGGGTAGAGGCGTGGCTATATTACACCTGGCAATCGGTCAATGAAACTGCAGGCAACAGAAGACACAGGTAACTAGATCACATTTAACGTACATCAAAGGAATTGTATTATGTGGTTCACTGTACATATGTGTTGGTTTGAAGTTGGGTGTCACTTTCTCTGTAATCTTGAAAGGAAGTCTATGCAGGACTCAGTTTTGAGGTCATCTCAGATGAAGTCTCCAGTGACCTAATCTAATTTTGCAGATACCATTCATGGCCAAAGGTCAATCAAAATTGTGAATTATATGGTTCCCTAGGGACCCGAGGATTGGGGCCAAAAGGGATCAATTAGACTAAAACTTCAACAATCTTCTTCTAAAATTCCGAAATAGTGGAATCAAATACTCATCATAGATGGAATCACATGGGAAGGGGGTCAATTTACCATACTTTATTTAGGTAAAACACATTTTAAGCATTCTAATTCGGTCATTTGTAATAGAAAATGAATCAGAATTATCAGTATGAAATGATCCATAACTGACCCCCAGGGGCCTTAGGGATGGGGCTAAAATGGGTGAAATAGGATAGGCTTAAACTTCAGAAACCTTCATCTAAAATTCTGGAAATGGTAGAATCAAATACTCTTCATAGATGGAAAAGTCTCAAGGTCCTTTACGATAATTATGAATTATATATGAACCTGGGGTCTCATGTTTTCCCCTCGGGAGGGGGTCAAGTTTACTATAGTTTTTATAGAGAAAACAAATTTTTGAACATTATTTGGTCATTTGTAATAGAAAATGAGTCAAATATTGTCAGAATTATCAGTATGATATGGCCATTGAATCATATTAACAAATTTTCCATGACTGACCCCCAGGGCCTGAGGAGTGGGTCCAAAAGGGGTTTCTTTTAATTCATAAATGCTTTTTAAAGATTCGAACCGACTTTGCAATGTTCTTTCTGTTCTATCAGCACTCAGGCCTCTTGGGCCTCTTGTTTTCTTCTGAACTGTGTCCAATTTTACTATGAGATATTAGTCCATGGGTGGATATTACGTCGGTGATAGTAACCCCTGGAGTATTGAGGATGTAACCAATTAAGATATCTGCAAGCCTGTGATTGGTCAGTTTGTTTCTTCTGAAGTGGCCCCAATGTTACTATGAGATAGTCTAAGAGTGGATATTACGTCAGTGATAGTAATCCATGGAGTATTGAGGACGTAGCTTAAAAGGATTTTTTCATTTTTTAATTGCATTCCTTTATTGGTGTGTTTTTACAGACAATCAATTAAATTGTATCTTTCAGGTTAACTGCCATTATATATTATACAATGAACTACCAAGTTTGTTTAAATAAATAACCTTGACCTTTATTCAAGGTCACAGGGGTCAAATAGACTAAAATCCTTAAATGAATTCAAGCTCTGGTATATTTTAGGTCATCTGACCCGAAGGGTCAGGAAGATCTATTGTCATCATGCATCGTTCGTCGTCGTGGGCCGTCCGCAGTCCGCCATGAGAAACTTTTTCATTCAAACGAAAGGCCCAGGGTACTGATATTTGGCCTGTAGCATGCTGGGATGAAGGGCTACCAAGTTTGTTCAAATAAATGACCTTGACTTTCATTCAAGGTCACAGTGGTCAAAAAGGCTAAAATCTTTAAACGACCTCTTGTGAATAACTAAGAGGCCTAGAGACCTGATATTGGGCCCGTGGCATGCAGAGATGAATGGCTACCAAGTTTATTCATAGGAAGGACATTGACCTTGATTCAAGGTCACAGGGGTCAAATAGGCTAAAATCTTTAAACCACCTCTTGTGAATAACTAAGAGGCCTAGAGACCTGATAATGGGTCTGTGGCATGGTAGAATGAATGGCTACCAAATTTGTTCTAATGAAGGACATTGACCTTCATTCAAGGTCCAGGGGTTCAAAAGGCTAAAATATTTTAAACGGCCTCTTGTGAATAACTGAGAGACCTAGAGACCTGATATAGGGCTTGTGACATGCTGGAATGAATGGCTACCAAATTTGATCAAATGAATGACCTTGACCTTCGTTCAAGGTCACAGTGCTCAAAAAGGCTAAAATCTTTAAATGAATAATTCTTATCAATAACCAAATGGCACAGGGTACTTATATTGGGTCTGCGGCATGCTGGGATGAAGGGCTGCCAAGTTGTTTAAATGAATGACCTTAACCTTCATTCAAGGTCACAGGGATCAAGTAGGCTAAAAGATTTTAAATAACTTCTTGTGAATAACTAAGAGGCCTAGAGACCTGATATTGGGTCTGTTGCATGCTTGAATGAATAGCTACCAAGTTTGTTCAAATGAAGGACCTTGACCTTCATTCAAGGTCCAGGGGTAAAATCTTTAAATGACATCTTCTCAAGAACCAAAAGGCCCAGGGTGCTCATATTGGGCCTGCGGCATGCTTGGATAAAGGGCTACCAAGTTTGTTCAAATAAATTATCTTGACCTTCATTCAGATCAAATAGGCTAAAATCTTTTAAAAGACCTCTTGTGAATAACTGAGACCCCTAGAGACCTGATATTGGGCCTGTGGCATGCTGGGATGAAGGACCCAAGTTTTGTGCAAATGAAGGACATTGACCTTCAATCAAGGTCACAGGGGTCAAAAAGGCTATAATCTTTAAACAACGTCTTTTGAATAACTAAGAGGCCTAGAGACCTGGTATTGGTCTTGTGACATGCTGGAATGAATGGCTACCAAGATTGTTCAAATGAATGACCTTGACCTTCATTCAAGGTCCAGGGTCAAATTGGCTAAAATGTTTTGAAAGACTTCGTGTGAATAACTTAAAGGCCTAGAGACCTGATATTGAGCCTGTAACATGAATGACTACCTTGAGACTGGATATTGGATTTGCAGCATAGTGGGGATCAAGGGACCTTCATTCATGGTCTAATTCATTTACTATATCAGGACCTGGACTTCTAATAAAAGAGTTTTTTTTGTATTGCCTTAACTGTGTGCCATAACTTTATTCTTTGAAGTGTTGTATTGTGCCAAAAGTGTAATGCTTTTGTTTTCCACAAACCATTCTTTGGTCTCTGGATGAATGGTGCTATTAAGGACACCTGCTCTCATATAAGTAATTTATATACAAGTCTGTGTGGCACCACGTGTGGTGCCTATAATAGTATGTCATTTCTTATTTATATACATATGACAGCGGTGCGAACCTTGGCACCTGCTGTAGGTATTATATGGAGATCGGATGAATCCCTATGGCATTACTGGTAAACTTATTATAACTAACTAATATGCCCATTTTAACATTTTAACTGTTTTCCACCCCCCTTTTGTTACGACTATTTATTGGAGGGGTGGACCACCAGACCGAGGAGCGAGGCCTCGGTAGGGTATTGGTCCTGTGCCAGCCCGGAACATGTCTACAATGTTCCATAGGCTACGCCAGGCTGGCACAGATGTAGTTCCTCTATCCTTATATTTGTTACTCGGTCGGTTACAAAGTGCAGCCGACCATATAGGATAACGCGGTTCCTTTGTCAAACGGGTTGATTCCTCCCAGGGAATAATCAGCAGGGGTTATGTCCCACACCCTAGGGTTGGCCCTAAAGGAGTACAGGCTGAGACTGATCCCTGGAGATTGTAGGGATTCTACGTACGGAGTCCTGAACAGATTAGAAGGACTGGTCGATTCTCCCTACCTCTTTAGACAGTCGGGAACAGGAGAGGATGAATACGAGATAATCGGGAGCCCCCCAGGAGTAACCTCTATGTCAAGGTCATTTGCGAATTTAGTGTCCAAACCCCCTCCCCTTTTAATGGAAGAGGTGCTAAACCGATAATCGGTATGGTTACATCCCGAATCCTTTGACAAAAGTCCCACAGGTTTTAATGCATCTATCTGGCTACCTTCTTTTAGCTCTGATGGTCTATTCGAATCATAAACTTGCACAGTGGTTTTCTGCATTTTTGGACCGATCAGCTTGTTGACGTATGGAGACCCGGCCGAGTTGGAGACGGGTTGTTCCATTGACACCTGGTCGGGCCTTTTTTCTAACTCAACCGAAAAATAACCAACTGGATTTGCCTTGATTGCTGACGGTTGTGTGGTTATTTCGGTGATCGGTTTGTTACAAGACATTTTTTTTGATGTCATTGAGATAATATGGTCGTCCCCCATATCTATCCTGCCTTTGGTTAGGTTAGGTAGGCATTTGCTGACACCTAAGGGATCTACTGGAATGATTATTTTACTCCCTTCGCTAATTACCAAATTGAACCCGCATTGCGCACGCGGGGCGGGATCGTGCTAGATTGGTGTGTGTCCACCACACTCTGTGCTAATGATGAGGCACGCGAGAGGTCATTCCGAGAAGATGAACCGGATAGGGAGTTATCGGTACATGTACCCCTGTGCCCACTTTGCGGATGGTTATCATTGCGGAATACCGGGGGTCGCTACCCATGTTCTATACTGGCGGCCCCCTCCGTGGTATTGGAGAACCATCATGAGACAATCTGAGACTCATCTGCTGCGGGGACGGTCGCGGTGAACGGTACACATTGACCTTGGGTACGACAAACTGTACTGCCCCCGGTGGTTGGGGTGAATGCTGGGGGCTTTTATCATGATGCTGTTGGTGTCCCCCAATAAGGGTCGTTACTCAAGCTATCCATCCTATGACTATTGAGATTTGAGTTCCCATCCCAATGGTCAACGTTAGAGGGACTGGGGCCCTCGCGCCAACTTGATGTGTGCACCGTACTCCGGTGTAGTATACCTGCTGGATTAACCCAGGTACCGATGTTGCTATTTGGGGGTATTGTGTATAACTAATTGGTCCCCCTCGGGGCTGCGTACAATGTTGTCGAGTAGCAGAACTGCCTGCTGGAACATGGGATTTTATCTCACCCCGAATGGAAGAGGGATAACACTTTGCAGTGTTTTTTTTTCCACCAAAGTGCTCATCAGCTGCTTGGCTTTGACTATTTCCCCAACATGTCCGACTCTGCATGTCGGCTCGTGAGGTCACGGTCATTAAGCCAGCTGTAGGGGGCACATAAGTGGCACGACACCCCTCCTCTGTTTTTAAGGGCTACAGACGTCTTTTGTACCTTAAGCTCCTCTATGGTTCTCCTTATGTCCCTAATCTTATGCCTCCACATCTCATCCCTATATGTGAGATCAGTACGTGGATTGGACGGAGTCGTCACATCTACGGCAGTTATCTGCCCCTCCAACATCCAAGTAACCCATACCTCCCTTTTTACTATTGAAAAATCTGATAGTTCATCTGGAGATAATGGGCCCCCCTTTTTAGTTCTCTCTTCAACTATTTTGGTGGCTGTTGCCTCTCCTACCCCTGGCAATGTTTTTAGCAATTGCTTGTCAGCGGTGTAAAGATTTACACATTCAGGCATTTTTTCCCTGTAAATGTGAGTACAAATTCACTATATATTTTTATTGCCAAGAAACAAAAAACACTATGGCTGACAAACCGTTTATGTAGAATAAAAGTCAAACAACACCAAAAATGTTCATTTTTTCTTTCTTCACCGTCCAAAACTGCTTTAAAAAGGCCGAAATTCTCCTGAAAAGAATCAATTCGATTGTCGAAACGAGAGGAAAAAAAATCTTGATAAGTTTCTGAAACGGGTTTTTAAAAAACCTGTTCCAGCGACTAAGGAATGTAATACAAAAATTACCAGTATTGTAAACAGTGGTATGAGTAGATATACAATAATATATAATTAGTCCTAAACTAAACCTAACACTAACCTAACAGTACCTATTCTAACAACACTATAAATTCCTAACTAAACTAAAACTCGTAAGTTAATGGTACGTTTACTACGTGTGCCGCCGAGAAATTGGGCAGCCCACAGCACAAACGTACAAACGACAGAAACCCTAACTATTTATCTAGAAAAAAAACCCTACGATATCGTTCAATCACACACCCTGTCTTTGTATGCCGCCGAAATGGGCAGCCCACACGATCAGGTGTGCCGATAAAATATATGTAAAAAATAGTCTGGAAAGGTTTAATTAAAAACCTGTCCCTAACCTACAAATACTGTAAAACAAAATACCTAAATAAAGTACCAGAGTGTCGCTGACTCCGCTCGACAAGTGTTGTCACTCATACCAATAATGGCGCGAGCAAGCACGTGCCGGACGGTGTAAACGCACTCGGTACAAACACATGACAAAATAAATTATACAAGTGAAAAAGGGGTGTAAATTCGCCGACTTCTGACACCAGTATTGTAAACCGTGGTTTACAACGATACATATACATCTGCATACAAAGCATCTACAATAATAATCAACAATATATGTTATATTTCACAAGTTTACTCACAGTAGTGAAACAGGTGTTTGCCGTTTCGAAGTCGGATAGAGAGAGAGCGCTTCGCGGGCGCCACGTGACCGCGTCCGCGCACATGGTGACGTCATCAAATCCGCGGTTCACAACAAATCTATAGTAAAGCATTTGTGTTTGAGAGAGTTTTTCAAAAATCTGCACTCAGCATCATGTTTTTGAATTAAATAGATTAAAAGACAAAGTCCAAAAGTTTTAAACTAAAAATAGAAAGTTTTGATAATTTAGACCGATGGCCACTTTAAAGGTGCAAAATATTATGAAAATCTCAAAATTTATGCTTGAATTATCTCCCTTTGACCATTTTGCCAATTTCTCCCTGAAGAGGGCGTTGTTATTCAAGATGGATGCGCCCATGAATTGCAGACAGGTTGTTTATCAGGACGAAGAATTCACCTCCTTGGAAAGTTTTAATGCATGTTATGCATCTAAAGAGATATTCATACGGCTTTTAGATGCTATTGCTGTACGGACAGAGTATATGCATGTAAATATTGTGACTATTTGATGTGAAAAAACGGTCGTGAAAAAACAGTCAAACGACTATAACCATCAGACGTCGGACAACCGATACAAGTGTAAGCAACAGCGAAGTTTGGAGACAGTAAGACTTAAATAGGTAAATTCCACTGGTCTGTTTTGATCTTGATCTTACAAGTATTTCAAGTCATGTGCTGAACCCATTGGGAAGAAGCACTTGAAATATGCTGTCACTGCTGCCTACCGTACCAGATCAGTCATTTGCTGTCACCATATATGTGTAACGTATCGGGGGTCCGATCTCAGTCTGTCACACCAAAGATCCCAACAGTTATAAGTATTCATCAACTAACAAACTAACAAAGAGCCCGTTTGCCAATATATACAGAAAGGGTCTACCTAAATGTACAGAGTGAATATTTACAGGACATGCTGCTTACATGAAATACTAATATACTTGTATTACACACTAAAATGGTTTCCTTAAGCTATATACTCTAACTAACAAACATAACCAAAATACAGTACATACATTTTGTACTACAACCTAACCTGTAATGTATCAACCAGGTGAAAACAAATCAAAGCCGAGAGAGAGAAAAAAACCTAGCGTGTGAAGAGGGTGAAGAAGAGTTTTACGTACCGTGACGCTAAAAATAACTAAAAACCTAGCCACTGCTTCTCCCTTATATACTCATTGGTGAGTCCAAGGTGAGAGGGAGGAAAGGTTATTGGGCGAGTCCACGTGTTCGGCCATCTCCGTCATTGTCCGAGAGACAATGCCTAGGGATTCCATACACCTATTTATAGAATTCAGTACCAGGTCAGCAGCCTGCTCTAATGACCCCGATAAGATACTGGACCTCCCCATGACCAAGTCAATGTTTACGCCCAATTAGGGTTTGTGTATTGCCATATTCATCACATTTGGTTAGCCTAAACACAATCAATGATGAGGTAAGTTCGTAAAGACTTAAAATAGTTTGTCTTTATCATTAACATGCATGTTCACAAGCTAAATATTTTGCTATGGTAGAGGAATAGAAGTTCTTGTGTTATAGTCATACCTGCATCACCAGTGTAGAATTTAATAATGAGCATATTACATGTACTGTACATGTACAATGTACCTACATGTACATATGTAGCTACTACACGTGGCTGGTTGATTTGACACATTTTTGTACATGTACAATGTACATATACCGGTATACTACATGTATATGTATGTGAAATTGGGTGAATACATGTAAATTATAGGTATCACAGGGGCGTAGGAAGCGGGGGTGGGGGTGGGTCAGGGTGGCAACTGCCCCCCCCCCCGTTTCCCAAGACGGGGGGGGGGGGGCAAACATGTCTTTTTGACACCCCCCTCCCCATTTTCGCCGACTGAAATTTTCTAAAAAAATGCTTGTTCGAAAGAAAAAAGGGTCCTCCTGCACAATTTTCGTACTTCATTCTAGAAAATTTTCCTCTGCGCGCCGCATTTCCTAAAACGTTCAAGCACATATTGTCAAACCTTAAATAGTAAAAATTCAATACACACGAACTAGACTAAAAATGTCCATCAAGGGATTCTTTGTACTATTTAAAAAAATGTCTTAAAAGATCAATTTGTTTATGTCTTAGCGAGACAATTAATTCATTTTTTATGTTACACAGCAATGTGCCGGTGTATTCAGATCGAGTAGAATTGCATAATGTTATGACGACACAATTATCATTTCTAAATGCATGTAGCTTTATATCGAAAAATTACCGTTACGCTTTATAAACATTCAAATGCATCGCAAAACTCATCTCAGCCATTCTAAATCGTAATTTTTCCCCGCGGGAGACCCCGGGACCCCCTAACACCAAATCAAAATTCATCGTAAAACTCATCTAAGCCATTCTAAATCGTACTTTTTTCGCCCGGGGGAGACCCCCGGACCCCCTAACCCCAAATCAAAATGCATCGTAAAACTCATCTCAGCCATTCTAGATCGTAATTTTTTCCCGCGGGAGACCCCCGGACCCCCTAACACCAAATCAAAATGCATCGTAAAACTCATCTAAGCCATTCTAAATCGTACTTTTCTATTGACTTAAAATTCAATGCACAATATGTGTACATGACACTATACAATACATATGAATGTGCTATTTGTGCATGAATATGATTGTATAAGAAACATCCGGAAATTAGGCAAAGCATAGTCAACCGATCGCCGTATTGTAAACACTCAAAA
Source organism: Argopecten irradians (assembly GCF_041381155.1). NCBI lineage: Eukaryota > Metazoa > Mollusca > Bivalvia > Pectinida > Pectinidae > Argopecten > Argopecten irradians. The sequence goes on along the minus strand of NC_091140.1, from coordinate 598,732 downwards.
TGACCGAATGGAAGTATTGTTTACACGACGTTAATGTATATATATTGTTCTGAGGGACTCTTTAACTTCATCACATAACAAAACATTCACTTGTTCATGATAAGTAACAAGTTCTTCCGTAGAAGTTCCTACTAACATGAACGACACACTTTTGACTGGGCACGCCATTTCGTTTGGTCTGGAAAGTCACGTCATCGTCTACGATTGAAAATGCATATTCAAACACTCTGGATATCGAATTTTTAATCATTAATTTCTTTTGAACTCGGGACTTTTTGGGTGTGTAATTAGGGGAAAGTTGATAACTTTTTATAATATATGTACCCTTATTTTCTTTTGTTGATTTACGGACCCTGAAAGATACGGATTATGCGGCTTTAAGCCATTCTAAATCGTTTTTTTTTTCCCGGGGGAGACCCTCGGACCCCCCAAACACCAAAATCTCGCGCTTTCGGGCGCTCGCAAAATCATCAAAATACTTTGTAAAACTCATCTCAGCCATTCTAAATTACAATATTTTTTCCCAGGGGTCACCCTCAGACCCCTAAAAAACAAAATCTCGCGCCTTCGGCGCTCACACGCTTATTGGGCCAATTTGCGTATTCGTTAATTTCATTTTAGCGACCCCACTGTCTATAAATGTGTACAAGGATTAAATTTAATGATAAATGGAAAATTTACATAAAGCATATATGGCTGGGAGTCCTGTAATCTCCTCCTGTAGGTGCGGCGGCGGCGGGGGTTACAAAATATTGAGGACCTTTGCCCCCCCCCCCCCCCCCCCCCCCCCCCCCCCCCCATTACGTTTCATCTTCCTACGCCACTGCCATGATAGTTTGTAAAACTTACCTGGTACCAATTTGAGTTCGTTCTCTTCACTCAATATGCACTGTACTGGTATAATTAGCTCACTTCAGTTTGTTTACAGGTGGTGTGATCAAAATTGGATTTACTGAAACATGATTCGTGCCAGTTCTATGTGTCAAATTAGTATATTGCGTACAAATGCATCGTTTGTATCGTCACTGGAATAAATTACCACTGTAATTAGATTATTCTCTTTGCGTTGGTCCAGGCAGATATATCTATAGACAGATAAAAAAAACCCTTGATTGAAGATACCATTACACACTTGTGATCCACACGATAAATTACAAATTGCTCAAAAGTACATTTTCAATTGTGAGAGACGTTGTCATCAGTCACGTTGTACGCCCAATTCAACGGCCATTACAAAAACCTTTATTATAAGGGCATTTAAAGCTGCACCGTATTGCGAAAACTAGCATTGTGCATGCGGATCAGGTTGAGCCAAAAACACTTACATTAACTGAGTGTTAGCATGTCGTTAAAAGGACCCTAAATGAGCTGTTCCTGTAACCTTGTCGCATATTTCTATTTCAGAATTAATACTTTAAAATTACGGTTTTTTAATTAATGTTTAATACTAATATTAAATTTCAATTCCCTTATCAGACGTGATTATGCTATGTTTTTTGTTGACTTTCTATTTGTTTGTACATTTTGGTATGCTTCCCTATCTATGGAATTTGTACAAAGTTGAATGCTTCCATAGTTATGGATCCATAAGTCAGAAAAGTCTCAATACATATTCTTAAATCATCTCATGGCATTCTAAAATATTTTTGAAATTGACCCAAATCAAAAATAATAAAAAGGGAATAGAGTACAAAACATTTACATTTACATTTAGTAAAAAATGGATGTTTCTTATAATTTTCGTCGATTTATAGTCGAATACAGTCATAGGTGTTTGCATAATGAGATATTCCCGTGTTTTGTTTTTTAATCAGATTTGAAAGCAAAAGGTATTCCCCTTTTCGCATATTATTGTATAAATGAAAAGAACAACATTTCTTTAAAATGATCCTTTTGATAATTTTGGATTTGTGACTGCATTGAACTATATTTTATTATCGAAATTACTGTATGAAATATATATTTACCCATTCCCAGATAATTTAGTTGGTTGATTTTTCAGCTATTTAGACCAGATAATTGATTAGTACCCCATTCAAACTTTGTTAACATTGTTTTATTTGGAGCGCGCAATTATAGAACACTACTCATGATCCTTTGCTTCTTCCAAAGGGGAGACACTATGTAGATTTTTTTTCTTTCTGGATAAGGATTAATAAAAGGGAAATAACTCTTATACATTTACATGCGTAAAACTGATGGAATTTATTTGCTACGATTTTGCAGGTTACCTGATGTATAAATGAAGTACTTAGCTTCTTGTTATCATCGGTTTAAACAATGCTTTACAACATGCAATTTCATTGCTGATTGAAACCTTGTACAGGTATCGATTTTCCAATTGATCCATGGCAGCTTGCAAATTAAAGATGATATTCTTTACAACTTTCAATGGTCATATATTAATGAGGTATGTCCACTCCTGAACTCTATCATCCGCTGTATGTGCGACAGCAGGTGGTACACAGGTAGTTTGGTCTTTTGGTGTACATCAACAGAATCGAACTACGTTAGACTATATATAATCTGCAAAGGTAGTCTCTGTAGGCATGTCATTGATCAGGGTTTTGCTTTCTTTTGAAATGCCTATAGTTTTACTATGAAATCGTCCTGGGGGAGATACGAGGAGAATGGTAGTTACTCATGTAGTATCGAGTATGGTCTACCTCTGCACTTGCAATGAAATGTTTGGAGATTGTATTTCAGAAAGATACGCGATTTTTATTACGAATCAGCAATCCCATGCAATTTGAAGTCGGTAATATTTAATGTTAATTGACTGTTTTTCTAATTTCATCACCATTTACGGTTTGATATTTCACTTAAAGCCGAATTGACCATGATTTGATGCTAATGATGTTTAATGGATGGACCTAACGGACTTTTCTCTGAAAATTTATATTTATTGTTTATTTACCCTTAATAGATCCTTATATTGATTAGTTTTATATTTGCGTTTAACTCAGTGGAAATATACAGAATTGTATCTCCACTTTAATGTTTACATAGCATACAAATACACAAACACACTTGAATTGCTTGGCTCTCTCAAACCATATTACTCAATACCAACAATGATAGAGATTCGCCGACTATATCGTTGCATTAAAATCATTTTGCTCTTTAAATAATATCATATCAATTCTAAAAGAACTTTAATACCGACATGATTAGTAAAGCTAAATGCTGGGCTGTGATTTAAATGAGCAGGTAATTGACGTGTTGAACTAAGACGTTTATTGATTTTAACCTACTTAACCATCAAATATATATTAAGTACTATTACATTTAGATTGATGACCAAAGGAGGTGTTGCATGGCCGCCCACGATCGATTTTTGTTTTTTTGGTGCGAATACATCAATCGGCACATAATACGTATCGGAACAGTACTTATTCCATGAATAGATTAATCATGCGACTACAGCTCCACCTTTTGTAAGTTTTACGTCCGATTCCTACTTGTGCGCCTTAATGTATCATATTTAGGCATACAAAACCCAAAGATAAATTATTTTGGTGTAATAACATAGCATTTCGTATTATCTTTTTAACGATATACAATACTTCAACAGATCTGTTGGGGTTTTCTTGCAATTTCCAGTTTTGCTCTTAATTTTTCATGAAAATAGAGCAATTTCATTTCATTAGTTTTTAATTAATTCCTTAGATAACAATGACAAACCCCGAGTACCCTAAAATTTTAGCAATCAAAAATATCTTCATATATCATTTCTTGACTCATGAAAATATTGTGCCGATGAATCACTGGATATGCCGACTTTTTGGCACTTTTGTACGTCTACCCCCTTTATTTCTTACTCAATATCAAAGTACTGAGAGTACTGAGAGTTAAAAATGTTAACCGAAAGCTGTCCTTCTCTCGGCTCTATCATGTATCAAAAGCCGCTTTAGCGACGTCATAGTTGAATAAAACGTATCCCATGTAAGTTGGTGTACCAAAGTTCGATTAAACTGACATTTGACCTACATCTAAATAAAAACTTGTTTTGCCTATATATCACAAAATATTAATTTTAGGGTCATATATTGAACTAGACAATACGTTGTGTCATAAAGCAAAATAAGGTCAATATGACTTATATTTCCTACACCAATCGTCAGAAGTATTTCCTATTTCTGTCTTCATGTGTTTATTTACTTATTACTAAGCAAATGTTCCGTTTATCGAAACGTATTTCGATGTAACGTTTATAATGACCTTAGACATTTCTCAAACGATATACTGTTGTTTTGATGTCTATTACATGTCATGGATAACTAGGATTTATTTCGTGAGTCAAACAGCCCATGTCTGACTATTATTCACACAATAAAACATGGTAAAACTAAACAGTAATGAAAAAAGAATCGAGTGGACTGAAATTGTTCAACTTTTTTGGGGCACCAAATAATATATTGCACGCTAGGAACTCTTCAATTGACGTTCTTGGTGTCTGATATAGTTAAAAAAAGGTTACCATGAAAGTAGGTCAAGTAAACAAATCATGCGGAATTTTACAGACCCACTATCTGAGTTCTTAAGGCCTTTCACATATTGAAAATCTTTTTCATACATTTGACCTGTCTGAAGCCCTTTATTCCAGCATACTGCAAGGCGTCTTAGTTTTGTCAAGAAGTCGTTTATGTTTGCCAATTTGAACCCTGTGACCTTCATTTAACGTCAAGGTCATTAATTTCACAAACATCTTTGTAACCCTTTATTTGAGAATACGTTAGGTCTAACATCAAGTTTTAATGCCTTTCAGTTATTGAGAAGAAGTTGTTTGAATGAAAAGTTTATGAACGGCAGCGCACGAAGTACGATCACTTTAGGTCACCCTGACCTATCGGGCAAGATGATTTAGGAACATTTGCCCTTCACCCAAACATGCTACATGTACAATATCAGGTCTCTAGTCCTCTTAGTTATTCACAAGAAGTCGTTTAAAGATTTTAGTCTATTTGACTCATGCGACCATGAAGATAGTCCAAGGTCATTTATTTGAACAAACTCGGTAGTCGTTTAACCTATCATTCTACAGTCCCAATATCAGATTCCTATGTGCCTCTTAGTTATTCACAATAAGTCGTTTAAAGGTTTTAGCCTATTTAACCCTTGTAACCTTAAATGAACTTGTTAGTCTTTCATGCCAGCATACTACAGGCCTTATATCAGGTATCTAGGTATCTTAGTTCTACACAAGAAATCGTTTAATGATTTAGCCTTTTTAAATTCTGCGACCTTGAATGAAGGTCAAGGTAATTCATTTCCACAAACTTGGTGGTCCATCATTCCATCATTCTACATGCCTAACATCAATGTCTTGGGCCTTTCGAATATTGAGAATTATATATATACTTGTTATATATATATGTTCGTATATTATACGAACGACGAAATGCGTACAGCGCACGACAATGGACAAAGCATGGAGACTATAGGTCATCCTGACCCTTCGGGTTAGATGACCTTATGACATGACATAAAATGAACTAACGATGAAAACGCGGTCCTGCAGGTAGGGCGTGAAAATTGTACCTACTGCCCCTAGAGCATGATCGTAAAAGGCGACTAAATTTAGGATCGTATCATAGCATCTCTTCTTCCTAACTTAAATTATTTATACTTCCTAACGTCTTCCTTGAAAACGCCTCACGTTTGGCCTTCGGTTGAGAGCTCGCCCCTGTGAGGTAGGTTCTGGGTTCTGTCACCTGGCAGAAACACACGTTACACCCTGCTTAGCGCTCAGCATTAAGGGAGTAGGACGACTGGTTCGCCTGTTGTCAGTATAATGTGACTGGGTGGGAATATGTTGCTTATATCCCTGCAGGGATTTCTAGAACAGTTCTAGAACTGCTCCAGAACGGTTCTGGAAAGAGTTCTAGAACTGTTTTAGAATTATTCTAAAGGAATTATAGACTCTTTTTACAACGTTAAATGAGACTTTTCTAGAACGATGCTCTAGAACTGTTCTGGAACAGTGTTCTATAATCGTTCTAGAATAATGTTCTTGAACAATTCTTGAACAATTCTTGAATTGGAAACTGGAGGAGTTCTAGGACAGTTCTAGAACTGTTCTAGAATTATTCTAAAGGAATTCTACAATCGTCCTACAACGTTTTCTAGAACGATGCCTTAGTACGGTTCTAGAACAGTGTTCTAGAATTGTTCTAGAACAGTGTTCTAGAAATTGTTCTAGATTGTTCTAGAGTAATGTTCTAGAACAATTCTAGAAATATTCTGGAATTGAAAACTGGAGCAGTTCTAGAACATTTCTAGAATAGTTTCAGAACATTTCTGAAAAAGTCTCATTTAACATTGTAGAACCGTTCTGGAACCGTTGTAGAACAACTGTTCTAGAACTTTTTAGAGCGTTTCTAGAACTTTCATTAGATAATCTAGAAAGCATGCGCTTTCATGAAGGATGTTGGATGAGAAATAACTTGTAATCAGTACCTGGTAAACTTTTTGGTGGTATTATTTCGCGATACTAAAGGTAAAATGAGCCATAGCGCCTCGTCTGATGTCTGATTGACGCTAGCAAAAAAGGTACCAAATTTAGTCGCCTTTTACGATCATGCAATGGGTATAACACCCTAACTGAGACGATGGCAACATTGATAATTCCCTTTAACAGTGGGCAAAGGACACAAACTGTCACATTTATTACCTTAATGCTTATACAGTTTCTGGAATACAATATGGTATTGTGTATATGTTAAATCATAACTATCAGTATTATATGTCCCACTGTTTCAAAAAAAGGTAAGTAGAATTTCTGAAAAATATTATAAACATGATTTTATATGATAATAATTTCAAGGCTTGGTTGAAATACGCAACTCATCATCACATTCTACTCTTACAGTAAAGTCGGTAATATTTGACAGTGTACTCTCAGTACTTTGATATTATGGAAAAACAGGGGGTAGACGAAATAAACCTAAAAAAAAAACGTGGCATATCCAGTGATTCATCAACTTGAGCTGTTTATGGTGAAACGATGATAACCTGAATATAATTTTAAACATCAAACTTTTAGGGTACTCGAGCAGTGCCTTACTTATTCGGTTGCTTAAACGAAAAATTGAAAACTTCAAAAATTCGTATTTTATGTCAAATTTGATATTAACGTTTCATTTGTGATAAAATGATATTGGATACAGCCAAGTGTGATACGTCGTTAAAAAGGCAATTTTATGTGGTATTTTAATCATAAGAAAAACTAGATTTAAGTGTTTTTACTATGACTTATTGCCAGGTAAAAGGCCCAAAAGGCTTTAAATTTACCAGTGTTAATGTAGGGAGCGCTATAGTCCTAATTATGGTCCAATAGGGTTTTAAGTATTATAGACATATGTGCATTAATGCAATTAACTAATTTAAATTCAAAAATCAAAAAATTATCGTGGGCGGATTTTCACCCTATATGCAACACCTCCTTAGCACAGTTAATTAACAATTAGCATCTTCATTTGATTCCTGTAAAATAGCCTATAAAGTGACGTCATTCCCGAGTTAATGATTTGGAATAAATAATAGGAATTAGTCCTACAGAACGGACGTCCAGAAAACAATGGAATCCATATGTATCGACGGAGGGAATGGTGAGAAATGAGTTACCAAGACATACTATTTTAGTTTTCTACTAGCTTAATATGCCTTGGAAAATAATGACTATAATGTTAAATCTAGGATTGTCCTCTTTACATGTTTTCCTAATTGGTAAGTGACTTTACTGTTAGTTCTAGTTCAATTTATGTAATTATAGGAATCAGTTTACCAAAATATACTTATTGTTATTTCAGTGTTTTAGTCAAAGAGTGGTTTTACTGTTGAGTTTAGCGTTGCTATTCTAACGGCATCAATACATGACTTTTTGAGGGGTAGGAGTGAGTGTGGCCTTAGATATACATTGTTATGCATGTACTTCATTTCCGTTGGCCTTTTATACCATTTACATTATGTATATACATGATGAGAAACATTAGATGATTTTTATATAGACTACATTTATATGCTGAGCAGTTATTCTATTATACTTGTCAAATTCCAATTTGTTTATCTATCCATTCATCATAAATAGACTATGAAAGATTGAGTGAAAATGATGTTTTTGTTTTTGTGATAAATGTCTATGTTTATGGTATGAATGTGATGAGTCATCTAGTACATGTATGTAAGTGGTGTGGTGAATGAGAGCCCTCCTGTGTGGGGACATTTGTTTATATTTTTGAAGGCTGACCCCAAGGCCCCAACCTTGTAGCCTTCAGATGTATAACATGTCTTGGGTATTAAATGTTTTTGTGTTAAAAAAAGTTTATAAATTTTTTTTTCTTGCGTCATACTGTCCCAAAATTGACACAGGATTGACACAAGAAAAAGAAAAAAATCAAATTTGGTGCTTATCGTGAGCGCATCGGACCTTCATTAAGAGTATCTTTAGCCATTGTATGACCACAGAGGAAGGTTTTTTTCAGGCTTCGGCAGTAACTTCGTGAGTACCTCCAAAATCTTTGACATGCCAAAAATTGCGTCTTTCCATCGCGTAATCATCGGCAGCAATGGACACATTAATAATTTCGAATGCAATGCGAAGGAATCACGAAGTTATCCGATGGTCAACATTACTACGTGAAGCCTCACACGAGGACATGTATAACACTCAGCATCAGAGTATCTTCCTCGGTAACTACAGAAATGACATGTTATGATAATGAATAAAGAAAAAATACGGCAGCTGTATTACTTCTATTATTTCAACTTCGGGAGAAAAAGGAACAGTTCTTGCAGGCACATAAGATTTTGTAGATCAATCTCTTGTTTTATTTATTTCTTAGTTTTTGAAGATACATTTAATCTAAAGATCCTAATCTTAATCCAGGTTACGTCTACATTGAAACTAAAACACTTAACATGTCAAAATATTTCTCAAATTCTACAGCTTTCAATTTTAATTGCAAAATTGATTTAACTAAATTAGTATTGATATTTGCTTAAAACAACCTATTTGGTTGTCCTTTAACGATATTGTATTGCATTTTATTGTAATGTTTGCTTTTAATTTCCAGGACGGAGGACATTGTGTTGCCTTCGAAAGCGCATCGCATTTACAAAACAACGTCCCATAACCATCGTGTTGCCATCGCTCAGTATTTGTGTTGACTTCGATTTTTGGTTCGGGTATAATCGTGTGTCGTTCTTTACAACGTGAAGTTAGCACCGTATTCGGGATTCGGGATTCGAATAACGAATCGGGGTCCATCACCTAATTCGTGAAAAGCATGAAATTAGATCGAAACATAATTCCATTACCTCAAAAAACCTTTATACCTCGATACATTGTTTTGAGTTTGAATAACGAATCTGGTGCAAGTATTATGGAGAATTTTATGATATAAGTGCTACATTATGTATCTTTTGAACATTGGTTAACATTCTAATTCAGTATTATTTAATTTGATTTCCACAAACTTTCTTAACTTTATTTTCTTCTTGTGACATGATATTTTAAAGCTATATTTTGTACATGTAACTATTCACGTCTGTTTCAGTTAATTACTCTATATATAACATATGGTTAATTGTAATTTATTCATTGTGTTTTTATAGCTCATCTACCCTTTGAAGTTAATTATCCAAACTGGTCTTACTATAGCTAGTACTATGACACTTACGACTCAGACAACAGATAAGCTAATTATCTCACCTGTCCGAGTACCGACCAGCCTTAATAGAGTCATATACATGCCAGGTGTCACCCATTGTATCAATTGTACTTTTAATTCCATGTCTCATATTTTGTCATCAGTTAGGATCTAGAGCTCGGTCTCTACGGGTCGATTTTCGGACACTCCGGAAATCGCCTTCCGACTCATAGAAAAGTGATTTAATAAATTCGTATTTGAACAACTAATCAACGTCTTTGGATTTTATACCAGGACAAGGAAAATATTACAACTACCGGAAATTCCGTTGTGATAAATTGGTGGAGAATCCGGGTAACTTGCCACATTTATTTGTGTAAGACGAGTTACGCACAAGATTCCTATAACCTCTACTGCCAAGTGACATTTCCCAAAGGATCATCAGAATCACACAGACTGGAAAGCAAACCAAGGCTGTGTTCGCCAAATTTTGGAACCCGCCAGAATTACGTTTTTCATGACAGTAACAATCAGGATGGCGAATGTCGCATGTTACAGATGCGGTGATAAATTCGTTTCACGATTGAAAAATCAAAGCGATATATAAAAACCACTTTGTACCGGAAGTGGCCAAAGTTGAACGCAAAAAAATGTTCAAATCTTACCGTGTCAAACTTTTGGCGGGTAAAAACTTAGGTTAATTTACAGTTATGTGCATCTATAAAACCACCATTATGTAGTACATGCACGTGTGTACGGTTGTGCAAAAAATCGTATCAATATTTCAAAACAACATGGATAAATCGTCTGAAATTAGACGGTCAAAGTTGTGTTGTAAATTAAATCGTTTTAAACTTTCGCGGGCATTTACTTTGCCATTTTGAATACTTCGCACCTGAAATCCGCCATTTTGTAGATCATATTACGGACAATAAATGTACAAAAAATCATAACCATAACTTTAAACCGCTTTGTACCGGAAGTCGGAAACCTTTTTAAGCGGCAAAACCGACTTATTAAGATTCTGTCATATTTGGCGGGAAAATACTCAGCCATTTTGAAAGATATGCCCCTGAAAATTGGCAGTGTTGTAGACTTTTATGCCGACTACAAATATGCAAAACATCAGAGTGATATATCAAAACCCCTTTAAACAGGAAGCCGGCAAAGTGATGTGCAGAGACGCGTCTCATACGTGACGAACTTTACGGAGCCATATTTTGGCCATTTTTAAAGTTATGCAACGCGGACTTTGTGGAATTGTCATCATTTTTTACCATCTATCGTTGTACAAAAAATTAGCGCTCTAGCTCACAAAAGCATTTTTCACAAAAATCTTTGTCGGTCAAAATATCGGCCATTTTTGAAATTTTCGCAAATGTGACTAGGATTCGTGGTGCAGCTTGCAATTGTCTATCTTTGTACAAAAAATTAGCGCTCTAGCTCACAACAAGATTTACCGAAAAAATAGCCCTAACACGGAACTTGATAAATCGTGTCAAATTTGGCGGGCAAAATCTCGGCCATTATGGGAGGTTCCCACTTCATAAAAACGCCATATTGTCAGGCATTTTCCAGACTTTTTGCGATTGAAAAATCAAAGCGATATATAAAAACCACTTTGTACCGGAAGTGGCCAAAGTTGAACGCAAAAAATGTTCAAATCTTACCGTGTCAAACTTTTGGCGGGTAAAAACTTAGGTTAATTTACAGTTATGTGCATCTATAAAACCACCATTATGTAGTACATGCACGTGTGTACGGTTGTGCAAAAAATCGTATCAATATTTCAAAACAACATGGATAAATCGTCTGAAATTAGACGGTCAAAGTTGTGTTGTAAATTAAATCGTTTTAAACTTTCGCGGGCATTTACTTTGCCATTTTGAATACTTCGCACCTGAAAATCCGCCATTTTGTAGATCATATTACGGACAATAAATGTACAAAAAATCATAACCATAACTTTAAACCGCTTTGTACCGGAAGTCGGAAACCTTTTTAAGCGGCAAAACCGACTTATTAAGATTCTGTCATATTTGGCGGGAAAATACTCAGCCATTTTGAAAGATATGCCCCTGAAAATTGGCAGTGTTGTAGACTTTTATGCCGACTACAAATATGCAAAACATCAGAGTGATATATCAAAACCCCTTTAAACAGGAAGCCGGCAAAGTGATGTGCAGAGACGCGTCTCATACGTGACGAACTTTACGGAGCCATATTTTGGCCATTTTTAAAGTTATGCAACGCGGACTTTGTGGAATTGTCATCATTTTTTACCATCTATCGTTGTACAAAAAAATTAGCGCTCTAGCTCACAAAAGCATTTTTCACAAAAATCTTTGTCGGTCAAAATATCGGCCATTTTTGAAATTTTCGCAAATGTGACTAGGATTCGTGGTGCAGCTTGCAATTGTCTATCTTTGTACAAAAAATTAGCGCTCTAGCTCACAACAAGATTTACCGAAAAAATAGCCCTAACACGGAACTTGATAAATCGTGTCAAATTTGGCGGGCAAAATCTCGGCCATTATGGGAGGTTCCCACTTCATAAAAACGCCATATTGTCAGGCATTTTCCAGACTTTTTGCGATTGAAAAATCAAAGCGATATATAAAAACCACTTTGTACCGGAAGTGGCCAAAGTTGAACGCAAAAAAATGTTCAAATCTTACCGTGTCAAACTTTTGGCGGGTAAAAACTTAGGTTAATTTACAGTTATGTGCATCTATAAAACCACCATTATGTAGTACATGCACGTGTGTACGGTTGTGCAAAAAATCGTATCAATATTTCAAAACAACATGGATAAATCGTCTGAAATTAGACGGTCAAAGTTGTGTTGTAAATTAAATCGTTTTAAACTTTCGCGGGCATTTACTTTGCCATTTTGAATACTTCGCACCTGAAAATCCGCCATTTTGTAGATCATATTACGGACAATAAATGTACAAAAAATCATAACCATAACTTTAAACCGCTTTGTACCGGAAGTCGGAAACCTTTTTAAGCGGCAAAACCGACTTATTAAGATTCTGTCATATTTGGCGGGAAAATACTCAGCCATTTTGAAAGATATGCCCCTGAAAATTGGCAGTGTTGTAGACTTTTATGCCGACTACAAATATGCAAAACATCAGAGTGATATATCAAAACCCCTTTAAACAGGAAGCCGGCAAAGTGATGTGCAGAGACGCGTCTCATACGTGACGAACTTTACGGAGCCATATTTTGGCCATTTTTAAAGTTATGCAACGCGGACTTTGTGGAATTGTCATCATTTTTTACCATCTATCGTTGTACAAAAAATTAGCGCTCTAGCTCACAAAAGCATTTTTCACAAAAATCTTTGTCGGTCAAAATATCGGCCATTTTTGAAATTTTCGCAAATGTGACTAGGATTCGTGGTGCAGCTTGCAATTGTCTATCTTTGTACAAAAAATTAGCGCTCTAGCTCACAACAAGATTTACCGAAAAAAATAGCCCTAACACGGAACTTGATAAATCGTGTCAAATTTGGCGGGCAAAATCTCGGCCATTATGGGAGGTTCCCACTTCATAAAAACGCCATATTGTCAGGCATTTTCCAGACTTTTTGCGATTGAAAAATCAAAGCGATATATAAAAACCACTTTGTACCGGAAGTGGCCAAAGTTGAACGCAAAAAATGTTCAAATCTTACCGTGTCAAACTTTTGGCGGGTAAAAACTTAGGTTAATTTACAGTTATGTGCATCTATAAAACCACCATTATGTAGTACATGCACGTGTGTACGGTTGTGCAAAAAATCGTATCAATATTTCAAAACAACATGGATAAATCGTGTTGTAAATTAAATCGTTTTAAACTTTCGCGGGCATTTACTTTGCCATTTTGAATACTTCGCACCTGAAAATCCGCCATTTTGTAGATCATATTACGGACAATAAATGTACAAAAAATCATAACCATAACTTTAAACCGCTTTGTACCGGAAGTCGGAAACCTTTTTAAGTATGCGTTCGAACGAAATATTCTTGCGTGGGAACGAAATATTATTGCGTGGGAACGAAATATTATTGCGTTCGAAAATAATATTTCGTTCGAACGCTATAATATTTCGTTCCCACGCAATAGTATTTCGTTCCCACGCCAATAATATTTCGTTCGAACGCAATAATATTTCGTTCCCACGCAATAATTTTATTTATTTCATGTCCGCTCCCAGCCACCGTAATATTGGGATGATATCAAGATCTATACAGGTAAAAATCGATTGGTAGTTCTAATGAACTCAATGACACTATCAAATATGTTTAAAGTGAATAGTCAGGCAAAGAAAACCAGTCAAAATGCGTTCATTGGCCTTCCAAAAGTTCTCACATATTAATACGACGGTCAAGTTCTGCTTAGTTTCCCAATTCTGACCATTAAAGTAAAGAAAATTTGAAAGCATTGGAAGCGAGGCTGCGTGGAAATGTAACTACGGACATAGTGAGGCGGGAGGACGTTTTAGAATTCCCAAACTTTAAATCAATTTCTTCGGACGCAGACAGATTTTGACGAGAGATTTTATTTCTCCATTTCATAAGAAATTATACTGGATACATTCATACCATTTTTACTGACTTTAGCCATCCTTGCCCGACTGTTCACTTTAAATTGGTTAATTTATTACAAGTTTCACAGCCAGACAAAAGCATATTTAAGTTATATTGATTGTGATTTTGATTTAGACCGAGCAATTTCTCTCTTAGTATTCTTCGGGGTTCATCATATTTACTACAAGATAAGAAGTGTTCTACTGTGCAGGGGCGTAGGAAGCGGGGGGGGGGGGGGGGGGGGGGGGGGGGGGCCCCCCCCCCCCCCCCCCCCCCCCGTTCCCCAGGACGGGGGGACAAACATGTCTTTTTGCCCCCCCCCCCCCCCATTTTCGCCGACTGAAATTTTCTAAAAATGCTTATTTGAAAGAAAAAAGGGTCCTCCTGCACATTTTTCGTACTACATTCTAGAAAATTTTCCGCTGCGCGGCGCATTTCCTAAAACGTTCAAGCACATAATGTCAATTCAATACACACAAACTAGACTAAAAATGTCCATCAAAGGATTCTATGTACTATTTAAAAAAATGTCTCTTAAAACATCAATTTGTTTATGTCTTAGCGAGACAATTGATTCTTTTTTTATGTTACACAACAATGTGCCGATGGTGTGAAGCCGGTATTTTCAGATCGAGTAGGGTTGCATAATGTTATGAAAATATAAGAGGTATACAAAATGACTAGTGTTTTACGGCTCATTTTATATTTTACTGATTTTAGTAGATTAAGACGTTTACATGCTTTATCATAAATATAATCAATGTGATGATGCCATTTACCATCTGCAGAGAAAAATATACCGAGGTGTTTATGTGACGTTACATTTGATACAATTTCATTTTGGAATAAGATATCAGGATAAATTGTGTTCATATCGTTAGTATATATAAGAAATAGAAAGGGGCCGAGGACTGATCCCTGGGGGACCCCGGCACTTACCTGACATGGAGATGAACAGAAGCCTTTTGTTATAACCCTATGTTTACGGTTTGAGAGATAATCCTTAAACTAATTAAGGAGATTTGATGTCTTTGATCCCATACATTTCAAGTTTGAATAGTAAACCGGGATGCCAAACTCGATCAAATGCTTTGCTTATGTCACAGTATATTGACATAACTTCAAGTCCTTCATCAAGCTTTTGTGTAATTGTATTATACATTGATAGAAGTTGGTAGACAGTATAATCACCTGGGATAAATACAGACTGATATTTTGTAATAATTTCATATTGGATTAGGTGGTTATATAAATATTTGAAAATATTTTTTTCTAATATCTTACTAAAGCAACATGTGATAGAAATAGGACGATAGGTGGATACATCACATTCATTACCTTTACCTTTATATATAGCATTGATATTTGCTAATTTCCAAGACAGAGGAATAGAGCCTGTAGACATCGTTTTATTGAATAACAAAGCAAGAGGAGTTACAAGTGATGGAGAGAGGAGTTTGATAATTTTGGGTGTAATTTCATCAGATCCTGCAGGCTTTCTATCATTCAATACAGTCAGTTGATTCCTCACCTCCTGTTCTTGAAATACAATAATATTAAGAGTACTGAGAGATTCAAGAACAGGAGGAAGTGGATCTATATAGTCAGAAGAAGTTGCTATAATTACAAAATAATCAACAAGACATTATGCTTTATCTAGTGGATGGAATAAAACGGTATTATTACAATTTAGTGGAGGATTGATAGGTGATTTGTCATCAATTTTCAAGATTGATTTTGCATTTCTCCACCATTTTGATGCTGAAATAGACTGGTTGTTAAGAGAGTTTTCTAAATTTTCTATGTATGTAGATTTAACTGTACGTATTTAGGCAATACGTTCCTTTCTTACATTTCTAAAATGTGCCCAATGATCAGGATTATTACTTTGTACTGCTTTTTTATGGGCTGTATTTCTCTGTCTTATTTTTAGCCTGATCTCATTTGACATCTATGGTTTATCATTCAGTCTAACTGTAATCTTCCTCTTAGGTATACAATCATCAATAGCTTTATTTACAGTGTTAACACGTATCTTATTAAAATCATTTACATCATGCTGCTCATTTATACTTACCCAGTTTATACTATCAATCATACGGTTCATTCTGATAACATCAGCATTGTTATAGAGGAGAAAATCTCTTGAGTATGCGTGTTGTTTGTATACGGAGTAACAAATACTGAAGCTGATTACTGAGTGGTCACTACAGATTGGAGGAGATACAAGAACATTTTTAACAATTGTGTTATTATTAGTGAAGACAATATCAATTGAGGTAGAAGAAACTGGAGTAATTC
Organism: Argopecten irradians; assembly: GCF_041381155.1. Taxonomy (NCBI): domain Eukaryota; kingdom Metazoa; phylum Mollusca; class Bivalvia; order Pectinida; family Pectinidae; genus Argopecten; species Argopecten irradians. The sequence continues at coordinate 582,198 of NC_091140.1, read as the reverse complement.
TTGTAGGATCATTATTATTTATAATATTTAAGTCAGTCAAGTCATATAATTATTCAAGTCATATTTTGAAAGAACCTGCAAAGGTGAGAATTTGGTTGAATATTATTCATATATACATTGATATCACCAGTAATAATTATATCAGCATTTGTATTTCTTGAGTCGTCGGAAACACGATCAAGTAAATCGTCAAGCTTACTCCAGTAATTTACATTGCTGTCAGGTGGTCTATATATACAACCTAGAAGAATATTTTTATTGCCGAAAGACACTCTGTCCATAATAATTCTAACTCATTACTCTCAAAGTCTGCTCTTCTTCTCATAGTGATATTGTCTTTATGGTATATTATAATCCCTCCCCCAGGACGCAGACCTCGATCTCTTCCTTATCTTCGTATATCTTTATCGTTAAGTTCAGCTTCAAGGATACCCAGTTTATTACGTATTGAGCGAATGTTTAGACAGACAATATCAAGACTGCATAAGGGACCTGGATTACTTTCAATATCCATACATAAAATCAATAGTAATAAAAGAATAAATAGACTAAATGTTTTTGATTAATGCGACTGCAAAAATTGAAATTATCAAAAAATGTCCAAATATAAGTGGATAGATATTTATATCTATGCAGATACACTCCATGCATTGTGATATTAATTAATTTAGTAGATTTAACCATTATCTAGTAAATCATATTTCATTACAAGATTCATGGAGTGTGATACAGTAGACAAGATTTGAGAATGGTCACAATAGGGGGAAAGCTCTGATTGGCACGAATTTTGAGGAACAGAAGATGAGAACAATGAGACTAATAGTATGTACAATAATGCTTTATACATCAATGTTACCTTAAAAGTTCCCAGCAACACTTTTGGGTTAGGGAATTTCTGGGACCGGGATCATTTCCATGCATGTTCAATGTAAATATGGGGTTTGAACTACTACTTATACGGACTCATGCAAGTAAAACATGAGTGCTCTTGATTGTGTATAGTAAAACTGAAGTCATACACATACAAAAGATCCGGATACTTTAAAAAATTAAAAAGTTATGATTACAAAGTTCTTCATAACAAAGGTAAAAATTGAATCTTATCAAACACAGATAAATTAAGTGTTTTTAGTCATGTGTTAATTTAAATAACTAAGATGAATTTATGTATTAACAGTAATGCAGATAGTATATGATACAGCAGTTATTCAGATTATGCCGATATGACAAGGCGAGTGATCCCCCCTTGAATCAATATCATCTCGCACATTTTGAAATTTATTGTTAATTTCAAGTTAAACCTTTGTGTCAATTTTAACTGTTGTCAGGTTGGGGACTTCATACTATGACAATATTCACTCTTGTCGTATTGTATAAATTCTGTCAATTTGTCTATTTGGTTACTCTATACATCTGGCTGAGCCCTTTAAGGCCTTGCCTTCAGTTATACTATATATAAAGTATCTACAAAATGTACACGTAATGTAAGACGGCTATAGCATCATACCGGCAACTTTGAGTCGGTAGCTCTTGCACTAAATTTAACTTGACAGTTAACAATATTCTTTCATGTGGTTTAACCAATTGCAACAGTTTAATATCCAAACGTAACTCACACATACCTCTAAAGGTTCGTAATTAACGTGTTTTACGCGAAAGATCGGCTTACGTCTACAACCATACAATGCTCTGTCCATGTAAACAGGAAGTTGCTTTATTCCGGGCGCCACAATCGCTTACAAAGGGCGATAACTCAAAAAAAGTTATGTGGATACGTCTATACAACACTAAGTAAAGCTTTTTGTATCTCGCATCTTGTATCCAGCACATTTGAAATATTGAAATGAAATGTTTTGTTTACATGGATATCGCTATCACTTTGTTTCCCCGGGGTTTATTAATTTGATCCTACCTTTTGGGACATGTTTGTAGAGAAAGAAATAGTGTTCGTTATTCATAAAGGTTGCTGTGCATATCCAGATCCGGTTGCTACAGTGTTTTATTATCCCCATACGTTAAACAAATTCTATCGATTCCTTTTTATATTATTGTATCACTTAGTAATGCGCAAGCTAATTCAATCGATCAAAATAGGCTTGAATGTAGTGGCGAATATTTTAAAACCACATCAATGGCACATCAGCGTAACATTGCACACATGCTATCGATTGCTTTGTATATTATTTTGTCACTTAGTAATGCACCAGCTATTTCACTCGATAAAAATGGTCTTGCATGCATTGATGTATATTTCATAACGACAATAATGGTACATCAGTTTAATTTTATTTATATGAGGCGTCGTGTGACGTGTAAATAGCTGAGCAAAAATTAATTATTTACCTGGCTAGGTGGTCCAGCTGTGAGAGATTGTACTGAACTATTTTTATATCTGGTTAGGTAGGCCAGTTTTGAGATATTCTACTAAACTATTGTTATATCTGGTTAGGTAGGCAGTTGTGAGATATTGTACTGAACTATTGTTATATCTGGTAAGGTAGGCTAGGTGTGAGATATTGAACTAAATCATTGTTATATCTAGTTAGGTAGGCTAGTTGTGCGATATTGTACTAAAGTATTGTTATATCTGGTTAGGTAGATCAACTGTGAGATATTATACCAAAATATTCTTATATCTGGCTAGGTAAGCCAGTTGTGAGATATTAAACTAAACTAATGTTTATTTTCTGGTTAGTTAGGACTGCCGTGAGAGATTATACTTAAATTTTGTTATATATCCGGCTAGGTAGGTCAGCTGTGAGTGATTGTATCAAACTAATGTTATATTTGGTTAGGTAGGCCTGCTGTGAGAGATGGTACTAAAATATTGATATATCAGGTTAGGTAGGCCTGCTGTGAGAGATTGTACTAAACTATTGTTATATTTGGTTAGGTAGGCCTGCTGTGAGTGATTGTATCAAACTAATGTTATATTTGGTTAGGTAGGCCTGCTGTGAGAGATTGTACAAAACTATTCTTATATTTGGTTAGGTAGGCCAGCTGTGAGAGATTGTCCTGAACTATTCTTATATCTGGTTAGGTAGGCCAGTTGTGAGTGATTGTATTAAACAATTGTTATATCTAATTAGGTAGGCCAGCTGTGAGGGATTCTACTGAACTATTAATTAGTATATTCTTCAAGTACGAAAGTTACTTTCTTTACACCAATACCACCATTTTACTGTTTAAGCATCTATATTTACTAAAAGGTAAACATATTGAAAAAAATTGAATTGAATCTTAAAAACAAACCGTAGAACTATTTATGTCCTATATTAAATGAAGTACTGGTTGTGCAAGCACAAAAAGTAAAACAGTATTGAATTAGGTTCATTGATATCGGGTTATCATTATAAGCCACAGCCAGTCGATACAACGCACATGTTTATTTAAGATAGCTCATTGATATCGGGTTATCATTATAAACCATAGCCAGTCAATATAGCGCACATGTTTATTTAATATAGCTCATTGAAAGCGGGCTATCATTATAAACCATAGTCAGTCTATATAGCGCACAGGTTTATTAAATATAGCTCATTGATATCGGGTTATCATTAAAAACATAAGCCAGTCAATATAGCGCACAAGTTTCATTTAATATAGCCCATTGATATCGGGATATCATTATAAACCATAGCCAGTCAATATAGCGCACAGGTTTATTAAATATAGCCCATTGATATCGGGCTATCATTATAAACAATAGCCAGTCAATATAGCGCACAGGTTTAGTTGATATAGCCTATTGATATCGGGTTATCATTATAAACAATAACCAGTCATTATAGCACACAGGTTTCTTTGATATAGCCCATTGATATCGGGTTATCATTATAAACCATAGCCAGTCAATATAGCGCACAGGTTTATTTAATATAGCCCATTGATATCGGGTTATCGATATAAACCACAGCCAGTCGATATAGCGAACATGTTTATTTGATATAGCCCATTGATATCGGGTTATCATTATAAATCATAGGGTTATCATTATAAATCATAGCCAGTCAATATAGCGCACAAATTTCATTTAATATAGCTCATTGATATCGGGTTATCATTATAAATCATAGCCAGTCAATATAGCGCACAGATTTCATTTAATATAGCTCATTGATATCGGGATATCATTATAAACCATAGCCAGTCAATATAGCGCACAGATTTCATTTAATATAGCCCATTGATATCGGGTTATCATTATAAACCATAGCCAGTCAATATATTGAACATGTTTATTTAGTTATTGACTGTTAAAGAGGTATAACATTAATTTCCATATCTTTTAAGATTTTCAAGACACACCTGCCTTCCGGTTTGAGTCAAATTTTAGAATCACAGACATCAATCAGCATATCGTTAAAAACTGTGTGGTTTATGCACCTCTTTTAATTTGCAGAAAAGTATTAATTATGACCTGAATATTGGACCAGATGAACTCGTTGCTTTTTTTAGATAGCAATAAGACTTCCGATTCTGTATGGCAAGAAGGTTTATTATATTAACTTTATCAAATGGGTATCAATAGAAAGGAATGGATTATTCTAAAACAGATGTCATCCATTTCACCAGTAATGTTTTCTTTAATGGTTTCATGTCGGAAAGTAGAAAGGTGAATTTTATAGGGTGGTTCTTAATCTGCAAAAAAATGTACCTCGTTTTCATCAACGATTTGCTAAATGAAATTTAGCGGGGAAGGTTCGGTAATTCATTCATCGTGGGTAAATATACCAACCCAGGCCGACAACATATGCGTTATTAGCAATAATGTAGCTAGCCTTCGGCCTCGGAAACAGTTCATCGGGTTGTTCCCAACACTTCGGGAAAGAATTTTGACTGATGACTGAAAAGGCATGAAACAACTGTATACTAAAGAATAAGCACATGATTGTGTATTTTTTTGTTTTTTTCATAAACATGTTACGATCTGTGTCAATTCTAAAACTGATTCTTACATGTTATTTTAAAGATCAAGTCAAGTGCACAAATGCTTAAATATACATGTTCATGAAATGAAATGATATTGTGTTATCATTATAATGAGAGTCAGACATCACATCCTCGATATTCCAGGGGTTCCGATCACTTATGATCTCTACACCCCTGAATTATCTCATAGTAAAACTGGAGGCAACAACATAGAACAGGTAATTTAGTCATTTGATGTACATTAAAAGAGCCGTATAACGGTACACTGTGGTTGACTGTTTGGCTTTGATGTTAGGCGTCGCTCTCTCTGTAGTCTTCAAAAGAAATCTTTGCTAGCCTTTGATCGGTCAAATGTTTTCCGCTAAGCTGCCTTCAATTTCACTATGAGATTGTCCAGGGATGTAGAGATCGTAAGTGATTGGAACCCCTGGAGTATCAAGGATGCAGTCATTATAGCGTGGGTAAGTATTTCTAACGATTAAATGTCAGGTTAGAAAAGAGAGAGTCATTGTTATCCTCAAATACAATTCCCGATAAATCAATAAAACACACAAATGCTCAGTAAGTCCGCAGAAAGGTGTGACTGGTTTATCCATTGGTAATCTTTGTATAAATTAAAAATAAAATAACGTTGACACGTTTCTGGGTACTATTCGAGATTTATGTATATACTTATCTACAACCATTCTTGATAACTTCATCACAAAGTTTTAGTTCAAAGTAGATATCAAGATGGGGGATTAGTATCATAACCAAATAAATAAAAATCCATTTTGTACATTTCTTGAATTTTGGTAACAATACGTTTGGGCAATCCTCTATATGCCGTTACTAAAGCATTTCTACGCTGTGTCTTTCTTTCGTTGCTTGATAAAGGATTTGTATTCATAGCTGTAAGAACAGCCTTCGTGATTTCTTCTACGTTTACATTATTTTTATTTCTAAAATCTGATATTGGGAAGGGTATATCTGCTCTTATATAACCTTGTATCTTAAAACCCTCCCACAATTTCATAAAGTAAGCCAGTTTGTTATTACAACATGCTTGCATTGCAGGATTGTCCACGGCACTCCACATCGTCTTGATAACACCTTCTGTGGTGTTGTTTTTACCAGCTCCGTGAAACATTGCCGTCAGGGTTGTCTTTACATCGTTACTGATGTTCAGTTGATTTATGATGTATTCTGTATCTCGTGTCAAAGTCTCCTGTTGTATTACGTATTGGTACTGGACGTCACATACTCTACACATACTGTAAACAGGGCACCAGTGTCTGTTGATGCTTTTCCCTGACAGAGCCTTTGCTGTTTCACTGTCTAGAAAATCTTGAAAAGAAACGTTAAATCCACATTTGCCAGCCTTGGTCATATACAATCCCTTCCCCAACGATCTGGCAAGTGATTTTGCATTTTGTACAAACCGTAGCAGGAAAAACTTGTCTATAAAGGCTGAGTATAACCTAGAGTATGGATCACGGGAAACAACGACGCCTTGTGTTCCCAGTTGTTCATGGCTCCCTCGCAGATTCTTGGTAAGTCCACCGGTCATTGCATGTATCCTATGTCTTGGAATGCTAAATGCTTCCGATGCAGCCATACCTCTTTGTACAATTAAAAACACAATTGCCCAGAATGTACTTCCTGCCTTTGCAACCTTACAAACACTTACATTTAACTTCTTTGATTGGAAAAATATTGCCGTACTTTGTCGATACTGGATTTTGTAATTGTTCGTTATATGCCGTTGGCGGCACCCTTTGTGTAAATGCTGTATACGATCCTTCCATACAGTATTAGCCGAGTCGACATTATCTTTGTTATCTTTAGATATAAGCTCTCTACCTGAAACAATATAGAATTACATCAGAAAAGCCTGAGCGCATACGAAGTCATCTGTAAATAATCATTCGTTATCCAGGACATAAACATTATAGCTGAATCATTTTGACAAATTCATAATGTACATATATATGTTTTCCTGTTTCGCTATACTGTATGCTTGTTTTCTTTTTCACATATATAAAGCGTATCAACAATGATTAACTTTAGAAATTTTCATAGTTATGCAGTTTTGAAGATTTAGTTTCTCAGGGAAAACACTCCAGCTTAATCAGTTAATTTGATGTCTTTAATTTCAAAGTTATGATAACTTTTATCGATATTTTCCAATCTAGAATCAATAGGATTTTCTATAAAAATAAATAATATATTTTACTTTTTCAGCGGAAGCGTATTAGGCTCATATAGGAAAATGGTTTTTTTTCATGGTAACGGATTTTTTTTTATTAGGCGGCTTTCACTTAGACACAAATGTATATGTCGGTTGCCAAATAATTATATGGCGGCCGACAAATCAAATATTTTACAAACTTTTCGATTTTCGATAATTTTCGTACAATGTTCTTATTTCTTATAAAATTCAATTTTGCTTGAAACAAGCCTTTTCATTTTCTTAAAATTTACTTTATCGGCCCACAAAGAAGCTATAAACGGCGTTTCTGATAGACTGACACAACGGTATAATGCTTTCAAAGAATCCCAAAATGAATTTGGAAGTCATCATAGATTATCTGCAGTATATGGGATTATAAAGATTAATAATTTGAATCATTTTCTTATGTTAAAGAGATATACCACAGAGATCTGAATGTAGTTTCGAATATTTGTAATAGAAACTCGTTTTTTATGAAACGTAATCACAAATACAAAACCATTAAACTGCACAATATGTATATTGTTTCTAAACAACACGAGTAATGAGTATGTTGAGAGTGCCCTATCTGACCTATTCTTGTTTATATGTTTAGCTGACATCTTCAGGAAGACTATTCCATATCTAACCTATTCTTGTTTATATGTTTAGCTGACATCTTCAGGAAGACTATTCCATGTCTAACCTATTCTTGTTTATATGTTTAGCTGACATCTTCAGGAAGACTATTCCATATCTAACCTATTCTTGTTTATATGTTTAGCTGATATGACATCTTCAGGAAGACTATTCCATGTCTAACCTATTCTTGTTTATATGTTTAGCTGACATCTTCAGGAAGACTATTCCATATCTAACCTATTCTTGTTTATATATGTTTAGCTGATATGACATCTTCAGGAAGACTATTCCATGTCTAACCTATTCTTGTTTATATGTTTAGCTGATATGACATCTTCAGGAAGACTATTCCATATCTAACCTATTCTTGTTTATATGTTTAGCTGATATGACATCTTCAGGAAGACTATTCCATGTCTAACCTATTCTTGTTTATATGTTTAGCTGATATGACATCTTCAGGAAGACTATTCCATGTCTAACCTATTCTTGTTTATATGTTTAGCTGACATCTTCAGGAAGACTATTCCATGTCTAACCTATTCTTGTTTATATGTTTAGCTGATATGACATCTTCAGGAAGACTATTCCATATGTCTAACCTATTCTTGTTTATATGTTTAGCTGATATGACATCTTCAGGAAGACTATTCCATGTCTAACCTATTCTTGTTTATATGTTTAGCTGACATCTTCAGGAAGACTATTCCATATCTAACCTATTCTTGTTTATATGTTTAGCTGACATCTTCAGGAAGACTATTCCATGTCTAACCTATTCTTGTTTATATGTTTAGCTGATATGACATCTTCAGGAAGACTATTCCATGTCTAACCTATTCTTGTTTATATGTTTAGCTGATATGACATCTTCAGGAAGACTATTCCATGTCTAACCTATTCTTGTTTATATGTTTAGCTGACATCTTCAGGAAGACTATTCCATATCTAACCTATTCTTGTTTATATGTTTAGCTGATATGACATCTTCAGGAAGACTATTCCATGTCTAACCTATTCTTGTTTATATGTTTAGCTGACATCTTCAGGAAGACTATTCCATGTCTAACCTATTCTTGTTTATATGTTTAGCTGACATCTTCAGGAAGACTATTCCATATCTAACCTATTCTTGTTTATATGTTTAGCTGATATGACATCTTCAGGAAGACTATTCCATATCTAACCTATTCTTGTTTATATGTTTAGCTGATATGACATCTTCAGGAAGACTATTCCATATATAACCTATTCTTGTTTATATGTTTAGCTGATATGACATCTTCAGGAAGACTATTCCATGTCTAACCTATTCTTGTTTATATGTTTAGCTGATATGACATCTTCAGGAAGACTATTCCATATATAACCTATTCTTGTTTATATGTTTAGCTGATATGACATCTTCAGGAAGACTATTCCATGTCTAACCTATTCTTGTTTATATGTTTAGCTGATATGACATCTTCAGGAAGACTATTCCATGTCTAACCTATTCTTGTTTATATGTTTAGCTGATATGACATCTTCAGGAAGACTATTCCATGTCTAACCTATTCTTGTTTATATGTTTAGCTGATATGACATCTTCAGGAAGACTATTCCATATCTAACCTATTCTTGTTTATATGTTTAGCTGATATGACATCTTCAGGAAGACTATTCCATGTCTAACCTATTCTTGTTTATATGTTTAGCTGATATGACATCTTCAGGAAGACTATTCCATATCTAACCTATTCTTGTTTATATGTTTAGCTGATATGACATCTTCAGGAAGACTATTCCATATCTAACCTATTCTTGTTTATATGTTTAGCTGATATGACATCTTCAGGAAGACTATTCCATATCTAACCTATTCTTGTTTATATGTTTAGCTGATATGACATCTTCAGGAAGACTATTCCATATATAACCTATTCTTATGTTTATATGTTTAGCTGATATGACATCTTCAGGAAGACTATTCCATATATAAATCTATTCTTGTTTATATGTTTAGCTGATATGACATCTTCAGGAAGACTATTCCATATCTAACCTATTCTTGTTTATATGTTTAGCTGATATGACATCTTCAGGAAGACTATTCCATATCTAACCTATTCTTGTTTATATGTTTAGCTGATATGACATCTTCAGGAAGACTATTCCATGTCTAACAGCTCCAATAACTAAGGTTTTGTTATTCAGTATGGTCCTGGATTATTATGTCTCGATAACGGGACAGACCGCCTTGAAAATGAAACAATAGAGTATATCCACAAACAATAAAGACATTAAGGAACAATGTATATTGTCTAGATGAACGCTTCGGTAGGTCGCTATAACTAGCTGTGATTACCCAAGGTTTGTGTGATTTATCTGACAAGAGTCATATGGTGGGTCGCTATAACTACATGTAGATGTGATTACCCAAGGTTTGTGTGAATTATCTGATAAAAGGCAAACGGTAGGTCGTAATAACTAGCTGTGATTACCTAAGGTTTGTGTAGTTTATCTGATAAAAGGCATACGATAGGTCGCTATAACTACAAATGTAGCTGTGATTATCAAAGGTTTGTGTAGTTTATCTGATAAAAGGCAAAACGGTAGGTCGTAATAACTAGTTGTGATTACCTAAGGTTTGTGTAGTTTATCTTATAAAAGGCATACGGTAGGTCGTAATAACTAGCGGTGAATACCTAAGGTTTTCGTAGTTTATCTGATAAAAGGCATACGGTAGGTCGCTATAACTAACTGTGATTACCCAAGGTTTTTGAAGTTTATCTGATAAAAGGCATACGGTAGATCATGATAACTAGCTGTGATTATCAAGTTATTTAAAATTTATCTTATAAAAGGCATACGGTAGGTCGTTATAACAGTACTACAAATGTAGCTGTGATTACCCAAGGTTTGTGTAGTTTATCTGATAAAAGGCATACGGTAGGTCGTAATAGCTAGCTGTGATTACCTAAGGTTTGTGTAATTTATCTGATAAAAGGCATAGGGCAGGTCGCTATAACTACAAATGTAGCTGTGATGATCCCAAGTTTGTGTAGTTTATCTGATAGAAGAAATACGGTAGATCGTAATAGCTAGCTGTGATTACCCAAGTTTTTTGAAGTTTATCTGATAAAAGGCTTACGGTACGTAGTAATAACTAGCTGTGATTACCTAAGGTTTGTGTGATTTATCTGATAAAAGGCATACGGTAGGTCGTAATAACTAGCCGTGATTACCTAAGGTTTGTGTGATTTATCTGATAAAAGGCATACGGTGGATCGTTATAACTAGCTGTGATTACCTAAGGTTTGTGTGATTTATCTGATAAAAGGCATACGGTAGGTCGTAATAACTAGCGGTGATTACCTAAGGTTTGTGTGATTTATCTGATAAAAGGCATACGGCAGGTCGCTATAACTACAAATGTAGCTGTGATTATCCAAGGTTTGTGTAGTTTATCTGACAGAAGGCATACGGTAGATCGTAATAGCTAGCTGTGATTACCCAAGTTTTTTTTCAAGTTTATCTGATAAAAGGCTTACGGTACGTAGTAATAACTAGCTGTTATTACCTAATGTTTGTGTGATTTATCTGATAAAAGGCATACGGTAGGTCGTAATAACTAGCTGTGATTACCTAATTTTGTGTGATTTATCTGATAAAAGGCATACGGTGGATCGTTATTAACTAGCTGTTATTACCTAATGTTTGTTTGATTTATCTGATAAAAGGCATACGGTAGTCGTAATAACTAGCTGTGATTACCTAAGGTTTGTGTGATTTATCTGATAAAAGGCATACGGTTGGATCGTTATAACTAGCTGTGATTACCTAAGGTTTGTGTGATTTATCTGATAAAAGGCATACGGTATATCGTATTAACTAGCTGTGATTACCTAAGGTTTGTGTGATTTATCTGATAAAAGGCATACGGTAGATCGTATTAACTAGCTGTGATTACCTAAGGTTTGTGTGATTTACCTGATAAAAGGCATACGGTAGATCGTATTAACTAGCTGTGATTACCTAAGGTTTGTGTGATTTATCTGATAAAAGGCATACGGTAGGTCGTAATAACTAGCTGTGATTCATTTATCTAAGGTTTGTGTGATTTACCTGATAAAAGGCATACGGTAGATCGTTATAACTAGCTGTGATTACCTAAGGTTTGTGTGATTTATCTGATAAAAGGCATACGGTATATCGTTATAACTAAGCTGTGATTACCTAAGGTTTGTGTGATTTTCCTGATAAAAGGCATACGGTAGATCGTATTAACTAGCTGTGATTACCTAAGGTTTGTGTGATTTATCTGATAAAAGGCATACGGTAGATCGTTATAACTAGCTGTGATTACCTAAGGTTTGTGTGATTTATCTGATAAAAGGCATACGGTAGATCGTTATAACTAGCTGTGATTACCTAAGGTTTGTGTGATTTATCTGATAAAAGGCATACGGTATATCGTTATAACTAGCTGTGTATTACCTAAGGTTTGTGTGATTTATCTGATAAAAGGCATACGGTAGATCGTTATTAACTAGCTGTGATTACCTAAGGTTTGTGTGATTTATCTGATAAAAGGCATACGGTAGATCGTTATAACTAGCTGTGATTACCTAAGGTTTGTGTGATTTATCTGATAAAAGGCATACGGTATATCGTATTAACTAGCTGTGATTACCTAAGGTTTGTGTGATTTATCTGATAAAAGGCATACGGTATACGTCGTATTAACTAGCTGTGATTACCTAAGGTTTGTGTGATTTATCTGATAAAAGGCATACGGTAGATCGTTATAACTAGCTGTGATTACCTAAGGTTTGTGTGATTTTCCTGATAAAAGGCATACGGTAGATCGTTATAACTAGCTGTGATTACCTAAATTTGTGTGATTTATCTGATAAAAGGCATACGGTATTTATAACTAGCTGTGATTACCTAAGTTTGTGTGATTATAAGCTGTGATTACCTAAGGTTTGTGTGATTTATCTGATAAAAGGCATACGGTATATCGTATTACTAGCTGTGATTACCTAAGATTTGTGTGATTTATCTGATAAAAGGCATACGGTAGATCGTTATAACTAGCTGTGATTACCTAAGGTTTGTGTGATTTTCCTGATAAAAGGCATACGGTAGATCGTATTAACTAGCTGTGATTACCTAAGGTTTGTGTGATTTTCCTGATAAAAGGCATACGGTAGATCGTAGTATAACTAGCTGTGATTACCTAAGGTTTGTGTGATTTTCTGATAAAAGGCATACGGTATATCGTATTAACTAGCTGTGATTACCTAAGGTTTGTGTGATTTATCTGATAAAAGGCATACGGTAGATCGTTATAACTAGCTGTGATTACCTAAGGTTTGTGTGATTTACCTGATAAAAGGCATACGGTATATCGTATTAACTAGCTGTGATTACCTAAGATCTGTGTGATTTATCTGATAAAAGGCATACGGTAGGTCGTAATAACTAGCTGTGATTCATTTATGCTTTGTGTTCAATTGTGTTTTATTTTTACTTACTTGTTAGCTTAGTTAGTGAGATAACTATGGGAATCGTCCCTCTAGTCATGTACATAGTTTAGTATGTTTTAATTTTATGTTTGTAATTGGAGAGTTGTCTAGCTTGTAAATCTGTCTTTGTAAGTGCCTGTTAGAGGTCGCTCTGTAAATCATTGTACTTACCCAGATACTAGCTACGACTCGACTTAAGATCGCTTAAGTCTCTGAGGATTACCTCCCATCTCTCCTTAGCTACAGCTTAGGATCGCCTAAGCTTGGGGATCGCCCCAGCTCTTAGTGTAGGTCCGCCCAAGCGTGGGGATCGCCCCAGCTTCTAGACTTAACTTAGGATCGCCTAAGTTCATCCATCATATTTTTATATGTGTACTTGTTTTAGTATTTTTGTTTATGTATATAACGGTTAGTTGTAACAGAGCAACCCCAAGAATGCCAAACCTTTAATTTTAATTAGTACTTATGCCTGAACAAGTTACTTTACTGGGTTTAATAAATAATTTTTCTTTAAATATTCTTGTTGTGTTGTGTTTAAAATGTTTATTTGGGTTTCCTAAATAATTGTTTACACACAACACAACCTTCACTGCTGCGCATGACTGTTTTATTAATAGCACCCTAGTCACGTGACCATCTTGACCAATGGTCATTGAGTAGAGATAAGGGTTAGCTGCATCAGTCAGTTTTGGAGGGAGCTTCACCAGCAGCTGAAATTTTGTTCATCCCACCATCCGCCCCTTCTCCCCCTTAACTTGTTCAGGTATTCATTTTTGTTTTTTCCTTTTCATTGTGTTTATGTGAGTATATTTGTTTTTAAGTCCATTTTTGATAATTCATGTCATCCAGTTAGCTTCTTAAAATTCTTTAATTGTTATGTTGTAGTTATCATTTTATTTTGTTTTGCTCATATTTGTTGTATTGTTTCTTTTTAATATTACTTGATATATTATGTGATAGTTGATCTCAAAAGTTTAACTTGTTCACTGGCAGCCTTATTTTAAGTAAAGCCTGAAAGTGAGACAACACTTGGCTAGCTGGTCTGAGCAATGGATAAACCTACCTCCCTGTTTCAGGTTGGGGCAGCCGGCTCGCAGCAAACTTTGTACATTTTCACCTTAATTAATTAATTAATTTCTCTCGCTTTCATTTTCCCGTATTTGGGTTGTTCTGGATAGGTAGGCTCTTAATTCGGGGAATTTTTTACCCCCAATTCATTTATGCTTTGTGTTCAATTGTGTTTTATTTTTACTTACTTGTTAGCTTAGTTAGTGAGATAACTATGGGAATCGTCCCTCTAGTCATGTACATAGTTTAGTATGTTTTAATTTTATGTTTGTAATTGGAGAGTTGTCTAGCTTGTAAATCTGTCTTTGTAAGTGCCTGTTAGAGGTCGCTCTGTAAATCATTGTACTTACCCAGATACTAGCTACGACTCGACTTAAGATCGCTTAAGTCTCTGAGGATTACCTCCCATCTCTCCTTAGCTACAGCTTAGGATCGCCTAAGCTTGGGGATCGCCCCAGCTCTTAGTGTAGGTCCGCCCAAGCGTGGGGATCGCCCCAGCTTCTAGACTTAACTTAGGATCGCCTAAGTTCATCCATCATATTTTTATATGTGTACTTGTTTTAGTATTTTTGTTTATGTATATAACGGTTAGTTGTAACAGAGCAACCCCAAGAATGCCAAACCTTTAATTTTAATTAGTACTTATGCCTGAACAAGTTACTTTACTGGGTTTAATAAATAATTTTTCTTTAAATATTCTTGTTGTGTTGTGTTTAAACAGCAATATAATTTTTTAATTGTAACCTGTACATCACAGATCGCCTCGATAATTTGACAAAATCATTATATATACCTTATTAAGAATTTAACATAATTATGATTGTATGTTTTGTATTATTCTGAAAGGAAAACAACTGTTTTGCGGGAAAAATCAATAAATATAATGCCATTAGATTGTAATTGTGCAGCCAATCAGCGGGAGTCTGGTGAGAAGAAAGTTCCCTATTTTAATGGGATTTGGATTGAAAAGTTTTAGAAATGTGTATTGATATTGTCATATCCTATATTTCAAACTAACACAAAGTACTGATTTTGTTATACTGGGATGTACTTCTATACACATGTACTTGTGGACAATAAAAGGACCGCACAGAGTAAAATCAAAAATAGATTTGTGGAAATCTCCTTTTCAGGGCATAAAATTTCATAGCGATGTAAATGTTTCAGTAAATATATATACTGTACGTTTCTGGCTCCATCTGGATCCTGATTTTTTAAATCTGGATTTTAATTTGACTCTTTGGTTCCGCCTCACATATACCTTTTGTTTTTTAATCAAATGTATTCCGAATCTTTTACCAAACTACAGCAGTGTCATAGACGTGAGGTTGGGTAGGGGAACTCAGTCTACATTTCTTTAATCTTCACATTACAAAAAAAAACAACACACATCTATTTGGTTCCAAGTCCACGTTCATTCTCTTTTTTCTTATATGAAGAACAAGGGAATAACTCGTACAATAAGAGTAAAAATGATCTCCCCTTTGGCCAAATAATGTAATCTCGTCACATGCATACAACTACATACACAACATCCCCACACACAAAATAAAATAATGCATACACAATTTGTACCATGGATGTTTAAGATTAGAAAGAACTTGGATGCGGAATAAAGAAGAAAGCAAACAGCTAGAGGAAAGTATTTTGTTTTAAATGGAACTTTAAGATGTTGCTGCCTTCCCACAGCAATACAAGGTGCAGTATTCGAATGCGGTGTGTCATACATGTAGTGATGTGTGAAATGTGAGTGACAAAAACTTTTGATAAATAACCTTGTTATCGTATGATCGCATTACCCACCATGAAATCATACAATAACAAACAAAAAAACCCATCTTATACTTAGCAAATAGAGAGTCAAATAAAATGCCCATTATTAATTCTTGTCATATTTCACACAAGATATATTGTATTATACTCACTATAATTATACTTTCAGCTATGATACTATTAGGTCAGACACACAAACACACGAAAAAATTATTTTTTAGCCTATTTGACCTCGAATGAAGGTCAATGTCAATGTAAATGTCAAAGTCGTTGAAAGATTTAGCTTGTTTGACCACTGTGACCTTGAATGAAGGTCAGGGTCATTCATTTGGAAAAAAACCGTGATAGTCTTGCATCCAAGCATGCCACAAACCAAATATAAGGTCTCTAGGACTCTTGGTTATTAAGAAGTAGTTTAAATATAGTTCAGCCTATAAACCATGTGACCTTGAGTAAAGGTCAAGGTCATTCATTTGCACAAATTTGGTAGCCCTTTATCTTAGCAAGCCACAGACCCAATATCAGGTCTCTAGGCCTCTTTGTTATTAAGAAAAAGTCGTTTAAACATTTAAACATTTTGAACCCTGTGACCTTAAACGAAGGCCAAGGTCAATCAAAAGCATATATTTTGTAAGCATCTTTTCATGGTATGTCTATGCAAAAACCCAAGCATGTATGTTAAGTATTAAAGGCACTGAAACCTTGTACAGTTTTGGCGGGTAAATGCCAAAATCGCCATTTTTCAAAGGGCTATGTCTCCGCCATTTTGGATAAGATGACCTTGAAACTTGTCATTTCATATTTCTGACAGCATGCCCTTTCATATCCAACCTTCAAAATATTTCTGTGGCAAATTTCGTTTTTTACCTTTGTTTGACCCCGTTGCGAACTCTTGACCTTGACAAAATATCTGATTACATGTCATGAGAAAAACAACCCCCGCTATGAGAGGATCTACCTGAATAATTCAACAGGGACGACGAAGAGCGTATGGTTACGAAGTTATGAACGTTTGAACTTTGTTCCGAAAACGTAGTTTTTTGACGTTTGTGACCTTGACCGTGAACGTTATCATACAAAATCGAACGTACGTTTCAAGAGTTTGTGTACGTACATAATGTGTCCAAAGCTAAGCATCGTACCTTGTTCCGTTCGTGAGAAAAAGTGTTAATAAGGTTTTGTGGAAATAAGAAGAAGAATAAGAAAAAGAAAAAAACAGAACAAAAACAATAGGGATTTCCATCCTGAATGGAAATCCTAAAAAGGTTTTCCTCTATCCCCGAACTATAAAAAAAATAATATTAGCTGAATTGACCAATTTTGACGTGAAATATATGATTATATGATTAGATTGCAATTGGTGTTTGACCATTTGACGAACATCACAGATTGCCAACACAATTGCCAAAATATCAATACTAGATACATTATTTACCTGCATGGGAACATTGAACTTTAAACTTGCGTATGAAAACATTTTATTTGACTTATAGAGACTACTTTATAAGAAACATAAGTATAGCTTTGTTTACATTTTGACACCGATATTATCCTAGATAAGCACTGGCACACATGCATCCCAACGCGTGTTCCACGGATGTACCTGCAACTTCGGCAAACGACAGTAACTGTAAAAAAACATGCATCAGCTTTGCCTCGCTGAACATCGCTCACCGTTTGCAATATGGGGCGCTTTTAACGCGCCCAGCAGAATATATTCTGAAAGAAATTCCTTCATTCAAACATAGTTACCATAAAAGCAAAACCCAATTCATATATATCATCTATACAACATCTTGATAAATATATTTATCTCGCAATCAATTAAGTTATTATCCTTGCTTCAAAAATAGAAGCTTCCCGCGTAATTAATATATCGCCTGTATTGTGCTGTCCCTCCTGGAGCTGTCATCATGTATGGAAACATCTATAGTCAGCTTGTCAGCTTGCCCTGAAGATCACTCAGGTGATGTTCTATAGTATTCGACTGTGTGTGGTTAAAATGATTAAGTATGTATGACTGCATTCACGAAAATCACCTGGGAATTAAGCTCCCGCGTCTCACAAGGGGGGCATAATGCTACCATTGCTGGCGACATAAACTGTACAGTTTAGTTCTGCTGTGTATTTGATATGCTCACTCTCTATTAATGAATTTGTTTATGGCATATTAAAAGTGTATCATTGTGATATTTCCAACGGAGTTTTACAACAGGTTCTCAAATATAAGCCATAGAAATTGATGCGATGTTAATAACATTCTCAAACTATTTGAGGAACTGAGCGAAATCTTGATTGAACGAGTTATCATTTAGTCCATTATAACTCTTTTTCGTTAATATGGAATGTTGATCAGGTTAGCACCATGGAGTACACAATACATGATCTTAAAAGAGTTAACACTTCACGATAAGTTTCTGGTCGGGGCACTCGACAGGAATCGTGTGTATTGTCCCATGTTTTTCTACGTTGGGACCCAACTAAATAACCCATGGAAAATGCTTAGAGAGTTGTATTGATATATTGAGAGCGATTACATGTATGTATGTATGTATGTTTATAGCTGTGTTTATACCACGCGTATCTACAAAAAAAATATAAAAAAAACATGAATGACAATAGTATCGATTTGTCTATACAGCAGTATCACATAAGTAATTATGTTCTACAGTTTTGCATCAGTTGTTAACATGAATACACCCTGCACATGGTCCATGAAATATACATCGAACGACAAATTACTTCATCGGGTTACTTTCCATACATAGCTAAATATTCAGTCAATGCCACGAAACGCGTCTCATCTGACACTTTGGCTGGGTGAGTGATGACTTTGTGTTTCAATGTTGCATAACTTTGGCTTGTGAGTGATGACTTTGTGTTTCAATGTTCTATGACTTTGTTTTGGTGAGTAATGACTGTGTGTTTCAATGTTCTATGACTTTGTTTTGGTGAGTGATGACTTTGTGTTTCAATGTTCTATGACTTTGTTTTGGTGAGTAATGACTGTGTGTTTCAATGTTCTATGACTTTGTTTTGGTGAGTAATGACTTTGTGTTTCAATGTTGTATAACTTTGGTTTGGTGAGTGATTACTTTGTGTTTCAATGTTGTATAACTTTGGCTGGGTGAGTGATGGCTTTGTGTTTCAATGTTCTATAACTTTGGCTTGTAAGTAATGACTTTGTGTTTCAATGTTCTATGACTTTGTTTCGGTGAGTAATGACTTTGTGTTTCAATGTTCTTATAATTTTTGTGTTTCAATGTTCATAATGACTTTGTGTTTCAATGTTGTATAACTTTGGCTGGGTGAGTGATGGCTTTGTGTTTCAATGTTCTATAACTTTGGGTGAGTGATGAATGTGTTTCAATGTTAAATAACTTTGGCTGGGTGAGTGATGGTGTGTTTCTTTGTTTGATTGACTTTGTGTTTCAATGTTATATAACTTTGGCTGGGGTGAAGTGATGACTTTGTGTTTTCAATGTTCTATGACTTTGGGGTGAGTGATAATTTGTGAATGATATAACTTTGTGTTGGACAATGTTGTATGTTCTATGACTTTGGCTGGGTGAGTGTGATGACTTTGTGTTTCAATGTTCTATAACTTTGGCTTTGGTGAGTGAATGGACTTTGTGTTTCAATGTTCTATGACTTTGTTTTGGTGAGTGATGACTTTGTGTTTCAATGTTCTATGACTTTGTTTTGGTGTGTAATGACTTTGTGTTTCAATGTTCTAATGACTTTGTTTTTGTGAGTAATGACTTTGTGTTTCAATGTTCTATGACTTTGGGTCGGGTGAGTGATTACTTTGTGTTTCAATGTTCTATGACTTTGGGTCGGTGAGTGATTACTTTGTGTTTCAATGTTCTATGACTTTGGGTCGGTGAGTGATTACTTTGTGTTTCAATGTTCTATGACTTTGTTTTGGTGAGTGATTACTTTGTGTTTCAATGTTGTATAACTTTGGCTGGGTGAGTGCACGTGATGGCTTTGTGTTTCAATGTTCTATGACTTTGGGTCGGTGAGTGATTACTTTGTGTTTCAATGTTCTATGACTCAGGGTTGGTGAGTGATGACTTTGTGTTTCAATGTTGTATAACTTTGGCTGGGTGAGTGCACGTGATGGCTTTGTGTTTCAATGTTCTATGACTTTGGGTCGGTGAGTGATTACTTTGTGTTTCAATGTTATATAATTTTTGCTGGGTGAGTGATAGCTTTGTGTTTCAACGTTATATAACTTTTGCTGGGTGAGTGATGGCTTTGTGTTTCAATGTTATATAACTTCTGCTGGGTGAGTGATGGCTTTGTGTTTCAATGTTATATAACTTTTGCTGGGTGAGTGATGACTTATGTGTTTTTAATGCTATATAACTTTGGCTGGGTAAGTGATGACTGTGTGTTTCAATGTTCAATGACTTTGGCTGGGTGAGTGCATGATGGTTTGTGTTTCAATGTTGTATAACTTTGGCTTGGTAAGTAATGACTTTGTGTTTCAATGTTCTATGACTTTGTTTTGGTGAGTAATGACTTTGTGTTTCAATGTTCTATGACTTTGTTTTGGTGAGTAATGACTTTGTGTTTCAATGTTCTATGACTTTGTTTTGGTGAGTAATGACTTTGTGTTTCAATGTTCTATGACTTTGTTTTGGTGAGTAATGACTTTGTGTTTCAATGTTCTATGACTTTGGGTCGGTGAGTGATTACTTTGTGTTTCAATGTTCTATGACTTTGGGTCGGTGAGTGATTACTTTGTGTTTCAATGTTGTATGACTTTGGGTCGGTGAGTGATTACTTTGTGTTTCAATGTTCTATGACTTTGGGTCGGTGAGTGATTACTTTGTGTTTCAATGTTCTATGACTTTGTTTTGGTGAGTGATTACTTTGTATTTCAATGTTGTATAACTTTGGCTGGGTGAGTGCACGTGATGGCTTTGTGTTTCAATGTTCTATGACTTTGGGTCGGTGAGTGATTACTTTGTGTTTCAATGTTCTATGACTTTGGGTTGGTGAGTGATTACTTTGTGTTTCAATGTTGTATAACTTTGGCTGGGTGAGTGCACGTGATGGCTTTGTGTTTCAATGGTTGTATAACTTTGGTCTGGGTGAGTGATGGCTTTGTGTTTCAATGTTATATAACTTTGGCTGAGTGAATGACTTTGTGTTTCAATGTTCTATGACTTTGGCTTTGTTGAGTAACTGACTTTGTGTTTCAATGTGTTCTATAACTTTGGCCTTTTTGGTGTAATGACTTTGTGTTTCAATGTTCTATGACCTTGGGTCGGTGAGTAATTACTTTGTGTTTTCCATATGTTTCTATGACTTTGTTTTATGTCTAGTAATGACTTTAGTGTTTCAATGTTCGTGACTTTGTTTTGATGAGTAATGACTTTGTGTTTTCAAATGTTCTATGACTTTGTTCGGTGAGTAATGGACTTTGTGTTATCAATGTTTGTATAACTTTTTTTGCTTGGTGAGTGATGGGACTTTGTGTTTCAATGTTGTATAACTTTGGCTTATAAGTAATATCTTTGTGTTTCAATGTTCTATGACTTTGTTTTGGTGAGTAATGACTTTGTGTTTCAATGTTGTATAACTTTGGTTTGGTGAGTGATTACTTTGTGTTTCAATGTTCTATGACTCTGGGTCGGTTAGTGATGACTTTATGTTTCAATGTTGTATAACTTTGGCTGGGTGAGTGCACGTGATGGCTTTGTGTTTCAATGTTCTATGACTTTGGGTCGGTGAGTAATGACTTTGTGTTTCAATGTTCTATGACTTTTTTTTCGTGAGTAATGACTTTGTGTTTCAATGTTCTATGACTTTGTTTTGGTGAGTAATGACTTTGTGTTTCAATGTTCTATGACTTTGTTTTGGTGAGTAATGACTTTGTGTTTCAATGTTCTATGACTTTGTTTTGGTGAGTAATGACTTTGTGTTTCAATGTTGTATAACTTTGGTTTGGTGAGTGATTACTTTGTGTTTCAATGTTGTATAACTTTGGCTGGGTGAGTGATGGCTTTGTGTTTCAATGCTGTATAACTTTGGCTTGTAAGTAATATCTTTGTGTTTCAATGTTGTATAATCTTTGGCTTTGGAGTGATGGCTTTGTGTTTCCAATGTTATATAAAACTTTGTGTTTGATGGCAATTGTTGTTACAATGTTGTATAACTTTGGACTGGGTGGTGATGGGCTTTGTGTTTCAATGTTATATAACTTTGGCTTTGGAGAGTGCACGTGATGGCTTTGTGTTTCAATGTTCTATGACTCTGGGTCGGTTAGTGATGACTTTGTGTTTCAATGTTGTATAACTTTGGCTGGGTGAGTGCACGTGATGGCTTTGTGTTTCAATGTTCTATGACTTTGGGTCGGTGAGTGATTACTTTGTGTTTCAATGTTCTATGACTTTGGGTCGGTGAGTGGTTACTTTGTGTTTCAATGTTATATAACTTTAGCTGGGTGAGTGCACGTGATGGCTTTGTGTTTCAAGGTTGTATAACTTTGGCTGGGTGAGTGATGGCTTTGTGTTTCAATGTTATATAACTTTTGCTGGGTGAGTGATTACTTTGTGTTTCAATGTTCTATGACTTTGGCTGGGTGAGTGATGACTTTGTGTTTCAATGTTGTATAACTTTGGCTTGTAAGTAATGACTTTGTGTTTCAATGTTGTATAACTTTGGCTTGTAAGTAATGACTTTGTGTTTCAATGTTCTATGACTTTGTTTTGGTGAGTAATGACTTTGTGTTTCAATGTTCTATGACTTTGTTTTGGTGAGTAATGACTTTGTGTTTCAATGTTCTATGACTTTGTTTTGGTGAGTAATGACTTTGTGTTTCAATGTTCTATGACTTTGTTTTGGTGAGTAATGACTTTGTGTTTCAATGTTCTATGACTTTGTTTTGGTGAGTAATGACTTTGTGTTTCAATGTTCTATGACTTTGGGTCGGTGAGTGATTACTTTGTGTTTCAATGTTCTATGACTTTGGGTCGGTGAGTGATTACTATGACTTTGGGTCGGTGAGTGATTACTTTGTGTTTCAATGTTCTATGACTTTGGGTCGGTGAGTGATTACTTTGTGTTTCAATGTTCTATGACTTTGTTTTGGTGAGTGATTACTTTGTGTTTCAATGTTGTATAACTTTGGCTGGGTGAGTGCACGTGATGGCTTTGTGTTTCAATGTTCTATGACTTTGGGTCGGTGAGTGATTACTTTGTGTTTCAATGTTCTATGACTTTGGGTTGGTGAGTGATTACTTTGTGTTTCAATGTTCTATGACTTTGGGTCGGTGAGTGATTACTTTGTGCTTCAATGTTGTATAACTTTGGCTGGGTGAGTGATGGCTTTGTGTTTCAATGTTCTATGACTTTGGGTCGGTGAGTGATTACTTTGTGTTTCAATGTTGTATAACTTTGGCTGGGTGAGTGATGTTTTTGTGTTTCAATGTTATATAACTTTTGCTGGGTGAGTGATGGCTTTGTGTTTTAATGTTGTATAACTTTGGCTGGGTGAGTGATGACTTTGTGTTTCAATGTTGTATAACTTTGGCTGGGTGAGTGATGGCTTTGTGTTTCAATGTTATATAACTTTTGCTGGGTGAGTGATGGCTTTGTGTTTCAATGTTGTATAACTTTGGCTGGGTGAGTGATGGCTTTGTGTTTCAATGTTATATAACTTTGGCTGGGTGAGTGCACGTGATGGCTTTGTGTTTCAATGTTCTATGACTTTGGGTCGGTGAGTGATTACTTTGTGTTTCAATGTTGTATAACTTTGGCTGGGTGAGTGATGTTTTTGTGTTTCAATGTTATATAACTTTTGCTGGGTGAGTGCACGTGATGGCTTTGTGTTTCAATGTTGTATAACTTTGGCTGGGTGAGTGATGGCTTTGTGTTTCAATGTTATATAACTTTTGCTGGGTGAGTGATTACTTTGTGTTTCAATGTTCTATGACTTTGGCTGGGTGTAGTGATGACTTTGTGTTTTTCAATGTTGTATAACTTTGGCTGGTGTGAGTGAATGACTTTGTGTTTTCAATGTTCTATGTATAACTTTGTTTGGGGTGAGTAATGACTTTTGTGTTTCAATGTTTCTATGACTTTGTTGGGGATGTGTGAGTGATGACTTTGTGTTTCAATGTTCTATGACTTTGTGTTTTGGTGAGTAATGACTTTGTTTTTCAATTGTTTCAATGTTGTATTGACTTTGGCTGGGCGAAGCAAGTGATGACTTATGTGTTTTAATGTTGTATAACCTTGGGCTGGGTGAGTAATGACTGTGTGTTTCAATGTTCTATACTTTGTTTTGGGGTGAGTAATGACTGCTTGTGTTTTCCAATGTTCTATGACTTTGGGTCGGTGAGTGATCTACTACTTGTGTTTTCAAATGTTTGTATGACTTTGGGTCGACGTGAGTGATTACTGTTGTGTTTCAATGTTCTATGACTTTGGCTCGGTGAGTGATTACTCGTGTGTTTCAATGTTGTATATAACTTTGGCTGGGTGAGTGATGGCTTTGTGTTTCAATGTTCTATGACTTTGGGTCGGTCTGAGTGATGATACTTTGTGTTTTCAATGTTCTATGACTTTGGGTTGGTGAGTGATTACTTTGTGTTTCAATGTTTGTATATGACTTTGGGTCGGGTGAGTGATGACTTTGTGTTTTCAATGTTTATATAACTTTGGCTGGGTGGATGCAACGTGATGGCTTTGTGTTTCAATGTTCTATAACTTTGGGTCGGTGAGTGATGACTTTTGTGTTTCAATGTTGTATAACTTTGCGATGGGTGGAGTGATGACTTGTGTTTCAAATGTTATATAACTTTTTGGTGAGGTGGCTTTGTGATTCACTGTTGTGTTTTGCTGGTTGAGTGGATGCCTTTGTGTTTCAATGTTATATAACTTTGCTGGTGAGTGATGATTTTGTGTGTTTCAATGTTGTATAACTTTGGCTGGTGAGTAAATGATTGGCTTTGTGTTTCAATGTTGATATAACTTTGGCTTTTGGTGAGTGATGATGGCTTTGTGTTTCAATGTTGTATAACTTTGGTCTGGGTGAGTGATGGCTTTGTGTTTCAATGTTGTATAACTAACTTTGACTGGAGTGAGTGTGATGTAACTTTGGCTTTGATGTGTTTCAATGTTGTATAACTTTTGCTGGGTGTGAGTGATGGCTTTTGTGTTTCAATGTTGTATAACTTTGGCTGGGTGAGTGATTGACTGATTTTGTGTTTCTTTGTTGTATAACTTTGGGTTGGTGAGTGATGGACTTTGTGTTTCAATGTTATATAACTTTTGCTTGGGTGATTGATGACTTTGTGTTTTAATGTTGTATAACTTTGGCAGGGTGAGTGATGGCTTTTGTGTTTCAATGTTCGTTATAAACTTTTGGCTGGTTGAGTGATGGCTTTATGTGTTTCAATGTTGTATAACTTTGGCTGGGTGAGTGATGGCTTTGTGTTTCAATGTTGTATAACTTTGGCTGGGTGAGTGCACGTGATGGCTTTGTGTTTCAAGGTTGTATAACTTTGGCTGGGTGAGTGATGGCTTTGTGTTTCAATGTTGTATAACTTTGGCTGGTGCGAGTGATAGACTTTTGTGCTTTAGGTGTTAGTGTAACAGGTGACTGGATACACATTTAACGAGTGAGTTATAATGTATAGAGAACTTTGGCTGGGTGCGTGACTGTGGTGTGATTTAAATGTTATATAACCTTTGGCTGGGTGAGTGATGACTGTGTGTTTTAGTCGTTCTACATGACTTTGGCTGGACTTTAAGTGAGACTGACTTGGCGTGTCTTGTAATGTTGCTAATAAGTGTGGTAGTAATGGGGTGAGTGATGGCTGGTGTGTTTTAAAGTAACGGACAACTTTGGTTGTATTACTTTGCCCTGAGACTTAAACATGACACTGTGTGTTTAAGGTAGTTACTGTTACTTTGGTATTGTACAGTGATGTATAGGTATGTAACGTTTAGGACACATTTGGTTGGGTACTGTAAAGGACAGGGAAATATTTAGGTACTGAGAAAACAGGTTTATTCGGAACTGTTTTGGGTAGGTACTGTAACAGGACACGCCACATTAGAGGGTAGGTACTGTAACAGGTACAGGACACTTTAGGTAGGTACTGTAAACAGGTACAGGACCACATTAGGTAGGTACTGTAACAGGACACACGTACACATAAGGTAGGCCTGTAACAGGACACGACACATTAGGTAGGTACTGTACAGGTACGGACACATAGGTAGGTACTGTAACAGACACGACACATTAGGTAGGTACTGTAACAGGACACGACACATTAGGTAGGTACTGTTAACAGGGTAGGTACAACAAGGACACGACACATTAGGTAGGTACTGTAACAGGACACGACACATTAGGTAGGTACTGTAACAGGACACGACACATTAGGTAGGACAGTAATTAGGTATAGGTACTGTAAACAGGGACACGACACATTAGGTAGGTACTGTAACAGGACATAGGACACATTAGGTAGGTACTGTAACAGGTACACGACACATTAGGTAGGTACTGTAACAGGTATAGGACACATTAGGTAGGTACTGTAACAGGACACGACACATTAGGTAGGTACTGTAACAGGACACGACACATTAGGTAGGTACTGTAACAGGACACGACACATTAGGTAGGTACTGTAACAGGACACGACACATTAGGTAGGTACTGTAACAGGACACGACACATTAGGTAGGTACTGTAACAGTATAGGACACATTAGGTAGGTACTGTAACAGGACAGGACACATTAGGTAGGTACTGTAACAGGTATAGGACACATTAGGTAGGTACTGTAACAGGTATAGACACACATTAGGTAGGTACTGTAACAACAGGACACGACACATTAGGTAGGTACTGTAACAGGACACGGGACACATTAGGTAGGTACTGTAACACAGGACACGACACATTAGGTAGGTACTGTAACAGGACACGACACATTAGGTAGGTACTGTAACAGGACACGACACATTAGGTAGGTACTGTAACAGGACACGACACATTAGGTAGGTACTGTAACAGGGACACGACACATTAGGTAGGTACTGTAACAGGTAAGAACATTAGGTATACGGTAACAGGACAGGACACATTAGGTAGGTACTGTAACAGGACACGGACACATTAGGTAGGTACTGTTAAACAGGACATACACGACACATTAGGTAGGTACTGTAACAGGTACACGACACATTAGGTAGGTACTGTAACAGGACACGGACACATTAGGTAGGTACTGTAACAGGTACAGGGACACATTAGGTAGGTACTGTAACAGGACAGGACACATTAGGTAGGTACTGTAAACAGGGGTCTAGGACACATTAGGTAGGTACTGTAACGTGACACGGACACATTAGGTAGGTACTGTAAACAGGTACACCGACACATTAGGTAGGTACTGTAACAGGGCACGACACATTAGGTAGGTACTGTAACAGGATAATAGGACACATTAGGTAGGTACTGTAACAGGTATACGGACACAATAGGTAGGTAACTGTAACAGGTATAGGACACATTAGTTAGGTACTGTAACAGGACACGGACACATTAGGTAGGTACTGTAACAGTTACACGGACACATTAGGTAGGTACTGTAACAGGACAGCGACACATTAGGTAGGTACTGTAACACGGACACGGACACATTAGGTAGATTACTGTAACAGGTGGTAGGGTACTGTAACAGGTACAGGACACACATTAGGTAGGTACTGTAACAAGGTATACGACACATTAGGTAGGTACTGTAACAGGATAACGACACATTAGGTAGGTACTGTAGGTATAGGACTGGTAGTTACTGTAACAGGTACAGGACACATTAGGTAGGTACTGTAACAGGACAAGACACCTTTAGGTAGGTACTGTAACAGGACCGACACATTAGGTAGGTACTGTAACAGGACCACGACACATTAGGTAGGTACTGTAACAGGACAGACACATCTAGGTAGGTACTGTAACAGGTTATAGGACACATTAGGTAGGTACTGTAACAGGACACGGGGACAATTAGGTAGGGTACTGTAACAGGGACAGTAGGACACATGTAGGTAGGTACTGTAACAGGACACGACACTTTAGGTAGGTACTGTAACAGGTAAAGGACTCATTAGGTAGGTACTGTAACAGGTACACGACACATTAGGTAGTAGTACTGTAACAGGGACACGGACACTCATGAGGTTGGTAACTGTAAACAGGACACGACACATTAGGTAGGTACTGTAACAGGAGGTAGGTCACTGACACATTAGGTAGGTAGGTACTGTAACAGGGCACGACACATTAGGTAGGTACTGTAACAGGACACGACACATTAGGTAGGTACTGTAACAGGTGACACGACACATTAGGTAGGTACTGTAACAGTACCACGGACACATTAGGTAGGTACTGTAACAGGACACGACACATTAGGTAGGTACTGTAACAGGTATAGGGACACACATTAGGTAGGTACTGTTAACAGGTACAGGACACATTAGGTAGGTACTGTAACACAAGGACACACGGGACACAGGACTTAGGTTAGGTACTGTAACAGGACATAGGAACATTAGGTAGGTACTGTAACAGGTATAGCACACATTTAGGTAGGTACTTCTGTAACAGTAACACGGACACATTAGGTAGGTACTTGTAACAGGACACGGACACATTAGGTAGGTACTGTAACGTGACACGACAATTAGGTTAGTTACCTGTAACAGGTACACGACATCATTAGGTAGGTACTGTAACAGGTTATAGGACACATTAGGTAGGTACTGTAACAGGTATAGGACACATTAGGTAGGTACTGTAAAGGTATTAGGACACGACTGTACATTAGGTAGGTACTTGTACAGGATAGGACACATTAGAGGTAGGTACTGTAACAGGACAGGGACACACATTTAGGTAGAGTTACTGTAACAGGTTAGGACACATTAGGTAGGTACTGTAACAGGACACGACACATTAGGTAGGTACTGTAACAGGACACGACACATTAGGTAGGTACTGTAACAGGTATAGGACACATTAGGTAGGTACTGTAACAGGACACGACACATTAGGTAGGTACTGTAACAGGTATAGGACACATTAGGTAGGTACTGTAACAGGACACGACACATTAGGTAGGTACTGTAACAGGACACGACACATTAGGTAGGTACTGTAACAGGTATAGGACACATTAGGTAGGTACTGTAACAGGTATAGGACACATTAGGTAGGTACTGTAACAGGACATGACACATTAGGTAGGTACTGTAACAGGACACGGACACATTAAGTGTACGTACTGTACAGGGGCACACCACATTAGGTAGGTACTGTAACAGGTATAGGACACATTAGGTAGGTACTGTAACAGGTATAGGACACATTAGGTAGGTAACTGTAACAGGCCACGACACATTAGGTAGGTACTGTAACAGGAAATAGGACACATTAGGTAGGTACTGTAACAGGATAGGACACATTAGGTAGGTACTGTAACAGGTATAGGACACATTAGGTAGGTACTGTAACAGGACACGACACATTAGGTAGGTACTGTAACAGGACACGACACATTAGGTAGGTACTGTAACAGGACACGACACATTAGGTAGGTACTGTAACAGGTATAGGACACATTAGGTAGGTACTGTAACAGGTACACGACACATTAGGTAGGTACTGTACTGACAACATTAGGTAGGTACACAGGTACACACATTAGGTAGGTACTGTAACAGGTATAGGACACATTAGGTAGGTACTGTAACAGGACACGACACATTAGGTAGGTACTGTAACAGGTATAGGACACATTAGGTAGGTACTGTAACAGGACACGACACATTAGGTAGGTACTGTAACAGGTATAGGACACATTAGGTAGGTACTGTAACAGGTATAGGACACATTAGGTAGGTACTGTAACAGGACACGACACATTAGGTAGGTACTGTAACAGGTATAGGACACATTAGGTAGGTACTGTAACAGGTATAGGACACATTAGGTAGGTACTGTAACAGGACACGACACATTAGGTAGGTACTGTAACAGGTATACGACACATTAGGTAGGTACTGTAACAGGACACGACACATTAGGTAGGTACTGTAACAGGACACGACACATTAGGTAGGTACTGTAACAGGTATAGGACACATTAGGTAGGTACTGTAACAGGTATAGGACACATTAGGTAGGTACTGTAACAGGTATAGGACACATTAGGTAGGTACTGTAACAGGTATAGGACACATTAGGTAGGTACTGTAACAGGTATAGGACACATTAGGTAGGTACTGTAACAGGACACGACACATTAGGTAGGTACTGTAACAGGTATAGGACACATTAGGTAGGTACTGTAACAGGACATAGGACACATTAGGTAGGTACTGTAACACAGGACCACGACACATTGTAGGTAGGTACTGTAACAGGTATAGGACACATTAGGTAGGTACTGTAACAGGTATAGGACACATTAACGTAGGTACTGTATCACAGGTATAGGGACACATTAGGTAGGTACTGTAACAGGTACATAGACACATTAGGTAGGTACTGTAACAGGACAACGACATATTTCAGGTAGGTACTGTAACAGGTACTAGGACACGACACATTAGGTAGGTACTTGTAACAGGTATACGACACATTAGGTAGGTACTGTAACAGAGACAGGACACATTAGGTAGGTACTGTAACAGGACACGACACATTAGGTAGGTACTGTAACAGGACACGACACATTAGGTAGGTACTGTAACAGGTACACGACACATTAGGTAGGTACTGTAACAGGTATAACGACACATTAGGTACTACTGTACAGGTATAACAGGTAGGTACTGTAACAGGACACGACACATTAGGTAGGTACTGTAACAGGACAGGACACATTAGGTAGGTACTGTAACAGGACACGACACATTAGGTAGGTACTGTAACAGGACACGACACATTAGGTAGGTACTGTAACAGGACACGACACATTAGGTAGGTACTGTAACAGGACACGACACATTAGGTAGGTACTGTAACAGGACACGACACATTAGGTAGGTACTGTAACAGGTATAGGACACATTAGGTAGGTACTGTAACAGGGTATAGTACATTAGGACACTGTAACAGGTACATTATTAGGTAGGTACTGTAACAGGTATAGGACACATTAGGTAGGTACTGTAACAGGATAGGACACATTAGGTAGGTACTGTAACAGGACACGACACATTAGGTAGGTACTGTAACAGGTATAGGACACATTAGGTAGGTACTGTAACAGGACACGACACATTAGGTAAGTACTGTAACAGGACACGACACATTAGGTAGGTACTGTAACAGGACACGACACATTAGGTAGGTACTGTAACAGGACACGACACATTAGGTAGGTACTGTAACAGGTATAGGACACATTAGGTAGGTACTGTAACAGGACACGACACATTAGGTAGGTACTGTAACAGGACACGACACATTAGGTAGGTACTGTAACAGGGTAGGTACTGTAACAGGACACGACACATTAGGTAGGTACTGTAACAGGTATAGGACACATTAGGTAGGTACTGTAACAGGTATAGGACACATTAGGTAGGTACTGTAACAGGACACGACACATTAGGTAGGTACTGTAACAGGACAGGACACATTAGGTAGGTACTGTAACAGTGAACACGACACATTAGGTAGGTACTGTAACAGGACACGACACATTAGGTAGGTAACAGTACACTGTAGGTAACAGGGACACGACACATTAGGTAGAGTACTGTAACAGGTAGGTATAACAGGACACATTAGGTAGGTTCTGTAACAGGACACGACACATTAGGTAGGTACTGTAACAGGACACGACACATTAGGTAGGTACTGTAACAGGTACAGGACACATTAGGTAGGTACTGTAATCAGGACACGACACATTAGGTAGGTACTGTAACAGGTACACGACACATTAGGTAGGTACTGTAACACATTAGGAGGTACACGACACATTAGGTAGGTACTGTAACAGGACACGACACATTAGGTTAGGTACTGTAACAGGGACACGACATATTAGGTAGTACTGTAACAGGAACAGGACACGACACATTAGGTAGGTACTGTAACAGGTACACGACACATTAGGTAGGTACTGTAACAGGTATAGGACACATTAGGTAGGTACTGTAACAGGACACGACACATTAGGTAGGTACTGTAACAGGACACGACACATTAGGTAGGTACTGTAACAGGATACGACACATTAGGTAGGAACTGTAACAGGTATGACATACCGACAAATTAGGTAGGTACTGTAAGGTAGGTACTGTAACAGGACACATTAGGTTAGTTAGTACTGTAACAGGACACGACACATTAGGTAGGTACTGTAACAGGACACGACACATTAGGTAGGTACTGTAACAGGACAGGACACATTAGGTAGGTACTGTAACAGGTATAGGACACATTAGGTAGGTACTGTAACAGGTACACGACACATTAGGTAGGTACTGTAAAACAGTATACAGACACATTAGGTAGGTACTGTAACAGGTACACGACACATTAGGTAGGTACTGTAACAGGTACAGGACACACATTAGGTAGGTACTGTAACAGGACACGACACATTAGGTAGGTACTGTAACAGGACACGACACATTAGGTAGGTACTGTAACAGGACACGACACATTAGGTAGGTACTGTAACAGGACACGACACATTAGGTAGGTACTGTAACAGGACACGACACATTAGGTAGGTACTGTAACAGGACACGACACATTAGGTAGGTACTGTAACAGGACACGAGGTACAACAGGGTTATTAGGTAGGTACTGTAACAGGTACACATTAGGTAGGTACTGTACAGGACACGACAACATTAGGTACACATTAGGTAGGTACTGTAACAGGACACGACACATTAGAGGTACTGTATATATAGGACACATTAGGTAGGTACTGTAACAGGACACGACACATTAGGTAGGTACTGTAACAGGTATAGGACACATTAGGTAGGTACTGTAACAGGTATAGGACACATTAGGTAGGTACTGTAACAGGACACGACACATTAGGTAGGTACTGTAACAGGTATAGGACACATTAGGTAGGTACTGTAACACAGGTAGGTACTAGGACACATTAGGTAGGTACTGTAACAGGTACTATACTACAGGACACATTAGGTAGGTACTGTAAACAAGTATTAGGACACGACACATTAGGTAGGTACTGTAACAGGTTATAAGACACATTAGGTAGGTACTGTAACAGGACACGACACATTAGGTAGGTACTGTAACAGGACACGACACATTAGGTAGGTACTGTAACAGGTACACGACACATTAGGTAGGCGTACTGTAACAGGACACGGACACATTGAGGTAGGTACTGTAACAGGACACGACACATTAGGTAGGTACTGTAACAGGGTTACAGACACATTAGGTAGGTACTGTAACAGGACACGACACATTTAGGTAGGTACTGTAAAAGGACATACGACACATTAGGTAGGTACTGTAACAGTTACTAGGACACATTAGGTAGGTTACTGTAACAGGACACGACACATTAGGTAGGTACTGTAACAGGTATAGGACACATTAGGTAGGTACTGTAACAGGTATAGGACACATTAGGTAGGTACTGTAACAGGACACGACACATTAGGTAGGTACTGTAACAGGACACGACACATTAGGTAGGTACTGTAACAGGTATAGGACACATTAGGTAGGTACTGTAACAGGACAGGACACATTAGGTAGGTACTGTAACAGGACACGACACATTAGGTAGGTACTGTAACAGGACACGACACATTAGGTAGGTACTGTAACAGGACACGACACATTAGGTAGGTACTGTAACAGGACACGACACATTAGGTAGGTACTGTAACAGGACACGACACATTAGGTAGGTACTGTAACAGGACACGACACATTAGGTAGGTACTGTAACAGGTATAGGACACATTAGGTAGGTACTGTAACAGGTATAGGACACATTAGGTAGGTACTGTAACAGGACAGACATTAGTAGGACAACAGTACCCATTAGGTAGGTACTGTAACAGGAATACGGACACATTAGGTAGGTACTGTAACAGGTATACACGGACATTAGGTAGGTACTGTAACAGGAACACGACACATTAGGTAGGTACTGTAACAGGACACGACACATTAGGTAGGTACTGTAACAGGACACGACACATTAGGTAGGTACTGTAACAGGACACGACACATTAGGTAGGTACTGTAACAGGTACACGACCACTTTAGGTAGGTTAACCTATAAACAGGACACGACACATTAGGTAGGTACTGTACAGACAGGACACATTAGGTAGGTACTGTAACATGTATAGGACACATTAGGTAGGTACTGTAACAGGTTATACGACACATTAGGTAGGTACTGTAACAGGTATAGGACACATTAGGTAGGTACTGTAACAGGACACGACACATTAGGTAGGTACTGTAACAGGTATAGGACACATTAGGTAGGTACTGTAACAGGTATAGGACACATTAGGTAGGTACTGTAACAGGTATAGGACACATTAGGTAGGTATTGTACTGTAACAGACACGACACATGTAGTACTTGTAACAGGTATAGGACACATTAGGTAGGTACTGTAACAGGGCCACGCCAGCATACACATTAGGTAGGTACTGTAAAACAGGACAGGACACATTAGGTAGGTACTGTAACAGGACACGACACATTAGGTAGGTACTGTAAACAGGTATAGGACACATTAGGTAGGTACTGTAACAGGTACACGGACACATTAGGTAGGTACTGTAACAGGACACGACACATTAGGTAGGTACTGTAACAGGACACTGACACATTAGGTTAGGTACTGTAACAGGTATACAGAACACATTAGGTAGGTACTGTAACAGGACACGACACATTAGGTAGGTACTGTAACAGGGTATAGAGGACACATTAGGTAGGTACTGTAACAGGACACGACACATTAGGTAGGTACTGTAACAGGTACACGACACATTAGGTAGGTACTGTAACAGGACACGACACATTAGGTAGGTACTGTAACAGGTATAGGACACATTAGGTAGGTACTGTAACAGGACATAGACACATTAGGTAGGTACTGTAACAGGACAGGACACATTAGGTAGGTACTGTAAACAGGTATAGGACACATTAGGTAGGTACTGTAACAGGACACGACACATTAGGTAGGTAATGTAACAGGTACACAGACACATTAGGTAGGTACTGTAACAGGACACGACACATTAGGTAGGTACTGTAACAGGTATAGGACACATTAGGTAGGTACTGTAACAGGTATAGGACACATTAGGTAGGTACTGTAACAGGGACAGGACACATTAGGTAGGTACTGTAACAGGACACGACACATTAGGTAGGTACTGTAACAGGTATAGGACACATTAGGTAGGTACTGTAACAGGACACGACACATTAGGTAGGTACTGTAACAGGTATAGGACACATTAGGTAGGTACTGTAACAGGACACGACACATTAGGTAGGTACTGTAACAGGTATAGGACACATTAGGTAGGTACTGTAACAGGTATAGGACACATTAGGTAGGTACTGTAACAGGACAGGACACATTAGGTAGGTACTGTAACAGGACACGACACATTAGGTAGGTACTGTAACAGGTATATGACACATTAGGTAGGTACTGTAACAGGACAGGACACATTAGGTAGGTACTGTAACAGGGGACACGACACATTAGGTAGGTACTGTAACAGGTAGCAAGGACACATTAGGTAGGTACTGTAACAGGTATAGGACACATTAGGTAGGTACTGTAACAGGTATAGGACACATTAGGTAGGTACTGTAACAGGTATAGGACACATTAGGTAGGTACTGTAACAGGACACGACACATTAGGTAGGTACTGTAACAGGTATAGGACACATTAGGTAGGTACTGTAACAGGTATACGGACACATTAGGTAGGTACTGTAACAGTATAGGACACATTAGGTAGGTACTGTAACAGGACACGACACATTAGGTAGGTACTGTAACAGGCACGACACATTAGTGGTAGGACAACATTAGGTAGGTACTGTAACAGGACACGACACATTAGGTAGGTACTGTAACAGGTATAGGACACATTAGGTAGGTACTGTAACAGGTACGACACATTAGGTAGGTACTGTAACAGGTATATGGACACACATTAGGTAGGTACTGTAACAGGTACACGACACATTAGGTAGGTACTGTAACAGGACACGACACATTAGGTAGGTACTGTAACAGGACACGACACATTAGGTAGGTACTGTAACAGGACACGACACATTAGGTAGGTACTGTAACAGGACACGACACATTAGGTAGGTACTGTAACAGGATACGACACATTAGGTAGGTACTGTAACAGGATAGGACACATTAGGTAGGTTCTGTAACAGGACACGACACATTAGGTAGGTACTGTAACAGGTATAGGACACATTAGGTAGGTACTGTAACAGGTATAGGACACATTAGGTAGGTACTGTAACAGGTATAGGACACATTAGGTAGGTACTGTAACAGGACACGACACATTAGGTAGGTACTGTAACAGGACACGACACATTAGGTAGGTACTGTAACAGGTATAGGACACATTAGGTAGGTACTGTAACAGGTATAGGACACATTAGGTAGGTACTGTAACAGGACACGACACATTAGGTAGGTACTGTAACAGGTATAGGACACATTAGGTAGGTACTGTAACAGGTATAGGACACATTAGGTAGGTACTGTAACAGGTATAGGACACATTAGGTAGGTACTGTAACAGGTATAGGACACATTAGGTAGGTACTGTAACAGGACACGACACATTAGGTAGGTACTGTAACAGGACACGACACATTAGGTAGGTACTGTAACAGGACACGACACATTAGGTAGGTACTGTAACAGGACACGACACATTAGGTAGGTACTGTAACAGGTATAGGACACATTAGGTAGGTACTGTAACAGGTATAGGACACATTAGGTAGGTACTGTAACAGGACACGACACATTAGGTAGGTACTGTAACAGGACACGACACATTAGGTAGGTACTGTAAACAGGACAGGACGACAATTAGGTAGGTTACTGTAACAGTACTGAACACGACAACATTAGGTAGGTACTGTAACAGGTATAGGACACATTAGGTAGGTACTGTAACAGGTATAGGACACATTAGGTAGGTACTGTAACAGGTATAGGACACATTAGGTAGGTACTGTAACAGGTATAGGACACATTAGGTAGGTACTGTAACAGGACACGACACATTAGGTAGGTACTGTAACAGGACACGACACATTAGGTAGGTAACTGTAACAGGTACACGACACATTAGGTTAGGTACTGTAACAGGTATAGGACACATTAGGTAGGTACTGTAACAGGACACGACACATTAGGTAGGTACTGTAACAGGACACGACACATTAGGTAGGTACTGTAACAGGACACGACACATTAGGTAGGTACTGTAACAGGACACGACACATTAGGTAGGTACTGTAACAGGACACGACACATTAGGTAGGTACTGTAACAGGTATAGGACACATTAGGTAGGTACTGTAACAGGTATAGGACACATTAGGTAGGTACTGTAACAGGACACGACACATTAGGTAGGTACTGTAACAGGTATAGGACACATTAGGTAGGTACTGTAACAGGACACGACACATTAGGTAGGTACTGTAACATAGGACACATAGGTAGGTACTGTAACAGGTATAGGACACATTAGGTAGGTACTGTAACAGGACACGACACATTAGGTAGGTACTGTAACAGGACACGACACATTAGGTAGGTACTGTAACAGGTATAGGACACATTAGGTAGGTACTGTAACAGGACACGACACATTAGGTAGGTACTGTAACAGGTATCACGACACATTAGGTAGGTACTGTAACAGGACACGACACATTAGGTAGGTACTGTAACAGGACACGACACATTAGGTAGGTACTGTAACAGGTACAGGACACATTAGGTAGGTACTGTAACAGGTATAGGACACATTAGGTAGGTACTGTAACAGGTATAGGACACATTAGGTAGGTACTGTAACAGGACACGACACATTAGGTAGGTACTGTAACAGGTATAGGTAGACACATTAGGTAGGTACTGTAACAGGTACAGGACACATTAGGTAGGTACTGTAACAGGTATAGGACACATTAGGTAGGTACTGTAACAGGACACGACACATTAGGTAGGTACTGTAACAGGACACGACACATTAGGTAGGTACTGTAACAGGTATAGGACACATTAGGTAGGTACTGTAACAGGACACGACACATTAGGTAGGTACTGTAACAGGACACGACACATTAGGTAGGTACTGTAACAGGACACGACACATTAGGTAGGTACTGTAACAGGACACGACACATTAGGTAGGTACTGTAACAGGTATAGGACACATTAGGTAGGTACTGTAACAGGTATAGGACACATTAGGTAGGTACTGTAACAGGTATAGGACACATTAGGTAGGTACTGTAACAGGACAGACACATTAGGTAGGTACTGTAACAGGTATAGGACACATTAGGTAGGTACTGTAACAGGACACGACACATTAGGTAGGTACTGTAACAGGACACGACACATTAGGTAGGTACTGTAACAGGACACGGACACATTAGGTAGGTACTGTAACAGGTATAGGACACATTAGGTAGGTACTGTAACAGGTATAGGACACATTAGGTAGGTACTGTAACAGGACACGACACATTAGGTAGGTACTGTAACAGGACACGACACATTAGGTAGGTACTGTAACAGGACACGACACATTAGGTAGGTACTGTAACAGGTATAGGACACATCAAGTAGGTACTGTAACAGGTATAGGACACATTAGGTAGGTACTGTAACAGGACACGACACATTAGGTAGGTACTGTAACAGGTATAGGACACATTAGGTAGGTACTGTAACAGGTATAGGACACATTAGGTAGGTACTGTAACAGGACACGACACATTAGGTAGGTACTGTAACAGGACACGACACATTAGGTAGGTACTGTAACAGGACACGACACATTAGGTAGGTACTGTAACAGGACACGACACATTAGGTAGGTACTGTAACAGGACACGACACATTAGGTAGGTACTGTAACAGGACACGACACATTAGGTAGGTACTGTAACAGGTATAGGACACATTAGGTAGGTACTGTAACAGGACACGACACATTAGGTAGGTACTGTAACAGGTATAGGACACATTAGGTAGGTACTGTAACAGGACACGACACATTAGGTAGGTACTGTAACAGGACACGACACATTAGGTAGGTACTGTAACAGGTATAGGACACATTAGGTAGGTACTGTAACAGGACACGACACATTAGGTAGGTACTGTAACAGGACACGACACATTAGGTAGGTACTGTAACAGGACAGGAGGTACTGTAACAGGACACGACACATTAGGTAGGTACTGTAACAGGTATAGGACACATTAGGTAGGTACTGTAACAGGTATAGGACACATTAGGTAGGTACTGTAACAGGACAGGACACATTAGGTAGGTACTGTAACAGGACACGACACATTAGGTAGGTACTGTAACAGGACACGACACATTAGGTAGGTACTGTAACAGGACACGACACATTAGGTAGGTACTGTAACAGGTATAGGACACATTAGGTAGGTACTGTAACAGGTACAGGACACATTAGGTAGGTACTGTAACAGGTATAGGACACATTAGGTAGGTACTGTAACAGGTATACGACACATTAGGTAGGTACTGTAACAGGTATAGGACACATTAGGTAGGTACTGTAACAGGACACGACACATTAGGTAGGTACTGTAACAGGACACGGACACATTAGGTAGGTACTGTAACAGGTATAGGACACATTAGGTAGGTACTGTAACAGGTATAGGACACATTAGGTAGGTACTGTAACAGGTATAGGACACATTAGGTAGGTACTGTAACAGGTATAGGACACATTAGGTAGGTACTGTAACAGGTATAGGACACATTAGGTAGGTACTGTAACAGGACACGACACATTAGGTAGGTACTGTAACAGGACACGACACATTAGGTAGGTACTGTAACAGGTATAGGACACATTAGGTAGGTACTGTAACAGGACACGACACATTAGGTAGGTACTGTAACAGGTATAGGACACATTAGGTAGGTACTGTAACAGGACACGACACATTAGGTAGGTACTGTAACAGGACACGACACATTAGGTAGGTACTGTAACAGGACACGACACATTAGGTAGGTACTGTAACAGGTATACGACACATTAGGTAGGTACTGTAACAGGACACGACACATTAGGTAGGTACTGTAACAGGTATAGGACACATTAGGTAGGTACTGTAACAGGTATAGGACACATTAGGTAGGTACTGTAACAGGTATAGGACACATTAGGTAGGTACTGTAACAGGTATAGGACACATTAGGTAGGTACTGTAACAGGTATAAGACACATTAGGTAGGTACTGTAACAGGACACGACACATTAGGTAGGTACTGTAACAGGACACGACACAATTAGGTAGGTACTGTAACAGGACACGACACATTAGGTAGGTACTGTAACAGGACACGACACATTAGGTAGGTACTGTAACAGGACACGACACATTAGGTAGGTACTGTAACAGGACACGACACATTAGGTAGGTACTGTAACAGGTATAGGACACATTAGGTAGGTACTGTAACAGGTATAGGACACATTAGGTAGGTACTGTAACAGGTATAGGACACATTAGGTAGGTACTGTAACAGGACACGACACATTAGGTAGGTACTGTAACAGGACACGACACATTAGGTAGGTACTGTAACAGGTATAGGACACATTAGGTAGGTACTGTAACAGGACACGACACATTAGGTAGGTACTGTAACAGGTATAGGACACATTAGGTAGGTACTGTAACAGGTATAGGACACATTAGGTAGGTACTGTAACAGGTATAGGACACATTAGGTAGGTACTGTAACAGGACACGACACATTAGGTAGGTACTGTAACAGGTATAGGACACATTAGGTAGGTACTGTAACAGGACAGGACACATTAGGTAGGTACTGTAACAGGACACGACACATTAGGTAGGTACTGTAACAGGACACGACACATTAGGTAGGTACTGTAACAGGACACGGCACATTAGGTAGGTACTGTATCATTTACTTATCTGTTTTAGTTTAGAACCATTTCTGAAGACTTTCGTTTTAGTTTTTGAAAATTAATTTTTATTCATCAGTACATGTATATTGAGCATACATTAACAGAAATATATTAATTGTTCAAAGATCTATATATGGACAATTATCAGATAAAAATGCATTTCATTGACATAAAGGGAAATAAAAACAGAAGGCAGATAAAGAATTATTATAGATTTTATCAAGCGCTACATTTTACATCATTGTACAAAGCACGTACGTATAACATTTAACATTTTACCATCAATTCCTTCATTTGTAATTTTAAACAACATGTTTAGTC
Source organism: Argopecten irradians (assembly GCF_041381155.1). Classification (NCBI taxonomy): domain Eukaryota; kingdom Metazoa; phylum Mollusca; class Bivalvia; order Pectinida; family Pectinidae; genus Argopecten; species Argopecten irradians. The sequence goes on along the minus strand of NC_091140.1, from coordinate 540,432 downwards.
TATCAACAAAATAAATGGGCTTCTAATCGACATATACAAATTAACAATACGGTTTTCTTTCTAACTTTTATATTAACCATTGAAGCATTTGCTAGACTTTTTTCTAAAATTAAAATTGTGCATCGGTAAGTTTTGAATACATCTTATCAAATGTTATTTATCGAATATTTACCATTGCCTAAATGTTTTGTCAAGACAACTAATTTTTAAGTAATTCCTCTATTGTCGTTAGTGCCATTAATATTTCCTTTCTTGAAAACAGGTATATTATCCCATCGACCGCATCGATGGATGTATACCAGACATAGAAACATGATTGAATGATTTGACATGGCATGGTAAATGAGTCGATTTACGTTTGATAAATCAAATATTTAATAATCGTTTGACCGTATGTTTTTGCTGTATTTAAGTCATTCAAAACCCGATTAACATTCTCTTTGGAAATATCAACATATATCTGATGGAGAATATTCTTAAGTAAATTTGCATCGTGATTTCTCAAAGCTAATTTGCCATTATGTTTTAATCGGATTGCGTATATAATAAATTACTGATGACAGAAGTGATGCCAAGGTCATTTTCTTTGAGGCTACAGTCATTAATGATAAATTGCTGTGAGAAGTGATGACAAAGTCATTTTCTTTGAGGCTACAGTCATTAATGATAAATTGCTGTGAGAAGTGATGACAAAGTCATTTTCTTTGAGACTACAGTCATTAATGATAAATTGCTGTGAGAAGTGATGACAAAGTCAATTTCATTGAGACTACAGTCATTAATTATAAATTACTGATGACATAAGTGATGCCAAGGTCATTTTCTTTGAGACTACAGTCATTGATGATAAATTGCTGTGAGAAGTGATGACAAAATCATTTTCATTGAGGCTACAGTCATTAATTATAAATTGCTGATGAAGAAAAGTTAAAATGTCATTTTCATTGAGACTACAGTCATTAATTATAAATTACTGATGACATAAGTGATGCTAAGGTCATTTTCTTTGAGACTACAGTCATTGATGATAAATTGCTGTGAGAAGTGATGACAAAGTCATTTTCTTTGAGGCTACAGTCATTGATGATAAATTGCTGTGAGAAGTGATGACAAAGTCATTTTCTTTGAGGCTACAGTCATTAATGATAAATTGCTGTGAGAAGTGATGACAAAGTCATTTTCTTTGAGGCTACAGTCATTAATGATAAATTGCTGTGAGAAGTGATGACAAAGTCATTTTCTTTGAGGCTACAGTCATTAATTATAAATTGCTGTGAGAAGTGATGACAAAGTCATTTTCTTTGAGGCTACAGTCATTAATGATAAATTGCTGTGAGAAGTGATGACAAAGTCATTTTCATTGAGACTACAGTCATTAATGATAAATGGCTGATGACAGAAGCGATGACAAAGTCAATCTCATTGAGGCTACAGTCATTAATTATAAATGGCTGATGACAGAAGTGATGACAAAGTCATTTTCATTGAGACTACAGTCATTAATTATAAATGGCTGATGACAGAAGTGATGACAAAGTTTTCATTAAGACTACAGTCATTAATGATGAATTGCTATGAGAAGTGATGACAAAGTCATTTTCATTGAGACTTTTTTCCTAAAATGTTTATAAAATTGTTTAGGGCAAGTTCAAAGGTTGTATAACTGATTTAGGGAGAGTTTGTAACTAAAAGATTGAATTACATAACGGATCGAATGTGAATGATTTAGGGAGAGTTTGCAATTAAAAGTTTGAACTATATAACAAATCGAATGTGAATGATTTAAGGAGAGTTTATAATCAAAAGTTTGAATTATATAACAGATCGAATGTGAATGATTTATGGAGAGTTTTTAATGAAAAGTTTTTAATAATATAAAAGATCGAATTTGACTGATTTAGCGGGAGTTTGTAACTGATAGTTTGATATATATAACAGATCGAATGTGAATGTTTTATGGAGAGTTTGTAACTAAAAGTTTCAAATAATATAACAGATCGCATGTGAAAGATTTAGGGAGAGTTTGTAATTAAAAGTTTGAACTATGTAACAGATCGAATGTGAATGATTTAGGGAGAGTTTGTAACTAAAAGTTTCGAATAATATACAGATCGAATGTGATTATCTAATCAGCACTGTGTTTCTTTGTATAACATACTTTTGAAAGAAAGGACCATTACATTTTGTACAAATTATTTTATGCCTGTTATAAGGGTATTTAATGGTTAGGCGGTGTTTCTTATTTTATCTCTCGCTGTAAATAACCGCGGATAACCGTTTATTTTCAGATCTGTTTTCCAAAGCACAACGTTTTGACACTTTTATCGACAAAGACACACTCGACATGTATATGATATCACAATATACTGACACCGGGTTCAACGCTGCCACTAAGTGCAAAAACAAAGATGCAGAATTGGTCTCTATAACAGATATTGATAGTCAAGTCTACATGAACGGTAAGATATAGCATGTTAGTTAGGACCTAGTTTTGTTTATTAGGTTTTACATCCTATCATAGATGAAAGGACTTTGATTTAATCAAATTAGACTGAAATGTAATATGAATTGAATAAAGAGCTCAGCTAGGGACTTTCAATACAACATATTCCATGGGCCAGGTACATTTCCGTGTCAGCCTTACAGATACTATCTAAATAAGTATGCTGCGCATTGAATAATATCCACATATTGTGTTAGAAATAGTGATGTAAGGTTTATTGTGAGTAATTGGTGGTAAGATGATAGACATTTCCGATAGCAAGCATGAACGTACTTTGTGCGCGGACACGGAGGCGTACTACGCAGTTTTCGGGGGTCGTTTGTAAAACAAGTGTACAATTATAGGGAATCATGTGTACTCACTTTATTAACATTAAACGAAATATTCACCCACAAACGATATCATAATCTGTTTAAGGCAAAGTTAAGTCTTGACAATGCCTGAGATTTAGATACTATCTCAATCTCAGACAATACGTATATACCCAATATCTTTTTATAGATTACACGGAATGCTTCTCGATTTTACATATCGTGACTGCATTATGCAAATTGGGGTTGGTAATTTGATTGGTCAGTTGTAAATAAAGACATCAGAACGTGATCTCATATGATTACTGTTTGATCCTCTGTAAAGAGCAGTGAGAATGTGGAATAAAAAACAATAAGATTTTTTCGCGTTTTTAATATAAACTATACACGCGGGTCGGTTTTGACTTCTTAAATTTATACTTGTTAAATGTTAATAAATAATGCATTCGATATCGTCCATTATTTGTTCTTACCAGTACTCTCAAACTTTGTAGTGTGACATAGGAATCTGCAAACTAACGCGCCAGTCGAACCCAATGCAAAACATGTTCTGACTACAGTCGTAAGAAACCAGATACACGTGTAATAAGCAATAGTCCGCTAACGCGCTGGAAAAGTGGAGATCTGCGTGCACAGCAACATTTTTGTTCGGCGAAAAAACAACTGCCCCACGTGAGATTCGAATTCGTGATGCAGAAGTGGAGGGCTTGCGGTGATATGTCAAGAAATCTTAACCACTTGGCCCCCGAACTAACACCGAGTTAGAGGTTTAACGTACCCTCCCGAATGATATAACTTCGTTTACGACTACGTGAAAAGATAGGAAATGGAGTAGGAAGAGTAAATATACGGAGAGAGTGGGAGTAGTCGTCTGTTACCTATCTATCTATTAATTTGGAAGGCGACTGTGGGAGTAATCGTCTGCTACCTATCTATCTATAAATTTGGAAAGCGACTGTGTGAGTAGTCGTCTGTTACCTTTATATATATATATATCAATTTGGAAGGTGACTGTAGGAGTAGTCGTCTGTAACCTATCTATTATCAATTTGTAAGGCGACTGTGGGAGTAGTCGTCTGTTACCTATCTATCAATCAATTTGGAAGGCGACTGTGGGAGTAATCGTCTGCTACCTATCTATCAATCAATTTGGAAGGCGACTGTGTTAGTAGTCGTCTGTTACCTTTACATATATCTATCAATTTGGAAGGCGACTGTAGGAATAGTCGTTTGTTACCTATCTATCTATCAATTTGGAGGGCGACTGTGGAAGTAGTCGTCTGTTACCTTTCTATCTATCAATTTTGAAGGTGACTGTGGGAGTAATCGTCTGTTACCTATCGATCTATCGATTTGGAAGGCGACTGTGTGAGTAGTCGTCTGTTACCTTTATATATATATATCAATTTGGAAGGTGACTGTAGGAGTAGTCGTCTGTTACCTAGCTATCTATCGATTTGGAAGGCGACTGATGAAGTAGTCGTCTGTTACCTATCTATCTATCAATTTGGAAGGCGACTGTAGGAGTAGTCGTCTGTTACCTATCTATCTATAAATTTGGAGGGCGACTGTAGGAGTAGTTGTCTGTTACCTATCTATGTATCAATTTGGAAGGCGACTGTGGAAGTAGTCGTCTGTTACCTATCTATGTATCAATTTGGAAGGTGACTATGGAAGTAGTCGTCTGTTACCTATCTATGTATCAATTTGGAGGGCGACTGTAGGAGTAGTTGTCTGTTACCTATCTATCTATCAATTTGGAAGGCGACTGTAGAAGTAGTCGTCTGTTACCTATCTATCTATAAATTTGGAAGGCGACTGTAGGAGTAGTTGTCTGTTACCTATCTATCTATCAATTTGGAAGGCGACTGTAGGAGTAGTCGTCTGTTACCTATCTATCTATCAATTTGGAGGGCGACTGTGGAAGTAGTCGTCTGTTACCTATCTATGTATCAATTTGGAGGGCGACTGTGGAAGTAGTCGTCTGTTACCTATCTATGTATCAATTTGGAAGGTGACTATGGAAGTAGTCGTCTGTTACCTTTCTATCTATCAATATTGAAGGTGACTGGGAGTAGTCGTCTGTTACCTAGCTATCTATCGATTTGGAAGGCGACTGATGAAGTAGTCGTCTGTTACCTATCTATCTATCAATTTGGAAGGCGACTGTGGGAGTAGTCGTCTGTTACCTATCTATCTATCAATTTGGAAGGCGACTGTGGGAGTAGTCGTCTGTTACCTATCTATCTATCAATTTGGAAGGCGACTGTGGAAGTAGTCGTCTGTTACTTATCTATCTATCAATTTGGAAGGCAACTGTGGAAGTAGTCGTCTGTTACCTTTCTATCTATCAATTTTGAAGGTGACTGTGGGAGTAGTCGTTCGTCTGTTACCTATCTATCTATCAATTTGGAAGGCGACCATGGGAGTAGTCGTCTGTTACCTATCTATCTATCTATCATTGAAGGGACTGTGAGTAGTCGTCTGTTACTATCTATCTATCAATTTGGAAGGCGACTGTGGAAGTAGTCGTCTGTTACCATATCTATCTATCAATTTGGAAGGCGACTGTGGAAGTAGTCGTCTGTTACTATCTATCTATCAATTTGGAAGGCGACTGTGGAGTAGTCGTCTGTTACCTTCTATCTATCACATTTGAAGGGACTGTGGGAGTAGTCGTTCGTCTGTTTCCTATCTATCTATCAATTTGAAGGCGACCGTGTGAGAAGTCGTTCGTCTGTTACCTATCTATCTATCTATCAATTTGGAAGGCGACCACGGGAGTAGTCGTCTGTTACCTATCTATCTATCAATTTGGAAGGCGACTGTGGGAGTAGTCGTCTGTTACCTACCTATCTATCAATTTGGAAGGTGACTGTGAAAGTAGTCGTCTGTAACCTATCTATCTATCAATTTGGAAGGCTACTGTGGGAGTAGTCGTCTGTTTCCTATCTATCTATCACTTTGGAAGGCGACTCTGGGAGTAGTCGTCTGTTATCTATCTATCTATCAATTTGGAAGGCGACTGTGGGAGTAGTCGTCTGTTACCTATCTATCTATCTATCAATTTGAAGGCGACTGTGGGAGTAGTCGTCTGTTACCTATCTATCTATCAATTTGGAAGGCGACTGTGGGAGTAGTCGTCTGTTACCTATCTATCTATCAATTTAGAAGGCAACAGTGGAAGTAGTCGTCTGTTACCTTTATATTTATCTATCAATTTGGAAGGCGACTGTGGGAGTAGTCGTCTGTTACCTATCTATCTATCAATTTTGAAGGCGACTGTGGGAATAGTCGTCTGTTACCTATCTATCTATCAATTTAGAAGGCGATTGTAGGAGTAGTCGTCTGTTACCTATCTATCTATCAATTTGGAAGGCAACTGTGGGAGTAGTCGTCTGTTACCTATCTATCTATCAATTTGGAAGGCGACTGTGGGAGTAGTCGTCTGTTACCTATCTATCTATCAATTTTGAAGGTGACTGTGGGAGTAGTCGTTCGTCTGTTTCCTATCTATCTATCAATTTGAAGGCGACCGTGGGAGAAGTCGTTCGTCTGTTACCTATCTATCTATCTATCAATTTGGAAGGCGACCATGGGAGTAGTCGTCTGTTACCTACCTATCTATCAATTTGGAAGGTGACTGTGAAAGTAGTCGTCTGTAACCTATCTATCTATCAATTAGGAAGGCTACTGTGGGAGTAGTCGTCTGTTACCTATCTATCTATCACTTTGGAAGGCGACTCTGGGAGTAGTCGTCTGTTATCTATCTATCTATCAATTTGGAAGGCGACTCTGGGAGTAGTCGTCTGTTATCTATCTATCTATCAATTTGGAAGGCGACTGTGGGAGTAGTCGTCTGTTACCTATCTATCTATCAATTTAGAAGGCGACTGTAGGAGTAGTCGTCTGTTACCTTTCTATCTATCAATTTGGAAGGCGACATTGGGAGTAGTCGTCTGTTACCTATCTATCTATAAATTTGGAAGGCGACTGTGGGAATAGTCGTCTGTTACCTATCTATCTATCAATTTAGAAGACGATTGTAGGAGTAGTCGTCTTTTACCTATCTATCTATCAATTTGGAAGGCGACTGTAGGAGTAGTCGTCTGTTACCTATCTATTATCAATTTGGAAGGCGACTCTGGGAGTAGTCGTCTGTTACCTATCTATCTATCTATTTTGGAAGGCGACTGGGAGTAGTTGTCTGTTACCTATCTATCTATCAATTTGGAAGGCACTGTGGAGTAGTCGTCTGTTACCTATCTATCTATCAATTTGGAAGGCGACTGTGGGAGTAGTCGTTTGTTACCTATCTATCTATCAATTTGGAAGGCGACTGTGGGAGTAGTCGTCTGTTACCTATCTATCTATCAATTTGGAAGGCGACTGTGGGAGTAGTCGTCTGTTACCTATCTATCTATCAATTTGGAAGGCGACTGTGGGAGTAGTCGTCTTGTTACCTATCTATCTATCAATTTGGAAGGCGACTGTGGGAGTAGTCGTCTGTTACCTATCTATCTATCAATTTGGAAGGCGACTGTGGGAGTAGTCGTCTGTTACCTATCTATCTATCAATTTGGAAGGCGACTGTGGGAGTAGTCGTCTGTTACCTATCTATCTATCAATTTGGAAGGCGACTGTGGGAGTAGTCGTCTGTTACCTATCTATCTATCAATTTGGAAGGCGACTGTGGGAGTAGTCGTCTGTTACCTATCTATCTATCAATTTGGAAGGCGACTGTGGGAGTAGTCGTTGTTACCTACTATCTATCAATTTGGAAATGACTTTGAAAGTAGTCGTCTGTACCTATCTATCTATCAATAGGAAGGCGACTGTGGGTGTAGTCGTCTGTTACCTATCTATCTATAAATTTGGAAGGCGACTGTGGGTGTAGTCGTCTGTTACCTATCTATCTATCACTTTGGAAGGCGACTCTGGGAGTAGTCGTCTGTTATCTATCTATCTATCAATTTGGAAGGCGACTGTGGGAGTAGTCGTCTGTTACCTATCTATCTATAAATTTGGAAGGCGACTGTGGGAGTAGTCGTCTGTTACCTATCTATCTATAAATTTGGAAGGCGACTGTGGGAGTAGTCGTCTGTTACCTATCTATCTATAAATTTTTAAGGCGACTTCTACATAGATCATATCATATCATCGTCTAGAATCAACTAGCTAAACACAGCATGAATAGGAAGAGAGAAAGGAATTAAGCCTATCGATTTGGTATACATTGATCTTTTACTAAATATCATCTAGATGTTTTGATGAATATATGTTATAGATAAGGTTGTAAATGGATATTTACTTATAATGCTTCCAAAACATGCATTGTAATTTTTAATGAATTGAAAACATGTTTTACAAGATTCGCACGCAACTGTAGTTTGGATGGTAAAACTGTAAATGAGCCCGAACATACGACACATATTGGAATATTTCAGACTAATATAAACTTGGTTGTCCAGTTATTGGAAATGTACTTCAAAATTTAGAATCACTTGCACCTCGATTTTGAATGGAGGTTTAATCGGGAATTCGATCAACCCTCTCATTGGTTTGAAGCTATTTCGCTCTATCACACTTCCATGCAGTTTATTTGGTTCGGAGTTATGGTTTCCATTCAGGTTTAAAGAATGGCCGCGGCTTTATATAGTTCAATGTTGTTGTTTTTTGTGTCAAAGTCATACAGGATTTTCCTTTAAGAACTAGATCGGACATTGCACTTGGTATATTGGGCCTTACTTCTTTGAAGGCAAAGATCAAACATATCAAACTTTCATTTTTTGGTTCCTTGTGTCGTCTGAGACCTTCAGCTGCTGTAAAACAACTATTTCTGTTAAGGTTGTACCAGAAACACCTCGATGTTTATAAAAATACAAAAGGTGTCATTAACGACAACTGGGTTATTATTTTTAAGCATGGTCTAAAAGAAGACTTGAACTTGTTTTTGGAAGACGGTTTTTCCCTTCCAAACAGTCCTGGAAATTGTTTGTTAAAAATGCTATGTATTGGAAAGAACAATCAGAATGGTATGTGCGCCTTACCAATTGTGGTGATAAATGTTTGCATGGATCTTTTCGTCTGTCTTCTCTTTGGTGTCTTTGGAAACACTTATCTTCTTTTCAATCTAATATTTGCAGTAGAGTAGCAAATCTGTGGTTGTTAAGTCCCGTTATGAGCTGTTATGAAAAATGTAATGTGATATCTCATGATGCTTTAGCCCATTGCTTACTTGATTGTAAACATAAGGATCTATTTGATCTGCATGATGAATTCTTCACAAATAGTGTCAACAATTATCCAGTTGAGTTATACGTAAAAAATAAACAATTTAGAAAGACAAGAAATTATTTGTGTCCTGTTAGGGTACATTCCTGATTATATACAGGAACTATTTCCGGATTATGGGTATTCTATTAGATTTGTACGATTGTTGGTGCTTTTCTGTGAAAGCTGCTGAATTCGCGTTTCAGTAAATAAGTATACATTTTTACATTTGTATCGTAATGTCTTTGCAGATGTCAAGTTGTATTTAATCATTTTCCTTGTTGATGTACTGAATCATTTCCCCTTTATTATAATTTTTCTCCTCTCAAGTTTCTTGTAATAACGTCATGATTTAGGACGTCCAACATGTGTTATTTATGTAATCACTTCCATATTGCTGAATCACCAACTTGTAGCTGTGGTAATGCTCATGAAACAGCCCAAAATTATTCTTTTTACTGTGTGAAATTTGATAATCCACTCTAAAAGATAACTTATTTGATGATAATCACAACCACTACAAGATAGGATTCTTCTCAGGGTGTTGTGACTGTAATGATCAGGCCAATAAATATATATTTGAGTGTAGTATTGAGTAAGAGCCACAAATAGATTCCCGAGCTGTACATAACACTAGTACATAACAGTAGTATATAACAGTAGTACATAACACTAGTACATAACACTAGTACATAACACTAGTACATAACACTAGTACATAACACTAGTACATAACACTAGTACATAACACTAGTACATAACACTAGTACATAACACTAGTACATAACACTAGTACATAACACTATAGTAATAACTAGTACATAACATATATAACAGTACATAACATAGTACATAACACTAGTACATAACATAGTACATAACACTAGTACATAACACTAGTACATAACACTAGTACATAACACTAGTACATAACACTAGTACATAACACTAGTACATAACACTAGTACATAACACTAGTACATAACACTAGTACATAACACTAGTACATAACACTAGTACATAACACTAGTACATAACACTAGTACATAACACTACATAACACTAGTACATAACACTAGTACATAACACTAGTATATAACACTAGTAAATAACACTAGTACATAACAGTTTTGATAATATTCCACTTTAAACTTGTAATGTTGAATACAATCTAACAAATACAATAATACACTGTCTGTACTTCACAATAGAAATTAATCAGATCACTGAACCTCTGGTCACTGGTTGTCATTGTTTAGGTGATAACTAAGATATTTATCAGTTATAAACATAAGTATGAATTTTGTGGAGATGGATTAATTCAATCATCATCTTATAATTATGTCCTATATTTTCTAACACTATAATTATATAACAGTTAAATGTAGCTTAACCTATATGTTTAAACTTTTAGTTGTAAGAAAAAGAAATCTTTCAGAGTGAATTTATAAATACAACAAAAGTGGCTTACTACCCTTAACAATCTTACTTTGAAAACAAAATCCGGTATCCATGACTAGCCCCAAAATTCATGAGTGGGTGACTAATGGCTAGTAAGCCGATATGGACATTTTTTATCTGTACCCTGAAGTAACCCTTTCATTGAATACTGGATTCAATGCCATTAACCTTTTGAAACTTGGAAAATATTTGCTATATACATACAGTGTTTTGCAATTAAATATCATTGCAAAATATCCGTAACTACAAACTTCCACATTTAAATTTTATGTTTGATAGTTATGATATGTTTATACTGTTATATATGATATATAATAAGAATTATAAACAACACTGCATATCTTATGTATTTTTCTGTGTACTAGTTGTTACTTAGGGAGATAACTCATGTATGCTATGACTGTTGTTCAATTCTTTTTCAAATAGTTTTTTGAAATAAAATTTGTTGAAATTGAAAGTGTAACAATAGAATATTTTCTAAAATGTTACATTTGTATGTCTGTTATTGTTATTCGGATCAATTCAAGGTTACATGGTCTCCTTCAAAGGTCACATGGTCTCCTTCCAAGGTCACACGGTCCTCTTCCAAGGTCACACAGGCCTCTTCCAAGGTCACACGGTCCCCTTCCAAGGACGCACTGGCCCCTTCCAATGACACACAGTCCCCTTCCAAGGACACACGGCCCCTTCCAATGACACATAACCTCTTCCAAGGTCACACAGGCCTCTTCCAAGGTCACGCGGGTCTCTTCCAAGGTCACGCGAACCCCTTTCATGGACACATGGACCCATTCCAAGGATACACGAGCCCCTTCCAAGGACACACGGGCCCTTACAAGGACACACTGACCATTTCCAAGGTCGCACGGTCCTCTTGTAACCTCTAGTAACAATGGTGATTTACTCTCCCTTCGTAGTCTGATTTAATAGTCCAAACGAAGGTATCCATAAACAATTATTAATCATAGTAAACATTCAATAATTAATACAAATCTTTGTTTTCATAGGCATTCTGGCCAACCGAATCCGGACAGGAACAAGCTATACCATTGACGGATTCAGACCCCAGTATGGTAGGTTACATTGATACAATGTCCATCGGTCTATAGGCATAGGTAGGTGTATTATCAAGGTGTTAGTGTTGAATTTACATGATACATAGACAAAACGACATCATATATAGACAAAACAACATCATTTATAGACAAAACCACATCATATATAGACAAAACAACATCATTTATAGACAAAACCACATCATATATAGACAAAACAACATCATTTATAGACAAAACCACATCATATTTAGACAAAACTACATCATTTATAGACAAAACCACATCATATTTAGACAAAACTACATCATTTATAGACAAAACCACATCATATTTAGACAAAACTACATCATATGTAGACAAAGCCATATGATATATAGACAAAACCAGATTATATATAGACAAAACCACATGATATACAAATAAAACCACATCATAGACAAAGCCACATCATATTTAGACAAAACTACAATATATATATATATAGATAAAACTATATTATATATAGACGAAACCGCATCATCTTTAGATAAAACTACAATATATATAGATAAAACCACATGATATATAGACACAATCAGATAAAATATAGACAATAGATATAAAACTACATCCTATCTAAACAAAATCACGTCGTATAAAGATAAACCGAAATTATTTATGAGTTGAAAAACCAAGGTAAGTGGCGCTTTTCAGAGGTTAATGTTTTGTAAGCAATCTCAGAATAGGAGATGACCTGTCCCGATACCAACGCTGTTTTCATATCGCAGTGCACTGTGGCACTACACCAGACATATATCTATAGTAATATCTAAGTCCGGAGTCAGGGCCTTAGTATCTCGGGCTACAGACAGATGCACAAGCCATTCTTCTTACGATAGTAGCATATCAAATAGAAAATCAGACCAAACATCTAATAAAATATGAATTAATAAGAACCTGTATTTCAATGACTATGGCGTTTAACCGAACTTAAACCGAATCAATCTAATATTGTGTAATCATCATAAGTGTATTTATTCACAATCTTCGAAGATGTGATATTCCGTAAAATAATACAATGCGTTATCATTTGTCTGTTTTCTTTGTCAGGTAGCACGTTTGTTTCACGTAATGGCGGCGATATAACAATATCTTCATCTCTGTGGGCTTCAGGTAAGCTATTATAATAGTAAAAAAATCTCTTAAAGCACATTTTAATACATTAATCAAGATATAAGTAAAATTACCTTTTAGTATAACCAGCGAAATATGTCAAGTTTCTGTTTCGTCATTTATATAGTGTATAACTTAACAGGCTATGAGTCCTTTACAACACAATAATTTAATTTCATATGCTACCTTCATTTCTATTGCTTAGATATTTGAGTTTATTTTTCCATAGACTGAAAGAATTGTATTTCAAGTATTATGACGCCATACATACTATTGGATAAGATATCAATGCCCCACAATTCATTTTTTAAAAAGTAAAATCACAGAAATGAATGCCGATTTAGTACCTCATTGAGTTTTTAATTAGCGTATAAACATTATTCTTAATACATATCAGGTTTATAGAGTCATAGGCAAAACACTTCAACTCATACGTAACACTAAAGAAATTTACTTACACAACTTAGAAAACTCCTAAAATGATCCACATGTCTCAACATCCAAATGGTGGAAAACAGCCAAAACTTTCCTGAAAATTAATTACAAATTACCCGTTATTCCACCATTACATCATAACAATACTGTTTTGTGTCCATCCTCTTTATAAAGCAGAATGCCTTGTAGATTATTTTACCACCATATTAACATCCTCAGATAACATTGACTCCTTGCCTCCTATTCCTGTGTCCCTTAATACACCGAGTATCATTTTATTTGATGAACATGATGTTATGTATCAACTCAACATACATAAAAAAACCTGCAGGGCCAGATGAAATTATTCCAAAAGTTACAATACCTGTATGAAGTACAAATACGTATGCAAAACATTTTGTAACATCTACAATTAGAGATTATAATGTTCTTGCAGCAAGGTTTTACTTAATTAATTAATATCATATTCTTATACTAATTTAAGCAACTCATAAAAAAATCTGTAAGTGGCATTACCACGGACACAACTATGGACACTCCTAAAAAGATCTGTAAGTGACATTACCACAGACACAACTACCGACACTCCTAAAAAGATCGGTAAGTGACATTACCAATGACACATTACGGACTCTCCTAAAAAGATCTGTAAGTGACATTATTACAGACACAACTACGGACACTCCTAAAAAGATCTTAAAGTGGCATTACCACGGACACAACTATGGACACTCCTAAAAAGATCTGTAAGTGCCATTACTCCAGACACAACTACGGACACTCCTAAAGAGAGCTGTAAGTGACATTACCACAGACACAACTACAGACACTCCTAAAAAGACCTGTAAGTGACATTACCACAAACACAACTACGGACACTCCTAATTAGATCTGTAAGTGGCATTACCACGGACACAACTACGGACACTCCTAAAAAGACATTGAAATGGCATTACCACAGACACAACTACGGACACTCCTAAAAAGATCTGTAAGTGGCATTACCACAGTCATAACTTCCAACACTCTTAAAAAGATTTGTAAGTGACATTGCCACAGACACAACTACGGACACTCCTAAAAAGATCTGTAGTGAAATTACCACTGACACAACTACGGACTCTCCTAATTAGATCTGTAAGTGACATTACCACAGACACAACTACCGACACTCCTAAAAAGATCTGTAGTGACATTACCACAGACACTACTACGAACACTCCTAATTAGATTTGTAAGTGACATTACCACTGACACATTACGGACTCTCCTAAAAAGATATGTAAGTGACATTACCACAGACACAACTACAGACACTCCTAAAAAGATCTGTAAGTGACATTACCACAGACACAACTACGCACACTCCTAAAAAGATCTGTAAGTGACATTACCACAGACACAACTACGGACACTCCTAATTAGATCTGTAAGTGACATTACCACAGACACAACTACGGACACTCCTAAAAAGATCTGTAAGTGACATTACCACAGACACAACTACGGACACTCCTAAAAAGATCTGTAAGTGACATTACCACAGACACAACTACCGACACTCCTAAAAAGATCTGTAAGTGACATTACCACAGACACAACTACGGACACTCCTAAAAAGATCTGTAAGTGACATTACCACAGACACAACTACGGACACTCCTAAAAAGATCTGTAAGTGACATTACCACAGACACAACTACGGACACTCCTAAAAAGATCTGTAAGTGGCATTACCACAGACACAACTAACAAAAAAGATCTGTAAGTGACATTACCACAGACACAACTACGGACACTCCTAAAAAGATCTGTAAGTGACATTACCACAGACACAACTACGGACACTCCTAAAAAGATCTGTAAGTGACATTACCACAGACACAACTACGGACACTCCTAAAAAGATCTGTAAGTGACATTACCACAGACACAACTACGGACACTCCTAAAAAGATCTGTAAGTGACATTACCACGGACACAACCACGGACACTCCTAAAAAGATCTGTAAGTGACATTACCAGAGACACAACTACGGACACTCCTAAAAAGATCTGTAATGGCATTACCACAGACACAACACGGACACTCCTAAAAAGATCTGTAAGTGACATTACACAGACACAACTACGGACACTCCTAAAAAGATCTGTAAGTGACATTACCACAGACACAACTACGGACACTCCTAAAAAGATCTGTAAGTGACATTACCACTGACACAACCACGGACTCTCCTAAAAAGATCTGTAAGTGACATTACCACAGACACAACTACGGACACTCCTAAAAAGATCTGTAAGTGACATTACCACAGACACAACTACGGACACTCCTAAAAAGATCTGTAAGTGACATTACCACAGACACAACTACGGACACTCCTAAAAAGATCTGTAAGTGACATTACCACAGACACAACTACGGACACTCCTAAAAAGATCTGTAAGTGACATTACCACAGACACAACTACGGACACTCCTAAAAAGATCTGTAAGTGACATTACCACAGACACAACTACGGACACTCCTAAAAAGATCTGTAAGTGACATTACCACAGACACAACTACGGACACTCCTAAAAAGATCTGTAAGTGGCATTACCACAGACACAACCACGGACACTCCTAAAAAGATCTGTAAGTGGCATTACCACAGACACAACTACGGACACTCCTAAAAAGATATGTAAGTGACATTACCACAGAAACAACCACGGACACTCCTAAAAAGATCTGTAAGTGACATTATTACAGACACAACTACGGACACTCCTAAAAAGATCTGTAAGTGACATTACCACGGACACAACTACGGACACTCCTAAAAAGATCTGTAAGTGACATTACCACAGACACAACTACGGACACTCCTAAAAAGATCTGTAAGTGACATTACCACAGACACAACTACGGACACTCCTAAAAAGATCTGTAAGTGACATTACCACGGACACAACCACAGACACTCCTAAAAAGATCTGTAAGTGACATTACCACAGACACAACCACGGACACTCCTAAAAAGATCTGTAAGTGACATTACCACAGACACAACTACGGACACTCCTAAAAAGATCTGTAAGTGACATTACCACAGACACAACTACGGACACTCCTAAAAAGATCTGTAAGTGACATTACCACAGACACAACTACGGACACTCCTAAAAAGATCTGTAAGTGACATTACCACAGACACAACTACGGACACTCCTAAAAAGATCTGTAAGTGACATTACCACAGACACAACTACGGACACTCCTAAAAAGATCTGTAAGTGACATTACCACAGACACAACTACGACACTCCTAAAAAGATCTGTACATAATGACATTACCACAGACACAACTACGGACACTCCTAAAAAGATCTGTAAGTGACATTACCACAGACACAACCACGGACACTCCTAAAAAGATCTGTAAGTGACATTACCACAGACACAACTACGGACACTCCTAAAAAGATCTGTAAGTGGCATTACCACAGACACAACCACGGACACTCCTAAAAAGATCTGTAAGTGACATTACCACAGACACAACTACGGACACTCCTAATTAGATATGTAAGTGACATTACCACAGACACAACTACGGACACTCCTAAAAAGATCTGTAAGTGGCATTACCACAGACACAACCACGGACACTCCTAAAAAGATCTGTAAGTGACATTACCACAGACACAACTACGGACACTCCTAAAAAGATCTGTAAGTGACATTACCACAGACACAACTACGGACACTCCTAAAAAGATCTGTAAGTGGCATTACCACAGACACTACTACGAACACTCCTAATTAGATTTGTAAGTGACATTACCACTGACACATTACGGACTCTCCTAAAAAGATATGTAAGTGACATTACCACAGACACAACTACGGACACTCCTAAAAAGATCTGTAAGTGACATTACCACAGACACAACTACGGACACTCCTAAAAAGATCTGTAAGTGACATTACCACAGACACAACTACGGACACTCCTAAAAAGATCTGTAAGTGACATTACCACAGACACAACTACGGACACTCCTAAAAAGATCTGTAAGTGACATTACCACAGACACAACCACGGACACTCCTAAAAAGATCTGTAAGTGACATTACCACAGACACAACTACGGACACTCCTAAAAAGATCTGTAAGTGGCATTACCACGGACACAACTACGGACACTCCTAAAAAGATCTGTAAGTGACATTACCACAGACACAACTACGGACACTCCTAAAAAGATCTGTAAGTGACATTACCACAGACACAACCACGGACACTCCTAAAAAGATCTGTAAGTGGCATTACCACAGACACAACCACGGACACTCCTAAAAAGATCTGTAAGTGGCATTACCACAGACACAACCACGGACACTCCTAAAAAGATCTGTAAGTGACATTACCACAGACACAACTACGGACACTCCTAAAAAGATCTGTAAGTGACATTACCACAGACACAACTACGGACACTCCTAAAAAGATCTGTAAGTGACATTACCACAGACACAACTACGGACACTCCTAAAAGATCTGTAAGTGACATTACCACAGACACAACTACGGACACTCCTAAAAAGATCTGTAAGTGACATTACCACAGACACAACTACGGACACTCCTAAAAAGATCTGTAAGTGACATTACCACAGACACAACTACGGACACTCCTAAAAAGATCTGTAAGTGACATTACCACAGACACAACTACGGACACTCCTAAAAAGATCTGTAAGTGACATTATCACAGACACAACCACGGACACTCCTAAAAAGATCTGTAAGTGGCATTACCACAGACACAACTACGGACACTCCTAAAAAGATCTGTAAGTGGCATTACCACAGATACAACTACAGACACTCCTAAAAAGATCTGTAAGTGGCATTACCACAGACACAACTACGGACACTCCTAAAAAGATCTGTAAGTGACATTACCACAGACACAACTACGGACACTCCTAAAAAGATCTGTAAGTGACATTACCACAGAAACAACCACGGACACTCCTAAAAAGATCTGTAAGTGACATTACCACAGACACAACTACGGACACTCCTAAAAAGATCTGTAAGTGGCATTACCACAGACACAACTACGGACACTCCTAAAAAGATCTGTAAGTGGCATTACCACGGACACAACCACACACACTCCTAAAAAGATCTGTAAGTGACATTACCACAGACACAACTACGGACACTCCTAAAAAGATCTGTAAGTGGCATTACCACGGACACAACTACAGACACTCCTAAAAAGATCTGTAAGTGGCATTACCACAGACACAACTACGGACACTCCTAAAAAGATCTGTAAGTGGCATTACCACGGACACAACCACAGACACTCCTAAAAAGATCTGTAAGTGGCATTACCACAGACACAACTACGGACACTCCTAAAAAGATCTGTAAGTGGCATTACCACGGACACAACCACGGACACTCCTAAAAAGATCTGTAAGTGACATTACCACAGACACAACCACGGACACTCCTAAAAAGATCTGTAAGTGACATTACCACAGACACAACTACGGACACTCCTAAAAAGATCTGTAAGTGACATTACCACAGACACAACTACGGACACTCCTAAAAAGATCTGTAAGTGACATTACCACGGACACAACTACGGACACTCCTAAAAAGATCTGTAAGTGACATTACCACAGACACAACTACGGACACTCCTAAAAAGATCTGTAAGTGACATTACCACAGACACAACTACGGACACTCCTAAAAAGATCTGTAAGTGGCATTACCACAGACACAACTACGGACACTCCTAAAAAGATCTGTAAGTGACATTACCACAGACACAACTACGGACACTCCTAAAAAGATCTGTAAGTGACATTACCACAGACACAACCACGGACACTCCTAAAAAGATCTGTAAGTGGCATTACCACAGACACAACTACGGACACTCCTAAAAAGATCTGTAAGTGGCATTACCACAGACACAACTACGGACACTCCTAAAAAGATCTGTAAGTGACATTACCACAGACACAACTACGGACACTCCTAAAAAGATCTGTAAGTGACATTACCACAGACACAACTACGGACACTCCTAAAAAGATCTGTAAGTGACATTACCACAGACACAACTACGGACACTCCTAAAAAGATCTGTAAGTGACATTACCACAGACACAACCACGGACACTCCTAAAAAGATCTGTAAGTGGCATTACCACAGACACAACTACGGACACTCCTAAAAAGATCTGTAAGTGGCATTACCACAGACACAACCACGGACACTCCTAAAAAGATCTGTAAGTGACATTACCACAGACACAACTACGGACACTCCTAAAAAGATCTGTAAGTGACATTACCACAGGACACAACTACGACACTCCTAAAAAGATCTGTAAGTGACATTACCACGACACAACCACGGACACTCCTAAAAAGATCTGTAAGTGGCATTACCACAGACACAACTACGGACACTCCTAAAAAGATCTGTAAGTGACATTACCACAGACACAACTACGGACACTCCTAAAAAGATCTGTAAGTGGCATTACCACAGACACAACTACGGACACTCCTAAAAAGATCTGTAAGTGACATTACCACAGAAACAACCACGGACACTCCTAAAAAGATCTGTAAGTGACATTACCACAGACACAACTACGACACACCTAAAAAGATCTGTAAGTGGCATTACCACAGACACAACTACGGACACTCCTAAAAAGATCTGTAAGTGACATTACCACAGACACAACTACGGACACTCCTAAAAAGATCTGTAAGTGACATTACCACAGACACAACTACGGACACTCCTAAAAAGATCTGTAAGTGGCATTACCACAGACACAACTACGGACACTCCTAAAAAGATCTGTAAGTGACATTACCACAGACACAACCACGGACACTCCTAAAAAGATCTGTAAGTGACATTACCACAGACACAACTACGGACACTCCTAAAAAGATCTGTAAGTGACATTACCACGGACACAACTACGGACACTCCTAAAAAGATATGTAAGTGACATTACCACAGAAACAACCACGGACACTCCTAAAAAGATCTGTAAGTGACATTATTACAGACACAACTACGGACACTCCTAAAAAGTTCTGTAAGTGGCATTACCACGGACACAACCACAGACACTCCTAAAAAGATCTGTAAGTGGCATTACCACAGACACAACTACGGACACTCCTAAAAAGATCTGTAAGTGACATTACCACAGACACAACTACGGACACTCCTAAAAAGATCTGTAAGTGACATTACCACAGACACAACTACGGACACTCCTAAAAAGATCTGTAAGTGGCATTACCACGGACACAACTACGGACACTCCTAAAAAGATCTGTAAGTGACATTACCACAGAAACAACCACGGACACTCCTAAAAAGATCTGTAAGTGGCATTAGCACGGACGTAACTACAGATACTCCTAAAAAGATCTGTAAGTGACATTACCACAGACACAACTACGGACACTCCTAAAAAGATCTGTAAGTGGCATTACCACGGACACAACCACAGACACTCCTAAAAAGATCTGTAAGTGACATTACCACAGACACAACTACGGACACTCCTAAAAAGATCTGTAAGTGACATTACCACAGACACAACTACGGACACTCCTAAAAAGATCTGTAAGTGACATTACCACAGACACAACTACGGACACTCCTAAAAAGATCTGTAAGTGACATTACCACAGACACAACTACGGACACTCCTAAAAAGATCTGTAAGTGACATACCACAGACACAACTACGGACACTCCTAAAAAGATCTGTAAGTGACATTACCACAGACACAACTACGGACACTCCTAAAAAGATCTGTAAGTGACATTACCACAGACACAACTACGGACACTCCTAAAAAGATCTGTAAGTGACATTACCACAGACACAACTACGGACACTCCTAAAAAAGATCTGTAAGTGACATTACCACAGACACAACTACGGACACTCCTAAAAAGATCTGTAAGTGACATTACCACAGACACAACTACGGACACTCCTAAAAAGATCTGTAAGTGACATTACCACAGACACAACTACGGACACTCCTAAAAAGATCTGTAAGTGACATTACCACAGACACAACTACGGACACTCCTAAAAAGATCTGTAAGTGACATTACCACAGACACAACTACGGACACTCCTAAAAAGATCTGTAAGTGACATTACCACAGACACAACTACGGACACTCCTAAAAAGATCTGTAAGTGACATTACCACGGACACAACTACGGACACTCCTAAAAAGATCTGTAAGTGACATTACCACAGACACAACTACGGACACTCCTAAAAAGATCTGTAAGTGACATTACCACAGACACAACTACGGACACTCCTAAAAAGATCTGTAAGTGACATTACCACAGACACAACTACGGACACTCCTAAAAAGATCTGTAAGTGACATTACCACAGACACAACTACGGACACTCCTAAAAAGATCTGTAAGTGACATTACCACGGACACAACCACGGACACTCCTAAAAAGATCTGTAAGTGACATTACCAGACACAACTACGGACACTCCTAAAAAGATCTGTAAGTGACATTACCACAGACACAACTACGGACACTCCTAAAAAGATCTGTAAGTGACATTACCACAGACACAACTACACGGACACTCCTAAAAAGATTTGTAAGTGACATTACCACAGACACAACTACGGACACTCCTAAAAAGATCTGTAAGTGACATTACCACAGACACAACTACGGACACTCCTAAAAAGATCTGTAAGTGACATTACCACAGACACAACTACGGACACTCCTAAAAAGATCTGTAAGTGACATTACCACGGACACAACTACGGACACTCCTAATTAGATCTGTAAGTGACATTACCACAGAAACAACCACGGACACTCCTAAAAAGATCTGTAAGTGGCATTAGCACGGACGTAACAAC
Organism: Argopecten irradians; assembly: GCF_041381155.1. NCBI lineage: Eukaryota > Metazoa > Mollusca > Bivalvia > Pectinida > Pectinidae > Argopecten > Argopecten irradians. The sequence goes on along the minus strand of NC_091140.1, from coordinate 518,248 downwards.
AGATACTCGTAAAAAGATATGTAAGTGACATTACCACAGACACAACTACGGACACTCCTAAAAAAGATCTGTAAGTGACATTACCACGGACACAACTACGGACACTCCTAAAAAGATCTGTAAGTGACATTACCACAGACACAACTACGGACACTCCTAAAAAGATCTGTAAGTGACATTACCACAGACACAACTACGGACACTCTCTAAAAAGATCTGTAAGTGACATTACCACAGACACAACTACGGACACTCCTAAAAAGATCTGTAAGTGACATTACCACGGACACAACTACACGGACACTCCTAAAAAGATCTGTAAGTGACATTACCACAGACACAACTACGGACACTCCTAAAAAGATCTGTAAGTGACATTACCACAGACACAACTACGGACACTCCTAAAAAGATCTGTAAGTGACATTACCACAGACACAACCACGGCCACTCCTAAAAAGATCTGTAAGTGACATTACCAGAGACACAACTACGGACACTCCTAAAAAGATCTGTAAGTGACATTACCACAGACACAACTACGGACACTCCTAAAAAGATCTGTAAGTGACATTACCACGGACACAACTACGGACACTCCTAAAAAGATCTGTAAGTGACATTACCACAGACACAAACTACGGACACTCCTAAAAAGATCTGTAAGTGACATTACCAAAGACACAACTACGGACACTCCTAAAAAGATCTGTAAGTGACATTACCACAGACACAACTACGGACACTCCTAAAAAGATCTGTAAGTGACATTACCACAGACACAACTACGGACACTCCTAAAAAGATCTGTAAGTGACATTACCACAGACACAACTACGGACACTCCTAAAAAGATCTGTAAGTGACATTACCACAGACACAACTACGGACACTCCTAAAAAGATCTGTAAGTGACATTACCACGGACACAACTACGGACACTCCTAAAAAGATCTGTAAGTGCATTACCACAGACACAACTACGGACACTCCTAAAAAGATCTGTAAGTGACATTACCACAGACACAACTACGGACACTCCTAAAAAGATCTGTAAGTGACATTACCACAGACACAAACTACGGACACTCCTAAAAAGATCTGTAAGTGACATTACCACAGACACAACTACGGACACTCCTAAAAAGATCTGTAAGTGACATTACCACAGACACTACTACGGACACTCCTAAAAAGATCTGTAAGTGACATTACCACAGACACAACTACGGACACTCCTAAAAAGATCTGTAAGTGACATTACACACGGACACAAACTACGGACACTCCTAAAAAGATCTGTAAGTGGCATTACCACAGACACAACTACGGACACTCCTAAAAAGATCTGTAAGTGACATTACCACAGACACAACTACGGACACTCCTAAAAAGATCTGTAAGTGACATTACCACAGACACAACTACGGACACTCCTAAAAAGATCTGTAAGTGACATTACCACAGACACAACTACGGACACTCCTAAAAAGATCTGTAAGTGACATTACCACAGACACAACTACGGACACTCCTAAAAAGATCTGTAAGTGACATTACCACAGACACTACTACGAACACTCCTAATTAGATTTGTAAGTGACATTACCACTGACACATTACGGACTCTCCTAAAAAGATCTGTAAGTGACATTACCACAGACACAACCACGGACACTCCTAAAAAGATCTGTAAGTGACATTACCACAGACACAACTACAGACACTCCTAAAAAGATCTGTAAGTGGCATTACCACAGACACAACTACGGACACTCCTAAAAAGATCTGTAAGTGACATTACCACAGAAACAACCACGGACACTCCTAAAAAGATCTGTAAGTGACATTACCACAGACACAACTACGGACACTCCTAAAAAGATCTGTAAGTGACATTACCACAGACACAACTACGGACACTCCTAAAAAGATCTGTAAGTGTGGCATTACCACAGACACAACTACGGACACTCCTAACTAGATCTGTAAGTGACATTACCACGGACACAACCACAGACACTCCTAAAAAGATCTGTAAGTGACATTACCACGGACACAACCACGGACACTCCTAAAAAAGATCTGTAAGTGACATTACCAGAGGACACAACTACGGACACTCCTAAAAAGATCTGTAAGTGACATTACCACAGACACAACTACGGACACTCCTAAAAAGATCTGTAAGTGACATTACCACGGACACAACCACGGACACTCCTAAAAAGATCTGTAAGTGACATTACCAGAGACACAACTACGGACACTCCTAAAAAGATCTGTAAGTGACATTACCACAGACACAACTACGGACACTCCTAAAAAGATCTGTAAGTGACATTACCACAGACACAACTACGGACACTCCTAAAAAGATCTGTAAGTGACATTACCACAGACACAACTACGGACACTCCTAAAAAGATCTGTAAGTGACATTACCACGGACACAACTACGGACACTCCTAAAAAGATCTGTAAGTGACATTACCACAGACACAACTACGGACACTCCTAAAAAGATCTGTAAGTGACATTACCACAGACACAACCACGAACACTCCTAAAAAGATATGTAAGTGACATTTACCACAGACACAAATACCGACACTCCTAAAAAGATCTGTAAGTGACATTACCACAGACACAACTACGGACACTCCTAAAAAGATCTGTAAGTGACATTACCACGGACACAACCACGGACACTCCTAAAAAGATCTGTAAGTGACATTACCACAGACACAACTACGGACACTCCTAAAAAGATCTGTAAGTGACATTACCACAGACACAACTACGGACACTCCTAAAAAGATCTGTAAGTGACATTACCACAGACACAACTACGGACACTCCTAAAAAGATCTGTAAGTGACATTACCACAGGACACAACTACGGACACTCCTAAAAAGATCTGTAAGTGACATTACCACAGACACAACTACGGACACTCCTAAAAAGATCTGTAAGTGACATTACCACAGACACAACTACGGACACTCCTAAAAAGATCTGTAAGTGACATTACCACAGACACAACTACGGACACTCCTAAAAAGATCTGTAAGTGACATTACCACAGACACAACTACGGACACTCCTAAAAAGATCTGTAAGTGACATTACCACAGACACAACTACGGACACTCCTAAAAAGATCTGTAAGTGACATTACCACAGACACAACTACGGACACTCCTAAAAAGATCTGTAAGTGACATTACCACAGACACAACTACGGACACTCCTAAAAAGATCTGTAAGTGACATTACCACAGACACAACTACGGACACTCCTAAAAAGATCTGTAAGTGACATTACCACAGACACAACTACGGACACTCCTAAAAAGATCTGTAAGTGACATTACCACAGACAACTACGGACACTCCTAAAAAGATCTGTAAGTGACATTACCACGGACACAACTACGGACACTCCTAAAAAGATCTGTAAGTGACATTACCACAGACACAACTACGGACACTCCTAAAAAGATCTGTAAGTGACATTACCACAGACACAACTACGGACACTCCTAAAAAGATCTGTAAGTGACATTACCACAGACACAACTACGGACACTCCTAAAAAGATCTGTAAGTGACATTACCACAGACACAACTACGGACACTCCTAAAAAGATCTGTAAGTGACATTACCACAGACACAACTACGGACACTCCTAAAAAGATCTCGTAAGTGACATTACCACAGACACAACTACGGACACTCCTAAAAAGATCTGTAAGTGACATTACCACAGACACAACTACGGACACTCCTAAAAAGATCTGTAAGTGACATTACCACAGACACAACTACGGACACTCCTAAAAAGATCTGTCAGTGGCATTACCACGGACACAACCACACACACTCCTAAAAAGATCTGTAAGTGACATTATTACAGACACAACTACGGACACTCCTAAAAAGATCTGTAAGTGACATTACCACAGACACAACCACAGACACTCCTAAAAAGATCTGTAAGTGACATTACCACAGACACAACTACGGACACTCCTAAAAAGATCTGTAAGTGACATTACCACAGACACAACTACGGACACTCCTAAAAAGATCTGTAAGTGACATTACCACAGACACAACCACGGACACTCCTAAAAAGATCTGTAAGTGACATTACCACAGACACAACTACGGACACTCCTAAAAAGATCTGTAAGTGGCATTACCACAGACACAACTACGGACACTCCTAAAAAGATTTGTAAGTGGCATTACCACAGACACAACTACGGACACTCCTAAAAAGATCTGTAAGTGGCATTACCACAGACATAACTACGGACACTCCTAAAAAGATCTTAAAGTGGCATTACCACAGACACATTACGGACACTCCTAAAAAGATCTGTAAGTGACATTACCACAGACACAACTACCGACACTCCTAAAAAGATCTGTAAGTGACATTACCACAGACACAACTACGGACACTCCTAAAAAGATCTGTAAGTGACATTACCACAGACACAACTACGGACACTCCTAAAAAGATCTGTAAGTGACATTACCACAGACACAACTACAGACACTCCTAAAAAGATCTGTAAGTGACATTACCACAGACACAACCACAGACACTCCTAAAAAGATCTGTAAGTGACATTATCACAGACACAACTACGGACACTCCTAAAAAGATCTGTAAGTGACATTATCACAGACACAACTACGACACTCCTAAAAAGATCTATAAGTGACATTACCACATACACGACTACGGACACAACATTTGTAAATACAGGTGATAAAAAGATATAATATTTTATTATGTCAACTTTGAAATTTTCAAGTAATCTTAATTTTGATCTTTTTTGGAACCATCTTGCTGAATCACTAACTTGTAGCTATGGTAATGCGCTATTGGTTAGTTATCTGTGTGGCAGATAAATAGAAGTTAGGGCGCTATGGTTAATTATCTGTGTAGCAGATAAATAGATAGTTAGGGGCGCTATGATTAATTATCTGTGTAGCAAAAAATAGTAGTTAGGGTGCTATGATTAGTTATATGTGTATACGAGATAAATAAATAGAAATAGGTTGCTATGAATAGTTTTCTGTGTGGATCAGATAATTAGAAGCTAGGGCGCAATGATTAGTTATCTGTGTGATAGATGAATAGAAGATAGGGCGCTATGATTAGTTATCTGTGTATGACTCATAAATAGTAGTTTGGGCGCTATGATTAATTATCTGTGTGGCAGATAAACAGAAATAGGTTGCTATGATTAGTTATCTGTGTATCAGATAAATAGAAGTTAGGGTGCTATGATTTTTTTATGTGTGAGCAGATAAATATAAATAGGTTGCTATTATTAGTTATCTGTGTGACAGATAAATAGAAGTTAGGGTGCTATGGTTATTTATCTGTGTGACAGATAAATAGAAGTTAGGGCGCTATGATCAGTTATTTGTATGGCAGATAAATAGAAGTAAGGGCGCTATAATTAATTATCATTGTAGCAGATAAATAGAAGTTAGGGCGCTATGATTAGTTATCTGTGTGGCAGATAAATAGAAGTTAGGGCGCTATGATTAGTTATGTGTGTGATAGATGAATAGAAGATAGGGCGCTATGATTAATTATCTGTGTGACTCATAAATAATAGTTAGGGCGCTATGATTAGTTATTCGTGTAGCAGATAAATAGAAGTTAGGGCGCTATGATTAATTATCTGTGTGGCAGATACATAGAAGTTAGGGCGCTATGATTAGTTATGTGTGTGATAGATGAATAGAAGATAGGGCGCTATGATTAATTATCTGTGTGACTCATAAAGATAGTTAGGGCGCTATGATTAGTTATTTGTGTAGCAGATAAATAGTAGTTAGGGCGCTATGATTAATTAGCCTTGTAGCAGATAAATAGTAGTTAGGGCGCTATGATTAATTATTTGTGTGACAGATAAATAGAATTAAGGGCGCTATGATTAGTTATTCTGTGTGAGACAGATAAATAGAAGTTAGGGCGCTATGATTAGTTATCTGTGTGTGACAGATAAATAGAAGTTAGGGCGCTATGATTAGTTATCTGTGTGACAGAGAAATAGAAGTTAGGGCGCTATGATAAGTTTACTTGTGTGGCAGATAAATAGAAGTAAGGGCGCTATGATTAGTTTTCTGTGTGACAGATAAATAGTTGAAGTTAGGGCGCTATGATAAGTTATCCGTGTGGCAGATAAATAGAAGTTCGGGCGCTATGATTACTTTATCTGTGTGACTGATAAATAGTAGTTAAGGGCGCTATGATAAATTATCTTGTATGATAAATAGAATTAGGGCGCTATGATTAATTCTCTGATAAATAGAAGTTTGGGCGCTATGATTAAGTTATCTGTGTAGCAGATAAATAGAAGTTAGGGCGCTATGATTAATTATCTGTGTGGCAGATAAATAGAAGTTAGGGCGCTATGATTAGTTATCTGTGTGACAGATAAATAGAAGTAAGGGCGCTATGATTAGTTATCTGTGTGACAGATAAATAGAAGTTAGGGCGCTATGATTAATGTTATATGTGTGAACAGATAAATAGTAGATAAGGGCGCTATAATTAGTTAGTCTGTGTGACAGATATAGAAGTTAGGGCGCTATGAATTAGTTATTCTGTGTGATAGATAAATAGAAGATAGGGCGCTGAATAAATTAATCTGTGTGACATCATAAATAATAGTTAGGGCGCTATAATCAATTATCTGTGTAGCAGATAAATAGTAGTTAGGGCGCTATGATTAGTTATCTGTGTGGCAGATAAATAGAATTAATGGCGCTATGATTAGTTATCTGTGTGGCAGATAAATAGAATTAATGGCGCTATGATTAGTTATATGTGTGAGAGATAAATAGAATTAATGGCGCTATTACTAGTTATCTGTGTAGCAGATAAATAGTAGTTAGGGCGCTATGATAAGTTACCTGTGTGACAGATAAATATAAGTTAGGGTGCTATTATTAGTTATCTGTGTAGCAGATAAATAGAAGTTAGGGCGCTATGATAAGTTACCTGTGTGACAGATAAATATAAGTTAGGGTGCTATAATTAGTTATCTGTGTGACAGATAAATAGAAGTTAGGACGCTATGATTAGTTACTTGTATGGCAGATAAATAGAAGTTAGGGTGCTATGATAAGTTATCTGTGTAGCAGATAAATAATAGTTAGGGCGCTATAATCAATTATCTGTGTAGCAGATAAATAGAAGTTAGGGCGCTATGATAAGTTATTTGTATGGCAAATAAATAAAAGTTAGGGCGCTATAATAAGTTATCTGTTTGGCTGATAAATAGAATTAATGGCGCTATGATTAGTTATATGTGTGAGAGATAAATAGAATTAAGGGCGCTATGACTAGTTATCTGTGTAGCAGATAAATAGAAGTTAGGGCGCTATGATAAGTTATCTGTGTGACAGATAAATAGAAGTTAGGGTGCTATGATAAGTTATTTGTATGGCAGATAAATAAAAGTTAGGGCGTTATAATAAGTTATCTGTTTGACTGATAAATAGTAGTTAGGGCGCTATAATCAATTATCTGTGTGGCAGATAATTAGAAGTTAGGGCGCTATGATTAATTATCTGTGTTGCAGATATATAGTAGTTAGGGCGCTATGATTAAGTATCATTGTAGCAGATAAATAAAAGTTAGGGCGCTATGATAAGTTATTTGTATGGCAAATAAATAAAAGTTAGGGCGCTATAATAAGTTATCTGTTTGACTGATAAATAGAATTAATGGCGCTATGATTAGTTATATGTGTGACAGATAAATAGAAGTTATTGTGACACATTGCTTTTAGATATTTTCTTTAGCCATTTTAACCTGAGAGCCAAATATAACAAATTGTGCCTTTATATTATTTAAAAAGACATAAAAACTCACTGTTTCTCATTTCAAAATTTTCCAGTTTCTCATTTATAATCCAGATAATTAAAAATTCGCATTTATAATCCTTTAACTACACTGGTTAATTGCAATCGCGCACTGATTTAGTGTCAGTAAACATGACTGTCATTCATGAGTATAGGTATTACAACCTTAAGTCTAGACAGCATTTATTCACTTATAATTCAGATCCTGATTACCATTAGAGTATTAGGAAGTTCTATGTAAACAATATCATATTGTTCTGTTAGTAAGTATGGTTTTGGGTGTAGGAAAGCATTATAAAACAACTAACTTGAATGAACCTTAAACAAAATGTTTAAAACTATTTGTAGTGTCATTTCACAGTAAAAAAAAACACTTCCGGTTCCTGTACATAACAAATCTTGAATAACTGAAAACACCATATTTAGAAAATGTTGATGGAAGTTTGAGAAAATCAATCTGAAGCTAGTCATCTAAAGAAATAGAATTGGAAGGTTTATAGAAATAATTTTATATAGATAAGCATAATTAATAAACGTATTTAGAAATCATGACGTTTGAGGAACACATTTTTTTCTTTATTTCTTTTTACTATTGCAACCGTTAGCGACGTTTTTAATGTGATTGTAATTATCTTTGGCATTGGTTGATGACACGAGTACTTACAAAGTTTATACCATCGAAAAGATCGCTGTACAGTTATAGTTCAATAGTGCACACATTGATTTTTTTTTACAAAATATCCCAAACATTTTATAGCAAATGTCCCCAATTTTGAAGTGGTAGTAATACACATTTCCAACAGAGAATCTAAGATAATTTGACGGCAAAGAAGAATTTTTGTGTACTTAGGATAAAAACCCAATATGCCCTTTAGATAAGTGTGTCGTCACAGTATTCCATCGTCCATAATCAACGAGTCTAGTTCTTTTTGAACAGATTTAATTACCTTATTGGGGAAATGAAATAAAATTGAGTTTCAGAACAACCAGACTGCAGTTCAAAAAGCAATATTTGCTGCATTGCATTGATAAAAGGGAAATTAGAGGACAACCCATGTATGACGGCAAATCGATTTATCTGCGTTAGAAAAGGTGAGTAGCAACAGTCAACCGATAGTGACAGCAATACCATATTAGTACAAGGACGGTCGTATATTATACTGTGTGACTGTATTAGTACAAGGACTGTCGTACACTATACTGTGTGACCATATTAGTACAAGGACTGTCGTACACTATACTGTGTGACTATATTAGAACAAGGACTGTCGTACACTATACTGTGTGACCATATTAGTACTTGGACTGTTGTACACTATACTGTGTGACCATATTAGTACAAGGACTGTCGTACACTATACTGTGTGACCATATTAGTACAAGGACTGTCGTACACTATACTGTGTGACTATATTAGTACAAGGACTGTCGTACACTATACTGTGTGACCATATTAGTACAAGGACTGTCGTACACTATACTGTGTGACCATATTAGTACTTGGACTGTTGTACATTATACTGTGTGATCATATTAGTAAATAGACTGTCTTACATTATACTGTGTGACTATATTAGTACATTGACTGTCGTACACTATACTGTGTGACTATATTAGTACATGGACTGTCGTACACTATACTGTGTGACCATATTAGTACAAGGACTGTCGTACACTATACTGTGTGACCATATAAGTACAAGGACTGTCGTACACTATACTGTGTGACCATATTAGTACAAGGACTGTCGTACACTATACTGTGTGACCATATTAGTACAAGGACTGTCGTACACTATACTGTGTGACCATATTAGTACAAGGACTGTCGTACACTATACTGTGTGACCATATTAGTACAAGGACTGTCGTACACTATACTGTGTGACCATATTAGTGCAAGGACTGTCGTACACTATACTGTGTGACCTATATTAGTACAAGGACTGTCGTACACTATACTGTGTGACCATATTAGTACAAGGACTGTCGTACACTATACTGTGTGACCATATTAGTACAAGGACTGTCGTACACTATACTGTGTGACCATATTAGTACAAGGACTGTCGTACACTATACTGTGTGACCATATTAGTACAAGGACTGTCGTACACTATACTGTGTGACCATATTAGTACAAGGACTGTCGTACACTATACTGTGTGACCATATAAGTACAAGGACTGTCGTACACTATACTGTGTGACTATATTAGTACAAGGACTGTCGTACACTATACTGTGTGACCATATTAGTACAAGGACTGTCGTACACTATACTGTGTGACTATATTAGTACAAGGACTGTCATACACTATACTGTGTGACCATATTAGTACAAGGACTGTCATACACTATACTGTGTGACCATATTAGTACAAGGACTGTCGTACACTATACTGTGTAACCATATTAGTACAAGGACTGTCGTACATTATACTGTGTGACCATATTAGTAAATAGACTGTCTTACATTATACTGTGTGACCTATATTACTACTAGATTGACTGTCGTTTACACTATACTGTGTGGCCATATTAGTTGACAAGGACTGTCCGTACCCTATACTGTGTGACCATATTAGTACAAGGACTGTCGTACATTATACTGTGTGACCATATTAGTAAATAGACTGTCGTTACACTATACTGTGTGTGACCATATAAGTACAAGGACTGTCGTACACTATACTGTGTGACCATATTAGTACAAGGACTGTCGTACACTATACTGTGTGACTATATTAGTACATGAACTGTCGTACACTATACTGTGTGACTATATTAGTACATTGACTGTAGTACACTATACTCTGTAACTATATTTTTACATGGACTATTGTACACTATACTGTGTGACTATATTAGTACATGGACTGTTGTACACTATACTGTGTGACCATATTAGTACATGGACTGTCGTACACTATACTGTGTGACCATATTAGTACAAGGACTGTCGTACACTATACTGTGTGACTATATTAGTACATGGACTGTCGTACACTATACTGTGTGACTATATTAGTACATGGACTGTCGTACACTATACTGTGTGACCATATAAGTACAAGGACTGTCGTACACTATACTGTGTGATCATATTAGTAAATAGACTGTCTTACATTATACTGTGTGACCATATTAGTAAATAGACTGTCTTACATTATACTGTGTGACTATATTACTACATTGACTGTCGTACACTATACTGTGTGGCCATATGAGTACATGGACTGTCGTACCCTATACTGTGTAACCATATTAGTACAAGGACTGTCGTACATTATACTGTGTGACCATATTAGTAAATAGACTGTCTTACATTATATACTGTTTGACTATATTACTACATTGACTGTCGTACACTATATTGTGTGGCTATGTTAGTACATGGACTGTCGTACATTATACTGTGTGGCCATATTAGTACAAGGACTGTCGTACACTAACTATTTGACTATATTAGTACATGGACTGTTGTACACTAAACTTTGTGACTATATTAGTACATGGATTGTCGTATACTATACTGTGTGACTATATTATATTGGTACATGGACTGTCGTATATTATACTGTGTGACCATATTAGTAAATATACTGTCTTACATTATACTGTGTGACTATATTAGTACATGGACTGTCGTACACTATATTGTGTGGCTATATTAGTACATTGATTGTCGTACATTATACTTTGTGACCATATTAGTACATGGAATGTCGTACACTAACTATATTGTGTGACAATATAAGTACAAGGACCGTCGTACACTATATTGTGTGACTATATTAGTACAAGGACTGTCGTACACTATACTGTGTGACTATATTAGTACATGAACTGTCGTACACTATACTGTGTGACTATATTAGTACATTGACTGTAGTACACTATACTCTGTAACTATATTTTTACATCGACTATTTGTACACTATAATGTGTGACCATATTAGTACATGGACTGTTGTACACTATACTGTGTGACCATATTAGTACAAGGACCGTCGTACACTATATTGTGTGACTATATTAGTACAAGGACTGTCGTACTCTAGCTGTTTGACTATATTAGTACATGGACTATTGTACACTATACTTTGTGACTATATTAGTACATGGAATGTCGTACACTATATTGTGTGGCTATATTAGTACATGGACTGTCGTACATTATACTGTGTGGCCATATTAGTACAAGGACTGTCGTAAACTAACTGTTTGACTATATTAGTACATGAACTGTCGTACACTATATTGTGAGGCTATAATAGTACATAAACTGTCGTACGCTATATTGAGTGACTATATTAGTACAAGGACTGCCGTACACTTTACTTTGTGACTATATTAGTACATGGACTGTCATACACTATACTGTGTGACTATATTAGTACAAAGGAATGTCCTACGCTATATTGTGTGGCTATATTAGTACATGGACTGTCGTACACTGTATTGTGTGATTATATTAGTACAAGGACTGTAGTACACTGTACTGTGTGACCATGTTGGTACATGGACTGTCGTACACTATACTGTGTGACAATATTAGTACATGAACTGTCGTACACTTTACTGTGTAACTATATTAGTACATGGACTATCGTACGATATATTGAGTGACTATATTAGCTCAGGGACTGTCGTGCACTATATTGTGTGACTATATTAGTACAAAGACTGTCGTACACTGTACTGTGTGACCATATTAGTACATGGAATGTCGTACACTCTACACTGTATCTATATTAGTACAAGGACTGTCGTACACTATAATGTGTGACTATATTAGTACAAGGACTGTAGTACACTATACTGTGTGATCATATTAGTACAAGGACTGTCGTACACTATACTGTTGACCATATTAGTACATGGACTGTCATACACTTTACTGTGTCACTATATTAGTACATGGACTGTCGTACGCTATATTGAGTGACTATATTAGTACAAGGACTGTCGTACACTATATTGTGTGACTATATTAGTACAAAGACTGTCGTACACTGTACTGTGTGACCATATTAGTACAAGGACTGTCTTACACTATACTGTGTGACCAAATAAGTACATGAACTGTCGTACACTTTACTGTGTAACTATATTAGTACATGGACTGTCGTGCGCTATATTGAGTGACTATATTAGTACAAGGACTGCCGTACACTATATTGTGTGGCTATATTAGTACAAGGACTGTCGTACACTCTACTGTGTGACTATATTAGTACAAGGACCGTCGTACACTATATTGTGTGACTATATTAGTACAAGGACTGTCGTACATTATACTGTGTGACTATATTAGTACAAGGACTGTCGTACACTGTACTGTGTGACCATATTAGTACATGGACTGTCGTACACTCTACTGTGTAACTATATTAGTATATGGACTGTCGTACACTATAGTGAGTGACTATGTTAGTACAAAGACTGCCTTACACTCTACTATGTGACCATATATCTGTTTACAAGTTGACATTTTCTTTACCTTGTTGTTTTTCTGCTGAAGATGTTGTGTTTCTTTAAACGGAGCCAACAATCAGAGCCGAGTTCCGTTTAAGATTACACAGATCTTAGTACCAGACTTGAGTTTCGTTTAACCCCACGCTTTCAAATTCTGTATTAAGTTCACGTTCTTTTACTGTCCAATGAGCGGATTTTGTTTATTATGATTCCCACCGGCAATAATATGTTTAACTACGAAGGTACATTGGACAATTTAATGGGGCTTTAATCAACAAGGAATTACGGTCAAGGTTATTCATATTTGAAATCGAGTAATGGACAAGAATTCATCTTCATGTCGCACGCCTGGGTTTGCCCGGTTTAACAGAGGTTCAAGCCTCTGATTAGGCCATGGGCTAGGAGGGTCCCACATGCACCCCCCCCCCCCCCAAACCTCCGAACCAATATTTTTCTGAACCCTTATGACCCACTGATCACAAATCCAAATGTTAACATTGCATAAGTTGGGATGAACTTCCGGTTATGACGTCATCAAGATGGCCGCCATCTAGAATTTCACTAAAAATTGAAAAATAGTCATAACATTAACATTTTTCAACCGAAGTAGACAAATGAGGTATCAAAATGACCACAATAGAACAAGAAATACATATCAGGACCAAAAAACCCCAATATATGTAATGATTTCTACGCAGGAAATGAAAAAATCGGATTTAAAGCTCAAAAATGGTAATTTTTCAGCAATTTTTTCATATTTTGTTTGACGCAGCACAAATGTTTCCCAACAGCAATCTATTACTTCTAATAAGTTTTTGACCACTTGTCAATCAGTGTGAGCAACAAAAACAACCAAAACCAACGTTAACATCGTATAAGTTCCGGTTATGACGTCATCAAGATGGCCACCATCTCGAATTTCACTGAAAAATGAAAAATAGTCATAACATTGACATTTTTCAACTGAAGTAGACAAATGAGGCATCAATATGACCACAATAGAACAACAAATACATATCAGGACCAAATAATCCAATAAATGTAGTGATTTGAACGCAGGAAATGAAAAAAGATAATATTTTAAGCTCAAAAATGGTAATTTTCAGCATTTTTTCATATTTGGCTTGACGCAGCAAAATTGTTTCCCAACAGCAAATTCTTATTCACAATCAGTTATTTGACCTCTTATCAATCGGTTAAAACAACAACAACAAAAATATATAGAAATGCAAAAGAGAATTGTTATACCATCATTTGGTTTAGAAAACATCACCGGATGCGGCATATGATTGTTATTTTTTCCAAACCGCTAACACTACATTTTCCTGGTGTCTTGCAATTTCCTGAATATAACATTGGCTTTTGACGATTTATATCTTAACGAATTTGAAGTTAAAGTTGGCTGAATATCTAAGTGGGACTTCAAAATAATCCATTTTCATGTTCGAAATTTTGTAGACTAGTAGCCTCTCAAACTGAATTATTACAGCAAAACGCTAACTAATAGCTATAGAGTATCAAATTAAAGTTCCGTAAATACCATGACACTTTTCGAGACATATTGTGTCTTTTAGAATGAGCACATCCATTGTTTATTTCCTGTGTATAACGCAAGGAAATATAAGATGGTTACTACAGTGTCACATATTTCTTTCATTAGTTCTCAATTGTAATAATTTTCGTTGTGCGTGCTTTCTCGCCAGAGTGTCGTCTTCGACCTCGGTGACCCGATGTGACATTGCATTACCGGGTTACCATCGTGGTTCTAACTTGTCAACTATCCATGGTCAGAGTTAAGATCAAAAACATCGGCTTCAGGGATGTGGGAGCACTTCCTGTTTCCAACCTAGTTTCACCTAGATTCACATATCGTATATGATGTTCCAGACTTCCCCGGCATGATAGAAAAGACACCAGATCAACATGCTGCGGAGGGTTGAGTTGGTTCTCCTTAATTCGTATGAAGCACAATTCCTCATTCTTGTGAACCTCAGTGACCATAGGTGGCACAGGTGGATTCTTTGATTTCATAAATGAGGTCTGCAGTGAAGTTTCACTCTTTGCCATGTCTGGATAGCACTTTAGAGAACGTTCTACTGGAGATTCTTCAATGGTCTCTTTGCGCATACACCAGATGTGACACAACCATCACCTTCAAGGCAGTGGGAAAAGTCAGAGCAATGAAAAACATTTAAGATTTATGCCCTCATTAATGACCTCGATGATATCACCTGTGCCATTTATGGTTGCACGAGGGTCCACAAGATTGATGAATAGTTCTTCATACGAATTATGGAGTTATGTGCTAAGGACATTCCACCATTTGAAGAATGTGCATCTGGTGTAATTTCCATTATGCCGGAGAAGTATGAAACAGCATATACGTACGATATGTTAGAATCTGAAAGAGATCCCACATCCCTGAACCTGTTGTTCCTGATATGAACTCTGGCCATGGATTGGTCATAAAAGGCTAGAAAAACACTGGTAATGCAGTGTCTCATGAGTTCATCGACATAGAAGACGTCGATCTGGCTTTCGACGAATTGGATACTGATATCTCGAGTACTCTGATTCGGACTGCATGTACCAGCTACCAGATATGTCGTGTCTATTCAGTGGATAGGTCAGTGAGGCGAGAAAGCACGCACATTGATAATGGTTATCATTGAGAACCAGTGAAAGACATATTAGTGACATTGTAGTAACCATCTGACATGTTGCTTATGCTATGCATAGGAAATAAACAATGACTGTGCTCATTTTCGAAGACACAAACGCTTTGGGAACTGTTAATGATATTAACGGAAACAAAGGCTTAGCTTAGGTTACATTTGTTACGCTATCAGTAGGTGTTGTGTTATTTTTGAGACGCTGCTAATCTACAAAATTGAGGGTATAACAATATATTTTTTTTTTTGCATTTCTATATATTGTTGTTGTTGTTTTTGTTTTTATTGATTGATAGGAGTTTAAATAACTGAATACGAGTAATAATTTGTTGTTGGGAAATATTTCTGCTGCGTCAATCCAAGTATGAAAAATTTGCTAAAAAATCACCATTTTTGAGCTTAAAAGCTTTTTTTTTTTTTTTCCCCGTACAAATCACTACACATATTGGATTATTTGGTCCTGATATGTGTTTGTCGTTCTATTGTGGTCATTTTGATACCTCATTTGTCTACTTTAGTTGAAAAATATCAGTGTTATGACTATTCTTCATTTTTTAGTGAAATTCGAGATGGTGGCCATCTTGATGACGTCATAACCGAAACCTCTACAATGTTAGCATTGGTTTTTGTTGTTGTTGTTATTTAAAATGATTAATAAGTGGTCAAAAAACTTATTAGAAATAATAGATTGTTGTTGGTTAACATTTTTGCTGAGTAAACAAAATATAAATAAATTGCTGAAAAATCACAATTATTGAGCTTTAAATCCGATGTTTTCATTACCTGCGTAGAAATCACTACATATATTGGGTTTTTTGGTCCTGATATGTATTTCTTGTTCTATTGTGGTCATTTTGATACCTCATTTGTCTACTTCGGTTGAATAATGTTAATGTTATGACTATTTTTCAATTTTTAGTGAAATTCGAGATGGCCGCCATCTTGCGAAGTTCATCCCAACTTATGCAATGTTAAGATTTGGATTTGTGATCAGTGGATCATAAGGGTTCAGAAAAATAATGGATCGGAGGTTTTGGGGAGGGGGTGCATGTGGGACCCTCCTAGCCCATGGCCTAATACAATACACGATAGCCTGCTGCCCCCTCAGCCAACCAGGCTGACAGCTTGGTCAGTTAACCAGATGGTGTTCCGCTTCAAGGAGCACCAGACGATAGAGAGGCTGCTGCGTCTATTCATCCAGATTCTGTCGTATATAGCCTTCCTGATGGTTTGTCTATATAGGTATCTGATGTGCCTGAGGGTCGGTTAAGCGAGACAGAGTAGGCCGATATTCCCGACAGAGTTATCTCTGCCCTAAACAAGGCATTGAGAGCCTATGTCTCTTAACATGTGTCACTGCTCGCCAATGAAAAAACCGTCCAGTCGAAGAACCTTACCGGTCCCGTTTATTGACTGCTCCATCTCCGAGTCCAATCTTGCTGAAGGGACACTTCCTTCTGTTCTAATTCAAAGAAAGAATCGGTCCCTTCTGCCCTTCTTTTGAAGGAATGAATGAATGAGCATCTTTATTCCTCCAACATGTGAAGATTGATAATCTGTACAACAACAAAAATGATAGAAGAAACATATGTACAGTGAGTTAGGAATTGCAATTATTAACTCTTAATTATCTAGCTTTAACGCTTGTCACAACTGTTATTTCAGAATTTACAATCGGTGTAACCAATGCACGAGTACTGGCTTCATTTTATATACTGTTTTTGCTGATTCAAACATAATATATTTCCAATGGTCCAAACTTATTTCTGTCGAATTAATGCTCCCTCATAGTAGAAAGGACCTGTTACAGCTACCATTGAATATTGCCCAATTTTACAAACTATGAAACTTTTTATAGGACTATGACAGAAAATTATTTTTTACAAAGTCTGGAACCAAAAAAAATGACCAAATTTGGAGACCTTTTTTTAGCAATATCAATTTTCAACAAATTGGTACACACACTTCCGGTACTATTACACCAAAATGTTTTATAATTATTTGCACAATAATGTAAACAAACAATGGTGAAAATTAAAGAAAAATCTGAAACCGGTATAGTTGTCATCTAAGGTTAAAGCTGTTGTAAGGTTTATTTTTAGAAACTTTAGGCAAATACTACAACTTTGCTTGCAATTTATAATTGATTAGAGAAACAATATTATTTATACTCAAACATATTTATGGTTACATCACTCTGACGTTTTATCTTATGTTCAAAATAATAGCAGCGTATGGATGCCTCATTCAGAAAATTTAAGGGAATTCTATAGGGAATTGTTTCCCCACTTCCGGTTAGTGTACACCTACACATTTTTATAATTACAAACCACAAAAGTAAGTTACCGTAGCGAAAACTTTTGAAATATAGGAGACAGGAAAGCTTGCCATTTCAAGGTCACAACTTTCGCATTTTTTCAATTTCTTTAAACTATCAATATCGTATGACACCATACTGTTAACTTGATAATACTTAAAAACAGAATAGTCCACTTGGGAATAGATGTATTATTCATTTTTGATCAATTAAGAAAAAAATAGGACTTTATAGAAAAGGATGTTTTACATTTGTTCACCATAATGGTTACTTTTTAGTATGTATAGGAGAAACACCGAAAATTGAAGATTAGTCAAGATAATGGACAATGCAAGGCCCGAAGGTGTTTCTCTTACTTAAAACACGGCACTCTGATGTACAATGCTAACTATAGCTATTGTGTAACTAATTTACAGGTAAGGCCTTCAACCATCTTTGACACTGAAAATGTCAGCACAGTAACTGTTGTAATATGTCTACTCTGGTCGTGCATGCATTGAATGAATTTTTCATGAAATTCCATACCAATGTTATCACCAGAGATTTTTTGTGAGTTTGAGTTCTCTTCATTCAGAGTGGAGCGGTACAAGAGGCAACATGACAGACAGTGCAGATCAGATCATTACGAAGTCAAACTATCTAAAATGATTATCAAATTTCCAATAAGAGAGTATATTTTGTGATATGTTAATTTAACTGCTCTTTATGTCAGAGGCAGACCATTTACTTGGATATAACTTGTCGGAAATTCACAAGACATGGAGGATTATCATGGAAACGTCTTAATTTTGAATATACCGCTCTACGTTATGAAATGAAGAATATAATTGGTCCTAATACAAAATATCAAGATTTAGTGGATTCTAAAGGAAACTACATTGAAATTCATTGAAAACGGCAAAGTGATGAAAAGAAAGCTTAAAATTTCAAATTTGTTCAGTAGGCCTTGTGTGATTCTTGGATAAGGAATTATACCGAAATTATTTAATTTGGGAAACGTGGATTTATGTGTTACGTGTATGTATTCAAGAAATGAAGCAATTAACACTGAAATTATTAGGAAATATACCGAAAGCATTCATTCAATTTCCAAAGAAAGAAAGTACACATATCTATCTAAAATTAAAACGTCATTGTAGGAAGGCCTGTGCTGTCGAAATACTAAAGAGTCTTGATTTTCAACACAAGGAGTAATTTTATGCGTTGTGGTTGATGTGATTGGATTTATGCCGATGTCCACGAATCAATATCTAAAACAGAAAATGTGTGATATGTATTATTGAAGTTTCCTATTACATTTATGTTGAATTTGATTACATTTATTTGTTATTTATTTGTCCAATTTTACAATGCTGAATGTAGTGTCACTCTCTACCTTGCATTGTACATTAGTTTACCTGGAACTGTAGATTAGTTGCAACTAAGCTACAGGTAAACTAATGTACATGTACAGTGAAAGGTGTCCTAATCTACAGACAGAACAAGTACTTGAACAATAGTCTAAATAAATTACTGGGGACAACAAAAGATGATATCATAGCCATGTTTTAAGAAGTGATATAGAGACTTTGGATTTTAAATTGAAAACTCCTTTCGGGTTCAAAAAATGATCTTGTTACGCAATTAGGCATTTTAGACATGCAATTTTACTAAGTAATAAATCGATTTTATTAGGTCACCTTAGTTCGTCTCAAGTGACCTATTCTATCTAAATCGCATTTTGTCCGTCGTCGTGCGTCGTGTTCGTAAACAATTTACATTTTCGACTTCTTCTCCAAAACTGCTGAATTAAATTCAATGAAATTTTACACAAACCTTATAAGGCATAAGGCCAATCAAAATTGTGAATTATATGGTCCCCACCCCCAGGGGACTGTGGGAGGGACCAACAGGTGTAAAATTGACTACACTTTGTAAAAAATCATCTCCACTCGCAGATGTGGAAGAATCAAATACTCTTCAGATTTTTCCCTGAGAAGGGGGTCAAATTCATTATAGTTTATATAGGTAAAACTCATTTACGAGGATTATTTGCTCAATTTTCATAGGAAAAAAAATCAAAATTAGTTAGAATTATTAGTATGAGAAAGTATTTTAATATCACTTAAGCCTTGATGTCACTATTTTTCAATTTCATCGGAGTATGAAAAAAAAAATGTTTGCAAACTGCGTGAATCCGCGTAAACTGTGTGAATCCGCTAAGCGGATTCATTAGCGGATTCACACAAAAGTATGCAAACACATTTTTTCATACCCCGATAAAATTAAAAAATTGTTACATCAATACTTATAATCAATTTTATATTGTATTTGATTAAATGAAGTATGATTAAATGTAACAATATAGTGGGTTCTCAAGGGATTCTTTTTACCGAAACAATACGCAAAGGCAATGTCTCTATTGTGACGTCACGATAACGTCGGGGTTTTGCGCCATTCTCGATTTTATTATCATAGTGGTATGCAAAAACATTATTGGCAAATCAGAAAGCCAGATTTGGTATGAAAACAAAGAAAAAATAATTATAATTCATATGGGTCTGTGGCGGACTCCCAGGGGCCAGGGCAAGAGGCCAAAAGGGGTCAAAATGGCTAAAAATTCAAAAATCTTCTTCTGCACTCGCATATTTGGTAGAATCAAATACTCTTCATAAATTATTAGGTTCTAAGGCCTTCTGCAAAAAAAAATGTGAATTTCATGGCCTTGGGGCAAAAAATGCTAAACATTTAATTAATTTCTCTGACATCAAGGCTTAAGTGATATTAAAATACTTTCTCATACTAATAATTCTAACTAATTTTGATTTTTTTCCTATGGAAATTGAGCAAATAATCCTCGTAAATGAGTTTTACCTATATAAACTATAATGAATTTGACCCCCTTCTCAGGGAAAAATCTGAAGAGTATTTGATTCTTCCACATCTGCGAGTGGAGATGATTTTTTACAAAGTGTAGTCAATTTTACACCTGTTGGTCCCTCCCACAGTCCCCTGGGGGTGGGGACCATATAATTCACAATTTTGATTGGCCTTATGCCTTAGAAGGTTTGTGTAAAATTTCATTGAATTTAATTCAGCAGTTTTGGAGAAGAAGTCGAAAATGTAAATTGTTTACGAACACGACGCACGACGACGGACAAAATGCGATTTAGATAGAATAGGTCACTTGAGACGAACTAAAGTGACCTAATAAAATCGATTTATTACTAAGTAAAATTGCATGTCTAAAATGCCTAATTGCGTAACAAGATCATTTTTTGAACCCGAAAGGAGTTTTCAATTTAAAATCCAAAGTCTCTGTATCACTTCTTAAAACATGGCTATGCTATCATCTTTTGTTGTCCCCAGTAATTTATTTAGACTATTGTTCAAGTACTTGTTCTGTCTGTAGATTAGGACACCTTTCACTGTACATGTACATTAGTTTACCTGTAGCTTAGTTGCAACTAATCTACAGTTCCAGGTAAACTAATGTACAATGCAAGGTAGAGAGTGACACTACATTCAGCATTGTAAAATTGGACAAATAAATAACAAATAAATATAATCAAATTCAACATAAATGTAATAGGAAACTTCAATAATACATATCACACATTTTCTGTTTTAGATATTGATTCGTGGACATCGGCATAAATCCAATCACATCAACCACAACGCATAAAATTACTCCTTGTGTTGAAAATCAAGACTCTTTAGTATTTCGACAGCACAGGCCTTCCTACAATGACGTTTTAATTTTAGATAGATATGTGTACTTTCTTTCTTTGGAAATTGAATGAATGCTTTCGGTATATTTCCTAATAATTTCAGTGTTAATTGCTTCATTTCTTGAATACATACACGTAACACATAAATCCACGTTTCCCAAATTAAATAATTTCGGTATAATTCCTTATCCAAGAATCACACAAGGCCTACTGAACAAATTTGAAATTTTAAGCTTTCTTTTCATCACTTTGCCGTTTTCAATGAATTTCAATGTAGTTTCCTTTAGAATCCACTAAATCTTGATATTTTGTATTAGGACCAATTATATTCTTCATTTCATAACGTAGAGCGGTATATTCAAAATTAAGACGTTTCCATGATAATCCTCCATGTCTTGTGAATTTCCGACAAGTTATATCCAAGTAAATGGTCTGCCTCTGACATAAAGAGCAGTTAAATTAACATATCACAAAATATACTCTCTTATTGGAAATTTGATAATCATTTTAGATAGTTTGACTTCGTAATGATCTGATCTGCACTGTCTGTCATGTTGCCTCTTGTACCGCTCCACTCTGAATGAAGGGAACTCAAATTCACAAAAAATCTCTGGTGATAACATTGGTATGGAATTTCATGAAAAATTCATTCAATGCATGCATGACCAGAGTAGACATATTACAACAGTTACTGTGCTGACATTTTCAGTGTCAAAGATGGTTGAAGGCCTTACCTGTAAATTAGTTACACAATAGCTATAGTTAGCATTGTACATCAGAGTGCCGTGTTTTAAGTAAGAGAAACACCTTCGGGCCTTGCATTGTCCATTATCTTGACTAATCTTCAATTTTCGGTGTTTCTCCTATACATACTAAAAAGTAACCATTATGGTGAACAAATGTAAAACATCCTTTTCTATAAAGTCCTATTTTTTTCTTAATTGATCAAAAATGAATAATACATCTATTCCCAAGTGGACTATTCTGTTTTTAAGTATTATCAAGTTAACAGTATGGTGTCATACGATATTGATAGTTTAAAGAAATTGAAAAAATGCGAAAGTTGTGACCTTGAAATGGCAAGCTTTCCTGTCTCCTATATTTCAAAAGTTTTCGCTACGGTAACTTACTTTTGTGGTTTGTAATTATAAAAATGTGTAGGTGTACACTAACCGGAAGTGGGGAAACAATTCCCCTATAGAATTCCCTTAAATTTTCTGAACCCATCGTTCTGATAGCGCCACTGTGGCCGAGATGACCTTAGTTTCAGGAGCTCTTGTTGTCCAGAGTCATTTCTGGTGGTTGTTCCTCTGGTTCTCCCACCCAGAACCAATCTCCTTACGCCAGCCTCGTTCCCGGATGTTGCATTCTATGCAACTTCGGGAACCGGGATATTCAAAGCTATCTCAGAAGGCCTCGCTCAGGCAGGTTTTTTTGGATGTGTCAGCTCATATGGCCCGATCAATAAGGTTTTCCTCTTCTGTCGTCTACCAGTAACGCTGAAAGATCTTCTGAGATAGGCAGGAAGATTGATCCGGTCAAGGCCTCTGTCCAGCTGAGTTGCCTTTCGTTTTTTAGGGAGCGCAATTTTTCCTCTGGTGCTATTGTCCTTATGAGTTTTTGGGTCCGTCTTCCTGCTTGCTCTTTCCTCAGACCGCAGAAAGAGTGATATCCATGCATGGTCTATTCGCTCGCTGTGCCTTCGTTGGGTCAGAGATAGCTCTGCTATTACCCTTCTCACTGATACTGCTTTTTGAGGAGAAAAAAACTGTTTCCTGTTTTTTTCGCCGCATCCCACTAAACAGAGCTATTATCAGGATATCCCATCCAGGCCATCTCCAGATGGGGATATGTCAGGTGATCAAGATTGCTTTTGAGCAGTCTAATGACAAATCTCAGGCGAAATGCAAGGTGAGGGTTCACGAATTTGGACTTCTTTAGCTCTCCTCAATGGGTCCTTCTTCCCGGACAACAAGTCAGCTGCCTTTCGACGTGGTTAACCTACTTTCATTGACTTTTACCTCCATTCTGATTAGCTGTTTTCCATGGGCTTGTTGTGGCGACTCTATCTATGATTGTTCCACTTCATTAGACATTATATATGTGCGTGCGTAGTTTGCACCTGTATGTGAGCATGCATCATAATGGAACACCTCTTTGTACATCCATTTTAATCCTTTTCCTTCGAAGGTTTATTGAACACTTTTTTTTATTCTCTCTACCTGGGGTTTGTCTCCTGGAATTTCCGTTTGACTAGGCTTTCTGGCTTCGGACTCTCCACCAAGGTAAGACAAATTCGCATGCTGCATTTAAGGTAAGGTATTACTGAAATGATATTGAGATTTTTCAATGAAATCCAATTTTTGTAATGTGATACTGACCACAACTTTAGAGTCAGTATCACCCTTCTGCCTCTTCCCTTTCCTCCTCATCCATTTTGCTTTTGTGGCTAGATAAAGGTTTTTGAGGAAGACTTCCCTATGTTACTCTCGCTGAGCACTAGATGAGTTACGGTAAGGAGACGGGATCCTGAAATCTACATATTAAACTTATGGTTAGTATTGTGTCTAGGCTGGATCTCAGGTCTCGTTTCTAGTTTCACCAAAGTTCTGGTCTGATTAATAAACGCAGGACACCGCGTTATCGCATAACTTCACTTGGTACTTCGGACCAATTGAGCTAAAAAGAGTAAATAATCTAAAAGTACCTCGAACGTTAAATATTAGTTAGACGGCACTCGGGTCTGGTTGTTGGCTCTGTTATTCGTTATAGTTATTTTTCTTCGTTAGGTGTTCCTTCAGGTTCTAAAGACGAACCCTGTTAACGCATAAGCATTTTGATATTCATAAACAAGAGGCCCAATGGGCCTGTATCGTTTACTCGTTCCCTGCCAAGAACCAGGTTATAAACTTGAAGGCATTTTAACTCAATCTATTCATTTCTACAGAAGAATTTTAAAAAGTTTGCTGTTCCATATTTGGCCCCACCACTCAGACCCCTGAGACACCAGATCAAACGTTGATTAAAAAAACGGGTCCCGTTTACTAAAGGAAGCTTTTGACCAAATTATCATCAAATCCTTTCATACCTGCAAAAACTGTACAGAAGAAGAAGAATTTAAAGAATTTGCATTATTTCCCTTAATGGACCCATCCCTAAGACCGAACGTTCATAAAAAATGACTCCACTTCTCCAATGGAAGCTTCAGATCAAATTAGAACTAAATCCCTTCATTTCTTCAGATAAGAAGAAAGAAAGAACTTGCTATATTTCCCCTACTGGGCCCTGTCCCTCAATCACCTGACGTTTAAATTCAATGGTCTGATTCATAGTTCGGTTTAATTTTATACGGAACTCAGGTCTAGGTGTCGGATCCGTTTAAGGACCTCTACGCTATAGATATTTTACTCGGTTTATTTTGTTGCTAATAGTTCCGATAACGATTCCTGTATTACATTACGTTTTAAAACATCTTATTATAGGTCGGAATCATAATAAACGGAACTCCGGTCGTTGGCCAGTATTTGGATTGAATAGAACTTGGGTCTGGTTACTAGTTCCGTTTAAGTTAAATTGAACCTAGTTAAACGGAACTCTTGTCTTTCGTAACCAACTTCAGCCCTACTTCGGAGGAAACAAACGGCATCGTAAAACATACTTCATTATACACTTTTCTCTTCATTACGGGTTATCTAATTATTTATTTGTTTATTATAACTAGTCGTGCCGTTATTGCGCCTGCCGCTTGAGAGTGGGAATATAGAGCTTACATATGATAGACAGTGGGGACCGCTCTGCTTTGATCCTGGTTTGACGTCAGTTGAGACCGATATCGTTTGTCAGAATCAATATCAATATCTCTACAATTCATTCAGGTTTGTATAGTTACTTTGCTAGTACAGACTGAAATTTAATGCACGTCCAAAGGAAAACCTCATCAATTGTATAAATATATATATATATATATATATATATATATATATATATATATATATATATATATATATATATATATATATATACAATGTATGAGCCAGTCTTTACACGTTAGTCAACATACAGGTTCTAGCATCTTTACCCAGCTCTACATATGAGTCAATCTTTACACGTTAGTCAACATACAGGTACTAGCATCTTTACCCAGCTCTAAAAATGAGTCAGCTTTTACACGTTAACCAACATACAGGTGCTAGCATCTTTACCCAGCTCTATATATTAGTCAATCTTTACACGTTAGTCAACATACAGGTACTAGTATCTTTACACAGCTCTACGCATGAGTCAATCTTTACACGTTAATCAACATACAGGTGCTAGCATCTTTACACAGCTCTATATATGAGTCAGTCTTTACACGTTAGTCAACATAGAGGTGCTAGTATCTTTACCCAGCTCTACACATGAGTCAATCTTTACACGTTAATCAACATACAGGTGCTAGCATCTTTACCCAGCTCTAAAAATGAGTCAATCTTTACACGTTAATCAACATACAGGTACTGGCATCTTTACCCAGCTCTATATTTCAGTCAGTCTTTACACGTTAGTCAACATACAGGTGCTAGTATCTTTACCCAGCTCTATATATGAGTCCGCCTTTACACGTTAATCAACATACAGGTGCTAGTATCTTTACCCAGCTCTATATATGAGTCCGCCTTTACACGTTAGTCAACATAAAGGTGCTAGTATCTTTACCCAGCTCTATATATGAGTCAGCCTCTACACGTTAGTCAACATACAGGTACTAGCATCTTTACCGAGCTCTATATATGAGTCAGTCTTTACACGTTAGTCAACATACAGGTGCTAGCATCTTTACCCAGCTCTATATATGAGTCAGCCTCTACACGTTAGTCAACATACAGGTGCTAGTATCTTTACCCAGCTCTATATATGAGTCAGTCTTTACACGTTAATCAACATACAGGTACTAGCATCTTTACCCAGCACTATATATGAGTCAATCTTTACACGTTAATCAACATACAGGTTCTAGCATCTTTACCCAGCTCTATATATGAGTCAGCCTTTACACGTTAGTCAACATACAGGTGCTAGCATCTTTACCCAGCTCTATATATTAGTCAATCTTTACACGTTAGTCAACATACAGGTACTTGTATCTTTACACAGCTCTACGCATGAGTCAATCTTTACACGTTAATCAACATACAGGTGCTAGCATCTTTACACAGCTCTATATATGAGTCAGTCTTTACACGTTAGTAACATACAGGTACTAGTATCTTTACCAGCTCTACGCATGAGTCAATCTTTACACGTTAATCAACATACAGGTGCTAGTATCTTTACCCAGCTCTATATATGAGTCTGCCTTTACACGTTAATCAACATACAGGTACTAGCATCTTTACCCAGCTCTACAAATGAGTCAATCTTTACACGTTAATCAACATACAGGTGCTAGTATCTTTACCCAGCTCTATATATGAGTCAATCTTTTTCACGTTAATCAACATACAGGTGCTAGTATCTTTACCCAGCTCTACAAATGAGTCAATCTTTACACGTTAATCAACATACAGGTACTGGCATCTTTACCCAGCTCTATATTTGAGTCCGCCTTTACACGTTAATCAACATACAGGTGCTAGTATCTTTACCCAGCTCTATATATGAGTCAGCCTCTACACGTTAGTCAACATACAGGTGCTAGCATCTTTACCCAGCTCTATATATGAGTCAGTCTTTACACGTTAGTCAACATACAGGTGCTAGTATCTTTACCCAGCTCTATATATGAGTCAGCCTTTACACGTTAGTCAACATACAGGTGCTAGTATCTTTACCCAGCTCTATATATGAGTCAGTCTTTACACGTTAATCAACATACAGGTACTAGCATCTTTACCCAGCACTATATATGAGTCAATCTTTACACGTTAATCAACATACAGGTTCTAGCATCTTTACCCAGCTCTATATATGAGTCAGCCTTTACACGTTAGTCAACATACAGGTGCTAGTATCTTTACCAAGCTCTATATATAAGTCAATCTTTACACGTTAGTCAACATACAGGTACTAGCATCTTTACCCAGCTCTATATATGAGTCAGTCTTTACACGTTAATCAAAATACAGGTGCTAGTATCTTTACCCAGCTCTATATATGAGTCAATCTTTACACGTTAGTCAACATACAGGTACTTGTATCTTTACCCAGCTCTACAAATGAGTCAGCTTTTACACGTTAATCAACATACAAGTGCTAGTATATTTACCCAGCTCTATATATGAGTCAATCTTTACACGTTAGTCAACATACATGTACTAGCATCTTTACCCAGCTCTACAAATGAGTCAGCCTTTACCCGTTAATCAACATACAGGTACTAGCATCTTTACCCTGCTCTATACATGAGTCATTCTTTACAAGTTGATCAACATACAGATACTAGTATCTTTACCCAGCTCTATATATGAGTCAGTATTTACACGTTAGTCAACATACAGGTGCTAGTATCTTTACCCAGCTCTAAAAATAACTCAGCTTTTACACGTTTATCAACATACAGGTACTAGCATCTTTACCCAGCTCTATATATGAGTCAATCTTTACACGTTAATCAACATACAGGTACAAGTATCTTTACCCAGCTCTATATATGAGTCAGTCTTTACACGTTAATCAACATACAGGTGCTAGTATCTTTACCCAGCTCTATATATGAGTCAGTCTTTACACGTTAATCAACATACAGGTGCTAGTATCTTTACACAGCTCTATATATGAGTCCGCCTTTACACGTTAATCAACGTACAGGTGCTAGCATCTTTTCCCAGCTCTATATATGAGTCCGTCTTTGCACGTTACTCAACATACAGGTACTAGCATCTTTACCCAGCTCTATATATGAGTCAATCTTTACACGTTAATCAACATACAGGTACTAGTATCTTTACCCAGCTCTATATATGAGTCAGTCTTTACACGTTAATCAACATACAGGTGCTAGTATCTTTACCCAGCTCTATATATGAGTCAATCTTTACACGTTAATCAACATACAGGTACTAGCATCTTTACCCAGCTTTATGTATTAGTCCGCCTTTACACGTTAGTCAACATACAGGTGCTAGTATCTTCACCCAGCTCTATATACGAGTCAGTCTTTACACGTTTATCAACATACAGGTGCTAGTATCTTTACCCAGCTCTATATATGAGTCAGTCTTTACACGTTATTCAACAACCAGGTGCTAGTATCTTTACCCAGCACTATATATGAGTCAATCTTTACACGTCAGTCATCATACAGGTACTAGCATCTTTACCCAGCTCTAAAAATAAGTCAGCTTTTACACGTTAATCAATATACAGGTACTAGCATCCTTACCCAGCTCTATATATGAGTCAATCTTTACACGTTAATCAACATACAGGTACTAGTATCTTTACCCATCTCTATATATGAGTCAGTCTTTACACGTTAATCAACATACAGGTGCTAGTATCTTTACCCAGCTCTATATATGAGTCCGCCTTTACACGTTAATCAACATACAGGTACTAGTATCTTTACCCAGCTCTATATATGAGTCAGTCTTTACACGTTAATCAACATACAGGTGCTAGCATCTTTACCCAGCTCTATATATGAGTCAATCTTTACACGTTACACAATCAACATACAGGTGCTAGTATCTTTACCCAGCTCTATATATGAGTCAACCTTTACACGTTAATCAACATACAGGTACTAGTATCTTTACCCAGCTCTATATATGAGTCCGCCTTTACACGTTAATCAACATACAGGTACTAGCATCTTTACCCAGCTTTATATATTAGTCCGCCTTTACACGTTAGTCAACATACAGGTGCTAGCATCTTTACCCAGCTCTATATATGAGTCAGCCTTTACACGTTAATCAACATACAGAGTTAAACATATTTTGGTTACAGTGGTACATGTGTATAAAGCTCCCAGAGTTGAACAATGTCATGTTTTGGTTACAGTGGTACAAATGTATACAGCTTCCAGAGTTGGATATTGTCAAGTTTTAATTACAGTGGTACATGTGTATAAAGCTATACCAATACATACCAGAGATGACCAGAGATGACATGTCATGTTTTGGTTATAGTGGTGTATATATAAATAGCTCCAAGAGTTTAAGAATGTTATGTTTTGGTTACAGTTGTACACGTTTATAAAGCTCCCAGAGATGAAAAATAGTGAGTCATGTTTTGGTTACAGTGGTACATATGTATACAGCTCCCAGAGTTTACGAATGTCAGGTTTTGGTTACAGTGGTACATATGTACATATGTATAAAGCTCCCAGAGTTTAAGAATGTCATGTCATGTGTTACATATTTATAGAGTTCCCAGAGTAGGAAAATGTCATGTTTCGGTTACAGTGGTATATATGTATAAGGCTCCTAGAGTTTAAGAATGTCATGTATTGGTTGCGGTGGTACATATGTATAAAGCTCCCAGAGTTTAAGAATGTCATGTCATGTGTTACATATGTATTCAGCTCCTAGAGATGAACAATGTCATGTTTTGGTTACGGTGTTACATATGTATACAGCTGCCAGAGTTGGAGAATGTCATGTTTTGGTTACAGTGGTATATATGCCTAAGGCTCCCAGAGTTTAAGAATGTCATGTATTGGTTACGGTGGTACATATGTACATATGTATAAAGGTCCCAGAGTTTAAGAATGTCATGTCATGTGTTACATATGTATTCAGCTCCTAGAGATGAACAATGTCATGTTTTGGTTACAGTGGTACACAATTATACAGCTACCAGAATTTAAGAATGTCATGTTTTGGTTACAGTGGTACATATGCATAAAGCTCCCAGAGTTGGAGAATGTCATGTTTTGGTTAGTACATATAGTCAGCTAGATGTCATGTATGTTTACAGCTCCCAGAGTTTAAGAATGTCATGTTTTGGTTACAGTAGTACATATGTATTCAGCTCCCAGAGTTTAAGAATGTCATATCTTGGTTACATTGGTCATATGTATAAAGCTCCCAGAGATGAACAATGTCATGTTTTGGTTACAGTGGTATACATGTATATATGTATACAGATCCCAGAGTTTAAGAATGTCATGTCATGTTGTACACATGCATACAGCTCCCAGAGTTTAAGAATGTCATGTTTTGGTTACAGTAGTACATATGTATTCAGCTCCTAGAGTTTACGAATGTCATGTTTTGGTTACAGTGGTATATATGTATTCAGCTCCTAGAGTTTAAGAATGTCATGTTTTGGTTACAGTGGTACATATATATTCAGCTCCCAGAGTTGGAGAATGTCATGTTTTGGTTACAGTGGAATATATGTATTCAGCTCCCAGAGTTGGAGAATGTCATGTTTTGGTTACAGTGGTATATATGTATTCAGCTCCCAGAGTTGGAGAATGTCATGTTTTGGTTACAGTGGTATATATGTATTCAGCTCCTAGAGTTGGAGAATGTCATGTTTTGGTTACAGTGGTATATATGTATTCAGCTCCCAGAGTTGGAGAATGTCATGTTTTGGTTACAGTGGTATATATGTATTCAGCTCCCAGAGTTGGAGAATGTCATGTTTTGGTTACAGTGGTACATATGTATTCAGCTCCCAGAGTTTAAGAATGTCATGTTTTGGTTACAGTGGTACATATGTATTCAGCTCCCAGAGTTTAAGAATGTCATGTTTTGGTTACAGTGGTATATATGTATTCAGCTCCCAGAGTTGGAGAAATGTCATGTTTTGGTTACGGTGGTACATATGTATTCAGGCTCCCAGAGTTTAAGAATGTCATGTTTTGGTTACAGTGGTACATATGTATTCAGCTCCCATAGTTGGAAAATGTCATGTTTTGGTTACAGTGTGTTATATATGTATTCAGCTCCCAGAGAGAAAAATGTCATGTTTTGGTTACAGTGGTATATATATGTATTCAGCTCCCAGAGTTGGAGAATGTCATGTTTTGGTTACATGGTACATATGTATTCAGCTCCCAGAGTTGGAGAATGTCATGTTTTGGTTACAGTGGTACATATGTATTCAGCTCCTAGAGTTGGAGAATGTCATGTTTTGGTTACGGTGTTACATATGTATTCAGCTCCCAGAGTTTAAGAATGTCATGTTTTGGTTACAGTGGTACATAAATATTCAGCTCCCAGAGTTTAAGAATGTCATGTCATGTGTTACATATGTATACAGTTCCCAGAGTAGGAAAATGTCATGTTTCGGTTACAGTAGTATATATGCATAAGGCTCCCTAGAGTTTAAGAATGTCATGTATTGGTTACGGTGGTACATATGTACATATGTATTAGTCCCAGAGTTTAAGAATGTCATGTCATGTGTTACATATGTATTCAGCTCCCAGAGTTGGAAAATGTCATGTTTTGGTTACAGTGGTATATATGTATTCAGCTCCTAGAGTTGGAGAATGTCATGTTTTGGTTACAGTGGTATATATGTATTCAGCTCCCAGAGTTGGAGAATGTCATGTTTTGGTTACAGTGGTATATATGTATTCAGCTCCCAGAGTTTAAGAATGTCATGTTTTGGTTACAGTGGTACATATGTATTCAGCTCCCAGAGTTGGAGAATGTCATGTTTTGGTTACAGTGGTATATATGTATTCAGCTCCTAGAGTTGGAGAATGTCATGTTTTGGTTACAGTGGTATATATGTATTCAGCTCCCAGAGTTGGAGAATGTCATGTTTTGGTTACAGTGGTACATATGTATTCAGCTCCCAGAGTTTAAGAATGTCATGTTTTGGTTACAGTGGTACATATGTATTCAGCTCCCAGAGATGAACAAGGTCATGTTTTGGTTACAGTGGTACATATGTATTCAGCTCCTAGAGTTTACGAATGTCATGTTTTGGTTACAGTGGTATATATGTATTCAGCTCCTAGAGTTTAAGAATGTCATGTTTTGGTTACAGTGGTACGTATATATTCAGCTCCCAGAGTTGGAGAATGTCATGTTTTGGTTACAGTGGTACATATGTATTCAGCTCCCAGAGTTGGAGAATGTCATGTTTTGGTTACAGTGGTATATATGTATTCAGCTCCCATAGTTGGAGAATGTCATGTTTTGGTTACAGTGGTACATATGTATTCAGCTCCCAGAGTTTAAGAATGTCATGTTTTGGTTACAGTGGTACATAAATATTCAGCTCCCAGAGTTTAAGAATGTCATGTCATGTGTTACATATGTATACAGTTCCCAGAGTAGGAAAATGTCATGTTTCGGTTACAGTAGTATATATGCCTAAGGCTCCCAGAGTTTAAGAATGTCATGTATTGGTTACGGTGGTACATATGTACATATGTATAAAGGTCCCAGAGTTTAAGAATGTCATGTCATGTGTTACATATGTATTCAGCTCCTAGAGATGAACAATGTCATGTTTTGGTTACGGTGTTACATATGGTATTCAGCTCCTAGAGTTTAAGAATGTCATGTTTTGGTTACAGTGGTACATATGTACATATGTATAAAGATCCCAGAGTTTAAGAATGTCATATTTTGGTTACATTGGTCATATGTATTCAGCTCCCAGAGATGAACAAGGTCATGTTTTGGTTACAGTGGTACATATGTATTCAGCTCCTAGAGTTTACGAATGTCATGTTTTGGTTACAGTGGTATATATGTATTCAGCTCCTAGAGTTTAAGAATGTCATGTTTTGGTTACAGTGGTACGTATATATTCAGCTCCCAGAGTTGTTGTTTTGGTTACAGAATGTCATGTTTTGGTTACAGTGGTACATATGTATTCAGCTCCCAGAGTTGGAGAATGTCATGTTTTGTTTTTGGTTACAGTGGTATATATGTATTCAGCTCCCAGAGTTGGAGAATGTCATGTTTTGGTTACAGTGGTATATATGTATTCAGCTCCCAGAGTTGGAGAATGTCATGTTTTGGTTACATATATACTCATCATATACCCAACTGATACATCCACCTCATCATCACCCAACTGATACATCCACCTCATCATCACCCAACTGATACATCCACCTCATCATCACCCAACTGATACATCCACCTCATCATCACCCAAATGATACATCCACCTCATCATCACCCAACTAATACATCCACCTCATCATCACCCAACTGATACATCCACCTCATCATCACCCAACTGATACATCCACCTCATCATCACCCAACTGATACATCCACCTCATCATCACCCAACTGATACATCCACCTCATCATCACCCAACTGATACATCCACCTCATCATCACTCAACTGATTCATCCACCTCATCATCACCCAACTGATACATTCACCTCATCATCACCGAACTGATACATCCACCTCATCATCACCCAACTGATACATCCACCTCATCATCACCAAACTGATACATCCACCTCATCATCACCCAACTGATACATCCACCTCATCATCACCCAACTGATACATCCACCTCATCATCACCCAACTGATACATCCACCTCATCATCACCCAACTGATACATCCACCTCATCATCACCCAACTGATACATCCACCTCATCATCACCCAACTGATACATCCACCTCATCATCACCCAACTGATACATCCACCTCATCATCACCCAACTGATACATCCACCTCATCATCACCCAACTTTTATACATCCACCTCATCATCACTCCTGATACATCCATCATCATCATCACCAAACTCATACATCACCTCAACATCACCAAACTGATACATCCACTTCATTATCACCCAACTCATACATCGACCTCATCATCACCAAACTGATACATCCACCTCATCATCACCCCATTTGATACATCCACCTCATCATCACTGCATCAACTCATTACATCCACCTCATCATCACCCAACTCATACATTTCAACTCATCATCACCCAACTGATACATCCACCTCATCATCACCCAACTGATACATCCACCTCATCATCACCCAACTGATACATCCACCTCATCATCACCCAACTGATACATCCACCTCATCATCACCCAACTGATACATCCACCTCATCATCACCCAACTGATTACATCCACCTCATCATCACTCCAACTGATACATCCAACTCATCATCACCCAACAATCATACATCCACCTCATTCATCATCACCCAACTGATACATCCACCTCATCATCACCCAACTCATACATCCACCTCATCATCACCCAACTGAATACATCCACCTCATCATCACCCCAACTGATACATCCACCTCATTCATCATCCACCCAACTGATACATCCAACCTCATCATCACCCAAACTGATACATCCACCTCATCATCACCCAACTGATACATCCACCTCATCATCACCAAACTGATACATCCACCTCATCATCACCCAACTGATACATCCACCTCATCATCACCCAACTGATACATCCACCTCATCATCACCCAACTGATACATCACCCACCTCATCATCACCAAACTGATACATTCACCTCATCTCAGCACCCCAAACTGAAACATTGACTTCATACATCACTGATCTAAATACATCAACCTCATTATCACCCAACTGATACATCCACCTCATCATCACCCAACTGATACATCCACCTCATCATCACCCAACTGATACATCCACCTCATCATCACCCAACTGATACATCCACCTCATCATCACCCAACTGATACATTCACCTCATCATCACCCAACTGATACATCCACCTCATCATCACCCAACTGATACATCCACCTCATCATCACCCAACTGATACATCCACCTCATCATCACCCAACTGATACATCCACCTCATCATCACCCAACTGATACATCCACCTCATCATCACTCCAACTGATACATCCACCTCATCATCACCCAACTGATACATCCACCTCATCATCACCCAACTGATACATCCACCTCATCATCACCCAACTGATACACCCACCTTAATCCAATGATACATCCACCTCATCATCACCCAACTGATACATCCACCTCATCATCACCCAACTGATACATCCACCTCATCATCACCCAACTGATACATCCACCTCATCATCACCCAACTGATACATCCACCTCATCATCACCCAACTCGATACATCCACCTCATCATCACCCCAACTGATACATCCCACCTCATCATCACCCAACTGATACATCCAACCTCATCATCACCCAACTGATACATCCACCTCATCATCACCCAACTGATACAATCATCACCTCATCATCACACCAAACTGATACAATCCACTTCATCATCACGCCAAACTGATACATCCACCTCATCATCACCCAAACTGATACATCCACTTCATTATCACCCAACTCTGCATACATCGACATCATCATCACCAAACTGATACATTAACACCATCATCATCACCCAACTGATACATCCACCTCATCATCACCCAACTGATACATCCACCTCATCATCACCCAACTGATACATCCACCTCATCATCACCCAACTGATACATCCACCTCATCATCACCCAACTGATACATCCACCTCATCATCACCCAACTGATTCATCCACTCATCATCACCCAACTGATACATTCACCTCATCATCACCGAACTGATACATCAACCTCATCATCACCCCAACTGATACATCCACCTCATCATCACCCAACTGATACATCCACCTCATCATCACCCAACTGATACATCCACCTCATCATCACCCAACTGATACATCCACCTCATCATCACCCAAATGATACATCCACCTCATCATCACCCAACTGATACATCCACCTCATCATCACCCAACTGATACATCCACCTCATCATCACCCAACTGA
Organism: Argopecten irradians; assembly: GCF_041381155.1. Classification (NCBI taxonomy): domain Eukaryota; kingdom Metazoa; phylum Mollusca; class Bivalvia; order Pectinida; family Pectinidae; genus Argopecten; species Argopecten irradians. Next base: position 481,391 of record NC_091140.1, on the reverse strand, counting down.
TACATCCACCTCATCATCACCCAACTGATACATCCACCTCAGTCATCACACCAACTGATACATCCACCTCATCATCATCACCAAACTCATCACATGCATACCACACTCATCATCACCCAACTCATACATCCACCTCATCATCACCAAACTGATACATCCACTCTCATCATCACCAACTAGATACATCCACCTCATCATCACCAAAACTGATATTCATCATCCACCTCATCACATCATCACCAAACTGATACATCCACCTCATCATCACCCAACTGATACATCCACCTCATCATCACCAAACTGATACATCCACCTCATCATCACCCAACTGATACATCCACCTCATCATCACCCAACTGATACATCCACCTCATCATCACCCAACTGATACATCCACCTCATCATCACCAAACTGATACATCCACCTCATCATCACCCAACTGATACATCCACCTCATCATCACCCAACTGATACATCCACCTCATCATCACCCAACTGATACATCCACCTCATCATCACCCAACTGATACATCCACCATCATCATCACCCAACTGATACATCCACATCTCATCATCACCGAACTGATACATCCACCTCATTAATCACCCAACCTGATACATCTAGATACACATCCACCTCCATCATCACCCAACTGATACATCCACCTCATCATCACCCAACTGATACATCCACCTCATCATCACTCCACTGATACATCCACCTCATCATCACCCAACTGATACATCCACCTCATCATCACCCAACTGATACATCCACCTCATCATCACCCAACTGATACATCCACCTCATCATCACCCAACTGATACATCCACCTCATCATCATCACCCTAACTGATACATCCACCTCATCATCACCCAACTGATACATCCATCATCATCCAACTCAATGTATCATTCATCATCATCCAACTTGATACATCACCTCATCATCACCCAACTGATACATCCACCCATATACACCCAACTTGATACATCCACCTCATCATCACCCAACTCATACATCAACACCTCATCATCACCCAACTGATACATCAAAATTCATTATACCAACTGATACATCCCACCTCATCATCACCAAACTGATACATCCACCCTCATCATCACAAAACTGATACATCCACCTCATTATCACCCAACTGATTACATACATCCACCTCATCATCACCCAACTCATACATCCACGCTCATCATCACACCAACTGATACATCCACCTTTATCATCACCCAACTGATACATCCACCTCATCATCACCCACTGATACATCCACCTCATCATCACCCAACTGATACATCCACCATCATCATCACCCAGCCAACTGATACACTCCACCTCATCATCACCCAATGATACATCCACCTCATCATCACCCAAAACTGATACATCCACCTCATCATCACCCAACTGATACATCCACCTCATCATCACCCAACTGATACATCCACCATCATCATCCACCCAACTGATACATTCACCTCATCATCATCACCTGAACTCATACATCCACCTCATCATCACCCAACTCATACATCCACCTCATCATCACCCAAACTGATACATCCACCTCATCATCACCAAACTGATAACATCCACCCATCATCATCACCCAACTGATACATCCACCTCATCATCACCAAACTGATACATCCACCATATCATCACCCAACTCATACATCCACCTCATCATCATCCAACTGATACATCCACCTCATCATCACTCCAATGATACATCCACCTCATCATCACTCCAACTGATACATCCACCTCATCATCACCCAACTGATACATCCACCTCATCATCACCCAACTGATACATCCACCTCAAACACTGATACATCCACCTCATCATCACCCAACTGATACATCCACCTCATCATCACCCAACTGATACATCCACCTCATCATCACCCAACTGATACATCCACCTCATCATCACCCAACTGATACATCCACCTCATCATCACCCAACTGATACATCCACCTCATCATCACCCAACTGATACATCCACCCATCATCATCACCTCATACATACATCCACTCAACTCATCATCCACCTCATCATCACATCCAATCATCCATCTCATCATCACCCAACTGATACATCCACCTCATCATCACACCAACTGATACATCCACCTCATCATCACCAAACTGATACATCCAATTCATCATCACCCAACTGATACATCCACCTCATCATCACCCAACTGATACATCCACCTCATCATCACCCAACTGATACATCCACCTCATCATCACCCAACTGATACATCCACCTCATCATCACCAAATCTGATACATCCACCTCATCATCACCCCCAACTCATACATCCACCACCTCATCATCACCCAACTGATACATCACCTCATCATCACCCAAACTGATACATCCACCTCATCATCACACCAACTGATACATTCACCTCATCATCACCCAACTGATACATCCACCTCATCATTACCACAAAACTCATACATCCACCTCATCATCACCCAACTGATACATCCACCTCATCATCATCACCAACTGATACATCCACCTCATCATCACCCAACTGATACATCCACCTCATCATCATCACCCAACTGATACATCCACCTCATCATCACCCAAATCTGATACATCCACCTCATCATCACCCAACTGATACATCCACCTCATCATCACCCAACTGATAACATCCACCTCATCATCACCCAACTGATACATCCACCTCATCATCACCCAACTGATACATCCACCTCATCATCAAACTGATACTGATACATCATCACCACCTCATCATCACCCATCACTCAACTGATACATCACCTCATCATCACCCAACTGATACATCCACCTCATCATCACCCAATGATACACATCCCTCATCATCACCAAAACTGATACATCATCATCACCCAACTCATACATCACCTCATCATCACCCACTTGATACATCACCTCATCATCACCCAAACTGATACATCCACCTCATCATCACCCAACTGATACATCCATCATCATCACTCAACTCATCATCCCAACTGATACATCCAACTCATCATCATCACCCAACTGAATGATACATCCACCTCATCATCACCCAACTGATACATCCACCTCATCATCACCCAACTGATACATCCACCTCATCATCACCCAACTGATACATCCACCTCATCATCACCCAACTGATACATCCACCTCATCATCACCCAACTGATACATCAACCTCATCATCACCCAACTGATACATCCACCTCATCATCACCCAACTGATACATCCACCTCATCATCATCACCCAACTGATACATCCACCTCATCATCATCACCAACTGATACATCACATCTCATCATCAACCCAACTGATACATCACCTCATCATCACCAAACTGATACATCCACCTCATCATCACCAAACTATGATACATCAACCTCATCATCACCAAACTGATACATCCACCTCATCATCACCCAACTGATACATCCACAACTCATCATCACCCAACTGATACATCCACCATCATCATCATCACCCAACTGATACATCCACCCCATCATCACCCAACTGATACATCCACCTCATCATCACCCAACTGATACATCCACCTCATCATCACCCAACTGATACATCACCATCATCACCAACTGATACATCCACATCATCATCACACCAACTCATACATCCACCTCATCATCACTCAACTGATACATCAACTCTCATCATCACCCAACTGATACATCCACCTCATCATCATCATCCCAACATCATACATCATCACCTCATCATCACACTCAACTCATACACATCCAACTCATCATCATCACCATCATCACTCAATATACATCCACCTCATCATCACCAAACTGATACATCCACCTCATCATCACCCAACTGATACATCCACCATCATCATCATCCAAACTGATACATCCACCTCATCATCACCCAACTGATACATCCACCTCATCATCATCAACAAAACTGATACATCCACCTCATCATCACCCAACTGATACATCACAATCATCATCATCCACTCATACATCCATCATCACATCAACATGATACATCATTCACCTCATCATCACCACACTCATCACATCCACCTCATCATCACCCAACTGATACATCCACCCATCATCATCACCAAACTGATACATCCACCTCATCATCACCAAACTGATACATCCACCTCATCATCACCCAACTGATACATCAACCTCATCATCACACCAACTGATACATCATGATCATCATCATCCACAACATCATCATCATCATCACCAACTGATACATCCACCTCATCATCACATCACATCATACATCCACTCATCATCATCATCAACTGATACATCCACCTCATCATCACCCAACTGATACATCCACCTCATCATCACCCAACTAATACATCCACCTCATCATCACCCAACTGATACATCCCACCTCATCATCACCCAACTGATACATCATCACATCATCATCACCTCACTCATCATCACCATACATCCACCTCATCATCATCCCCAACTGATACATCCACCTCATCATCACCCAACTGATACATCCACCTCATCATCACTCCAATGATACATCCACCTCATCATCACCCAAACTGATACATCCACCTCATCATCACCCAACTGATACATCCACCTCATCATCATCACCAACTGATACATCCACATCCTCATCATCATCATCACATCCACCTCATCATCACCCAACTGATCATCATCATCACCACAATCTGATACATCCACATCATCATCACCCAACTGATACATCCACCTCATTCATCACCCAACTGATACATTCACCTCATCATCACCCAACTGATACATCCACCTCATCATCACCCAACTGATACATCATCACACTCATCATCACCCAACCTGATACATCATCATCCACCTCATCATCATCATCTGATACATCAACCTCATCATCACCCAACTGATACATCCACCTCATCATCACCCAACTGATACATCCACCTCATCATCACCCAACTGATACATCACCTCATCATCACAATCACATACATCCACCTCATCATCACTCAACTGAAACATCCACCCTCATCAATCACCATCATCACCAACTGATACATCACCACCTCATCATCACATCCAATACATCCACTCATACATCCACCATCATCATCATCACCAAACTACATACACATCACCTCATCATCACCCAACTGATACATCATCCACCTCATCATCACCCAACTGATACATCCACCTCATCATCATCCCAACTGATACATCCACCTCATCATCATCCAACTGATACATCCACCTCATCATCACCCAACTGATACATCCACCTTCATCATCACCCAACTGATACATCCACCTCATCATCACCTAACTGATACATCCACCTCATCATCAACACCACATGATTCATCACATCCTCATCATCATCCAAGTACATACACCACCTCATCATCACCCAACTGATACATGAAACCTCATATTCACTCCACTCATACATCCGCCCATCATCATCACTCCAACTTATACATCCACCTCATCATCACCCAAACTCATACACCAACCTCATCATCACAAACTGATAACATCCAAACATCCACCTCATCATCACCATCAAACTGATACATCCCACCTCATCATCACCAACTGATACATCCACTCATCATCACCCAACTGATCCCACCTCATAATCACCAATACTGATATCATCCCACCACATCAACATCCCAACTGATACACATCACATCCATCATCACTCAAACCTGATACATCCCACCTCATCATCACCCCAACTCATACATCCACACTCATCATCACCCAACTGATACATCCACCTCATCATCACCCAACTGATACATCCACCTCATCATCACCCAACTGATACATCCACCTCATCATCAACCCAACTGATACATCCACCTCATCATCACCCCAAACTGATACATCCACCTCATCATCACCAACTGATACATCACCTCATCATCACCCAAACTCATACATCCACCTCATCATCATCACCAAACTGATACTCACCCTCATTCATCACCAACTGATACATCCACCTCATCATCACCCAACTATACATCCACCTCATCATCAACCCAACTCATACATTCCACGTCATCATCACCAATCCACCTCATCATCACCCAACTCATACATCCACCTCATCATCACCAAACTGATACATCCACCTCATCATCACCCAACTCATACATCCACCTCATCATCACCCAACTGATACATTCATCACCTCATCATCACCCAACTCATACATCACCTCATCATCACCCAACTCATACATCCACCATCATAATCACCAACAACTGATACATCCCACCTCATCATCACCCAACTGATACATCATCATCACTCTAATATACATCCACTCACATCAAACTGATACATCCACCTCATCATCACCCAACTGATACATCCACCTCATCATCACCCAACTGATACATCCACCTCATCATCACCCAACTGATACATCCACCTCATCATCACCCAACTCATACATCCACCTCATCATCACCCAACTGATACATCCACCTCATCATCACCCAACTGATACATCCAACCACCTCATCAATCACCCAAACTGATACATCCACCTCATCATCACCCAACTGATACATCCAATCACCTCATCATCACCATCAACTGAAACATCCAACTCATCATCACCCAACTGATACATCCACCTCATAATCACCAAACTGATACAATCCACCTCATCATCACCCAACTGAGATACATCCACCTCATCATCACCCAACTAGAATACATCACCTCATAATCACCAAACTGATACATCCACCTCATAATCACAAACTGATACATCCACCTCATCAACATCACCAAACTGATACATCCACCTCATCATCACCCAAAATGATACATCCACCTCATCATCACCAAACTGATACATTCATCCACCTCATCATCACCCAACTCATACATCCACCTCATCATCACTCAACTCATAACATCCAACTCAATCATCACCCAAATCATACATCCACCTCATCATCACACCATCTCATACACCCATCATCATACATCCAACTCATCATCACTCCAATGATACATCCACCTCATCAATCACCCAACTCATAACATCCACTTCATCATCACCCAACTGAAACATCCACCTCATCATCACCCACACTGATACATCCACTTCATCTTCACCACATTTGATACATCCACCTCATCAACATCACCCAACAGATTCATCCACCTCATCATCACCCAACTGATACATTCACCTCATCATCACCCAACTGATACAATCCACCTCATTATAACCAAACTGATACATTCACCTCATCATCACCCCACTTATACATCAAACCTCATCCCTCACCCCACTTATACATCCACACCATCATAACCAAACTGATACACCCACCTCATCATACACCCAACAATACATACATCCACATCATTCATCACCACAACATGATACATCATCACCAAATCTTAAATCATCATTATCACAACCCAAACTCATAACATCCACCTCATCATCACCCAAATCATATACATCCACCTCATCATCACCCAACTGATTACATTCCAATTCATCATCACCCAACTGATACATCCACCTCATCATCACCCAACTGATACATCCACCTCATCATCACCAAACTGATACATCCACCTCATCATCACCCAACTGATACATCCACCTCATCATCACCCAACTGATACATCCACCTCATCATCACCCAACTGATACATCCACCTCATCATCACCAAACTGATACATCAACCTCATCATCACCCAACTGATACATCCACCTCATCATCACCCAACTGATACATCCACCTCATCATCACCCAACTGATACATCCACCTCATCATCACCCCACTGATACATCCACCTCATCACATCATCATCACCCATCATCAACATGATACATCATCATCACCCAACTGATACATCATCTCATCATCACCCAACTGATACATCCACCTCATCATCATCACCATCAACTGATACATCCACTTCATCATCACCCCAATCATACATCCACCTCATCATCACCCAACTGATACATCCACATCATCATCACCCAACTGATACATTCACCTCATCATCACCCAACTGATACATCAACCTCATCATCACTCAACTGATACATCCACCTCATCATAAATCCAATGATACATCACACCTTATCATCACGTCCAATGATACATCCACCTCATCATCACTCCAATGATACATCCACCTCATCATCACTCAAATCACCTGATTCATCCACTCATCATCACGCAAACTGATACATTCCACCTCATCATCACCGAACTGATACACCCACCTCATCATCATCCAACTGATACAATACCAAACCTCATCATCAGCTAACTCATACATCCACCCTCATCTTCACCCAACTTATACATCCACCCTCACATCATCACCAAACTGATAAATCCAATTCATCATCACTCAACTGATACATCCACCTCGTCATCACCAAACTGATGCATCCACCTCATCATCACCAAACTGATACATCCACTTCATTATCACCCAACTCATACATCGATTTCATCAATCACCCAAACTGATACATCCGCCTCACATCAACCAAATGAATCATCCACCCCATCATCACCCAAGTGATACATCCACCTCATCATCACCCAACTGATACATCCACCTCATCATCACCCAACTGATACATCCACCTCATCATCACCCAACTGATACATCCACCTCATCATCACCAAACTGATACATCCACCTCATCATCACCCAACTGATACATCCACCTCATCATCACCCAACTGATACATCAACCCATCATCACCCAAGTGATACCATTCACATCATCATCACACAAGTGATATACCCACCTCGTCATCACTCCACCGATACATCAACCTCATCATCACCCTCTGATACATCCACCTCATCATCACCAAACTAAAACATCCATTTCATCATCACCCAACTGATACATCCACCTCATCATCACCCAACTGATACATCCACCTCATCATCACCCAACTGATACATCCACCTCATCATCACTCCAATGATACATCCACCTCATCATCACCCAACTGATACATCCACCTCATCATCACCCAACTGATACATCCACCTCATCATCACCCAACTGATACATCCACCATCATCATCACCCAACTGATACATCCACCTCATCATCACACAACTGAATACATCCACCTCATCAATCACTAATACAATCCATACATCACATTCCATCATCATCACCCAACTGATAAATTTCACCTCATCATCACTCCACCGATACATCCAGATCTCTAACCTCAATCACCCACCTGAAACATCCACCTCATCCATCACCAAACTGATACATCATCCACCATCATCATCATCACCTCATCATCAACACCCTATCTGATACATCCACCTCATCATCACCAAACTGATACATCCACTTCATCATCACCCAACTGATACATCCACCTCATCATCACCCAACTGATACATCCACCTCATCATCACCAAACTGATACATCCACCTCATCATCACCAAATGAATACATCCACCTCATCATCACCCAACTGATACATCCACCTCGTCATCACCAACTGATACATCACCTCATCATCACACAACTGATACATCACCTAATCATCACCCATCTGATACATATCCACTTCATCATCATCACCAAACTGATACATCAACCTCATCATCACCCAACTGATACATCCACCTCATCATCACCAAACTGAAAACATCCACTTCATTATCACACAACTGATACATCCGCCGCCATCATCAACCAAACTGATACATCCACACCATAATTACCCAACTGATAAATCACCTCATCACACAACCAACTGATACATCCACCTCATCATCACTCCAACATGATACATCCAACCTCATCATTAACAACTGATACGATCCACCTCGTTTATCACACCAACTGATACATCAACCTCATCATCACCCAACTGATACATCCACCCTCATCATCACCCAACTGAAACATCCACCTCATCATCACTCAAACTGATACATCACCTCATCATCACCCAACTGATACATCCACCTCATCATCACCCAACTGATACATCCACCTCATCATCACCCAACTGATACATCCACCTCATCATCACCCAACTGATACATCCACCTCATCATCACCCAACTGATACATCCACCTCATCATCACCAAACTGATACATCCACCTCATCATCACCCAACTGATACATCCATCCTCTTCATCACCAACTGATACATCACCAATCATCATCAACTGATACATCCTCAACTCATCATCACCCGAACTGATACATCCACCGTCATCATCACCCAACTGATACATCCACCTCATCATCACCAACTGATACATCCACCTCATCATCACCCAACTGATACACTCCACCTCATCATCACCCAACTGATACATCCACCTCATCATCACCCAACTGATACATCCACCTCATCATCACCCAACTGATACATCCCACCTCATCATCACCAAATGATACATCCACCTTCATCATCACCCAACTGATACATCCACCTCATCATCACCCAACTGATACATCCACCTCATCATCACCCAACTGATACATCCACCATCATCATCACCCAACTGATACATCACCTCATCATCACCAATCTGATACATCACACCTCATCATCACCCAACTGATACATCCACTTCATCATCACCCAACTGAATACATCCACCTCATCATCACCCAACTGATACATCCACCTCATCATCACCAACTGATACATCCACCTCATCATCACCCAACTGATACATCAACCTCATCATCACCCAACTGATACATCCACCTCATCATCACTCAACTGATACATCCACCTTCATCATCACCCAACTGATACATCCACCTCATTCATCACCCAACTGATACATCCACCTCATCATCACCAAACTGATACATCCACCTCATCATCACCCAACTGATACATCAACCTCATCATCACCCAACTGATACATCCACTCATCATCATCACCAAACTGAATACATCCACCTCATCATCACCCAACTGATACATCCACACTCATCATCATCACCAACCTGATATCATCCACTTCATCATCACCAACTGATACATCCACCTCATTATCACCCAACTGATACATCAACCTCATCATCACCCAACTGATACATCCACCTCATCATCACCAAACTGATACATCCACTTCATCATCACCCAACTGATACATCCACCTCATCATCACCCAACTGATACATCCACCTCATCATCACCCAACTGATACATCCACTTCATCATCAACCAAACTGAAACATCCACCTCATCATCACTCAAATGATACATCCACCCCCTCATTACCCAACTGATACATTTCACCTCATCATCACCCAACTGATACATCCACCTCATCATCACCCAACTGATACATCCACCTCATCATCACCCAACTGATACATCCACCTCATCATCAACCAAACTGATACATCAACCTCACCTCATCATCACCTCATCATCAACCAAACTGATACATCAACCTCCATCATCAACCAAACTGATACATCCACCTTCATTATCACACCCAACTGATACATCCACCTCATCATCACCCAACTGATACATCACCTCATTATCACCCAACTGATACATCCACATCAACCTATCATCACCAACTGATACATCCACCTCATCATCACTCCAACTGATATATCCACTTCATCATCACCACACTGATACATCCACCTCATCATCACCCAACTGATACATCCACTTCATCATCACCCAACTGATACATCACCTCATCATCACCAACTGATACATCCACTTTCATCATCACCCCACTGATACATCCACCTCATCATCACCCAACTGATACATCCACTTCATCATCACCCAACTGATACATCACCTCATCATCACCCAACTGATACATCCACTTCATCATCACCCAACTGATACATCCACCTCATCATCACCAAAACTGATACATCCACCTCATCATCACCCAAATGATACATCCACCTCATCATCACCCAACTGATACATCCACGATCATCATCACCCAACTGATACATCCACCTCATCATCACCAAACTGATACATCCACCATCATCATCACCCAACTGATACATTTCACCTCATCATCACCCAACTGATACATCAACCTCATCATCACTCAACTATACATCACTTCCATTATCACCCAACTGATACATCATCATCATCACCCCCACTGATATATCCACCTCATCATCACCCAACTGATACATTTACCTCATCATCACCCAACTGATACATTTACCTCATCATCACCCAAACTGATACATCCAACCTCATCATCACTCAACTGATACATCCACGTTCATCATCACCAAACTGATACATCCAACCTCATCATCACCCCACTGATACATCCACCTCATCATCACCAACCTGATTACATTCACACCTCATCATCACCCAACTGATACATCCAACCTCATCATCACCCAAACTCATACATCCAATTCATCATCACCCAACTGATACATCCACTCATCATCACCCAACTGATACATCCACCTCATCATCACCCCACTGATACATCCACCTCATCATCACCCAACTGATACATCCACCTCATTATCACCCCAACTGATACATCAACCTCATCATCACCAACTGATACATCCACTTCATTATCACCCAAACTGAAACATCCACCTCATCATCACCCAACTGATACATCCACCTCAACATCACCGATCTGATACATCAACTTCATCATCAGCCAAATGATACATCCATCCTCCTTATCACCCAAATGATATTCCACCTCATCATCACAACAACTGATACATCCACTTCATCATCACCCAACTGATACATCCACCTCATCATTACCCAACTGATACATCCACCTCATCATCACCAACTGATACATCCACTTCATTCATCACCCAACTGATACATCCACCTCATCATTACCCCACTGATACATCATTATCCCCAACTGATACATCCACCTCATCATCACCCAACTGATACATCCACCTCATCATCACCCAACTGATACATCCACCTCATCATCACCCAACTGATACATCCACCTCATCATCACCCAACTGATACATCCCACCTCATCATCACCAAACTGATACATCCACTTCATCATCACCCCACTGATATATCCACCCATCATCATCACCAAACTGATACATCCACCTCATCATCACCCAACTGATACATCCAACTTCATCATCACCCAACTGATACATCCACCTCATCATCACCCAACTGATACATCCACCTCATCATCACCCAACTGATACATCCACCTCATCATCACCCAACTGATACATCCACTTCATCATCACCCAACTGATACATCAACTTCATCATCACCCAACTGATACATCCACCTCATCATCACCCAACTGATACATCCACTCATCATCACCCAACTGATACATCCACCTCATCATCACCCCAACTGATACATCCACCTCATCATCAACCAACTGATACATCCACCTCATCATCACCCAACTGATACATCCACCTCATCATCACCCAACTGATACATCCACCTCATCATCATCATCCACTGATATATCCACCTCATCATCAATCACTGATACATCTCACTCATTATCAACAACTGATACATCAACCTCATCATCACCCAACTGATACATCCACCTCATCCTCACCCAACTGAAACTATCCAACTCATCATCACTCCACAGATACATCCACCTCATCATCACTTCACTTGATTACATCCACCTCATCATCACTCCACTTATACATCCACCTAATCATCACTCCACAGATACATCAAATTCATCATCACTCCACTTGATACATCCACCTCATCATCACTCCACAGATTCATCCACTCCATCATCACCCAACTCATACATCCACCTCATCATCATCACCCAACTTGATACATCCCACATCATCATCACCCACTGATACATCCACCTCATCCATCACTCCACTGATAAATCCACCTCATCATAAACCAAACTGATACATCACACTCATCATCAACCAGCTGATACATCAACCTCACTCCATCTCATCCAAACTGATACATCCACCTCATCATCACCCAACTGATACATCCACCTCATCATCACCCAACTGATACATCCACCTCATCATCACCCAACTGATACATCCACCTCATCATCACCCAACTCATACATCCACCTCATCATCACCCAACTGATACATCCACCTCATCATCACCCAACTGATACATCCACCTCATCATCACCCAACTGATACATCCACCTCATCATCACCAAACTGATACATCCACCTCATCATCACCCAACTGATACATCCACCTCATCATCACCCAACTGATACATCCACCTCATCATCACCCAACTGATACATCCACCTCATCATCACCCAACTGATACATCCACCTCATCATCACCCAACTGATACATCCACCTCATCATCACCCAACTGATACATCCACCTCATCATCACCCAACTGATACATCCACCTCATCATCACCCAACTGATACATCCACCTCATCATCACCCAACTGATACATCCACCTCATCATCACCCAACTGATACATCCACCTCATCATCACCCAACTGATACATCCACCTCATCATCACCCAACTGATACATTCACCTCATCATCACCCAACTGATACATCCACCTCATCATCACCCAACTGATACATCCACCTCATCATCACCCAACTGATACATCCACCTCATCATCACCCAACTGATACATTCACCTCATTATCACCCAACTGATACATCAACCTCGATCATCACCCAAACAACGATCATACATCAAGCGCTCATCCTCACACCCAATCTCCAACATCCGCCTCATCATCACCCAATTCATACATGCACCTCATCATCACCCTATTGATATCAAAATGCTTGGTAGACGACGATAAAGTAGATGACACAATTAAGCATTGAAGTCAACATCTAGTTTAATACTTCATTGTGTTTGCATGTTATCTCAAAATATCCTAATAGTAACATGTTTCGTTTAATTATTTCATATGTCTTCATACTTGATTATACAACTTTCATTAGCAATGATCGTAATAGCCAATGTCATATGACATTTGTCATTTGCTTAATTAAGGTGAACCACCAGAAGAGCCACGCGTTGCTATAGAAACACCTTATGTGATGAATGCCGGGAACTCCATTACTCTTGTGTGTTCAGTAGCTGGTGGCATACCAAAACCAACGATAAGATGGGAGAGAGATGGTGCAAGTTTGGTTACCTTTGAAACCTGGGCACCTCCTGGCAACAAAACAATGTTTTTCGGGAGAACATCCTTTACGACCTCGCCTGGTGACAACAATGCATGTGTAGTTTGTGTCGTTCATTACCAACGGAGTGACTTGTATTATAGACGTAATATCACCTTGGATGTGCATTGTAAGTATTTGCATTATAGACATAACATCACGGCCATGCACCCTTGATATCCATTGTAAGTATTTGTATCATAGAGGTAACATCACCCTCGATGTCCAATGTAAATATTTGTATTATAGAGGTAACATCACCCTCGATATGCATTGTAAGTATTTGTATTATAGACGTAACATCACCCTCGGTAAGTATTTGTATCATAGACGTTACCTCACCCTCCATGTCCATTGTAAGTATTTGTATTATAGACGTAACATCACCCTCGGTAAGTATTTGTATCATAGACGTTACCTCACCCTCGATGTCCATTGTAAGTATTTGTATTATAGACGTAACATCACCCTCGATGTCCATTGTAAGTATTTGTATTATAGACGTAACATCACCTCTCGGTGTCCATTGTATGTATTTGTATATAGAGGTAACATCACCCTCGATGTCCATTGTAAGTATTTGTATTATAGACGTAACATCACCCTCGATGTCCATTGTAAGTATTTGTATTATAGACGTAACATCACCCTCGGTGTCCATGTAAGTATTTGTATTTAGATGTAACATCATCCTTATGTCCACTGTAAGTATTTGTATTATAGACGTAACATCACCATCGATGTCCATTGTAAGTATTTGTATTATAGACGTAACATCACCCTCGATGTCCATTGTAAGTATTTGTATTATAGACGTAACATCACCCTCGATGTCCATTGTAAGTATTTGTATTATAGACGTAACATCACCCTCGATGTCCATTGTAAGTATTTGTATTATAGACGTAACATCACCCTCGATGTCCATTGTAAGTATTTGTATTATAGACGTAACATCACCCTCGATGTCCATTGTAAGTATTTGTACTATATAGACGTAACATCACCCTCGATGATCCATTGTAAGTATTTGTATTATAGACGTAACATCACCCTCGATATCCATTGTAAGTATTTGTATCATATAGACGTAACATCACCTCGATGTCCATTGTAAGTATTTGTATTATAGACGTAACATCACCCTCGATGTCCATTGTAAGTATTTGTATTATAGACGTAACATCACCCTCGATGTCCATTGTAAGTATTTGTATTATAGACGTAACATCACCCTCGATGTCCATTGTAAGTATTTGTATTATAGACGTAACATCACCCTCGATGTCCATGTAAGTATTTGTATTATAGACGTAACATCACCCTCGATGTCCATTGTAAGTATTTGTATTATAGACGTAACATCACCCTCGATGTCCATTGTAAGTATTTGTATTATAGAGGTAACATCACCCTCGATATCCATTGTAAGTATTTGTATTATAGACGTAACATCACCCTCGATGTCCATTGTAAGTATTTGTATTATAGACGTAACATCACCCTCGATGTCCATTGTAAGTATTTGTATTATAGACGTAACATCATCCTCGATGTCCAATGTAAGTATTTGTATTATAGACGTAACATCACCCTCGATGTCCATTGTAAGTATTTGTATTATAGACGTAACATCACCCTCGATGTCCATTGTAAGTATTTGTTATAATAGACGTAACATCATCCTCGATGTCCATTGTAAGTATTTGTATTATAGACGTAACATCACCCTCTATGTCCATTGTAGTTTTAGAGTATTTGTTATTATAGATGTAACATCACCCTCTATGTCCATGTAAATATTTGTATAATAGATGTAACATCATCCTTTATGTCCATTGTAAGTATTTGTATCATAGACGTAACATCACCCTCGGTGTCCATTGTAAGTATTTGTATCATAGACGTAACATCACCCTCGATGTCCATTGTAAGTATTTGTATTATAGAGGTAACATTACCCTCATGTCCACTGTAAGTATTTGTATAATAGACGTAACATCACCCTCGATGTCCATTGTAAGTATTTGTATTATAGAGGTAACATCACCCTCGATGTCCATTGTAAGTATTTGTATTATAGACGTAACATCACCCTCGTGTCCATGTAAGTATTTGTATTATAGACGTAACATCACCCTCGATGTCCATTGTAAGTATTTGTATTATAGACGTAACATCACCCTCGTATGTCCATGTAAGTATTTGTATTATAGACGTAACATCATCCTTTATGTCCACTGTAAGTATTTGTATAATAGATGTAACATCACCCTCTATGTCCATGTAAGTATTTGTATTATAGACGTAACATCACCCTCGATGTCCACTGTAAGTATTTGTATTATAGACGTAACATCACCCTCGATGTCCATTGTAAGTATTTGTATTATAGACGTAACATCACCCTCGATGTCCATTGTAAGTATTTGTATTATAGACGTAACATCACCCTCGATGTCCATGTAAGTATTTGTATTATAGACGTAACATCACCCTCGATGTCCACTGTAAGTATTTGTATTATAGATGTAACATCACCCTCGATGTCCATTGTAAGTATTTGTATTATAGACGTAACATCACCCTCGATGTCCATGTGTAAGTATTTGTATTATAGAGACGTAACATCAACCTCGATGTCCATGTAAGTATTTGTATATAAGGTAACATCAACTCGATGTCCATGTAACATCACAATTCCATGATAGTACGAACCAGTAATCCAGGTTAAGTATTCTGTTTCATCTACATTTAAATCTACACATAACTTTTACTTTTGTATGTACTTGGTCGTTATTTCGCACTTTGATATCGACAACCTATATTTTTTCTAACCGAAATTTAATGTAAATGAAGGATTATATTTGAAGACATACAATTATAATACCAATATATCAAGTTACAAATATTTCAGTTCCACCAAGAATTTCGTTGGTAGACATTACAGTTATTGATGAAATGGATGAAGTCAGCCTGCTGTGTAATGCCACATCGAACCCTCCGGCAACTGTTGTATGGACTGCACCAAACGGAAGTGACATTTCAACGAAAACGGCCTTGAATTTTACCCGTATATACCGTACAGACATAGGGAATTACACATGTAGTGCTGAAAATACTCTCGGCACGCACGAGAACAAGACTGATTTATACATAAATGGTGAGTGTATCAAACTAACACGATATTGCATTAAAATATGTTGCCACGTAAAATCATTTAGAATAGAACAATATAATTTATGCAGTTACAGGTAAGACTACAATAACATTAATCACTGTAGTAACATGCTTCTTAAACAAATAAGGAAGTAAACATTTCTTATGGCAATACTAAAGAATATAAAACACATTATTTGGGGATATAGGTCAAGTAGCGCAAATAGAAAACAACATTATTTCAACAGTTATAGGTAAAATAGACAAAAAAGTAAAAGTGTTAACATCTTAAGAATATTTGAACCTGGTCGATCATGCTTGGGAGCTTTACATATTTGACAAGAAGTAATGTAACCAACGCAGAATCGATCAGTACGATTGACCAGTGCCTTCCTACTTAGCCAACATAACATTAAAAATTTTGTTTCTATTATAATTTTTCTCTTCTTTAAGTATGAATACTTGATCACACGGGAAATCCTTTCGGATTTTATCTTTTATAATATAGTTGAATATATTCCATAGTGTATATTTTAGTCAGTATATAAATAGGGTAATTATTCAGAACCATTCACGAATAAACATATGCTTTAACATTGCACTAGATGACCTACCGAGGGAGTGTGAATGAAAATGATTAATATGTCTAAATAGATGGTGATATAAAGTTGGAAGTATGTTTTTGTTAACATATGTAAAAAGAGAACCAATGAGTGTAAACGAGAATTAAAATTAATGTAAAAAACCATTACCAAATAGAACATCAGAATTTTCCATATTGAATTTAAAACTGCCAGATATGAGTATCGCTAACATTCCAATTTCATTTCAGCACCTCCAAAATTGTGTCTACATCAGTATGCGTTCACGGACGGAAATCAAACCATGACGATAAGATGTTCCGCCACAGGAATTCCAACTCCGACCATAACCTGGTATAAGAACAAAGAGATGATCACTGGTTCTGCCACTACATCCACCGTGACCCGAGTCGGCCCTACCAATCCCTACCTGGTGGTCAGTACCCTGAATGTGTCTGATACAGGAGACGAGGATGTGTTAGGGTACACATGTAACGTCACTAATGCAAATGGCATCAAGCACAAAAAGTTTAGGATCCGTGAGTATAACATACATCTGTCATATATGTACTACTGGCGACATAGCATTATTATGGATATGTAGATTATCATATACGTATATGTTGTTGACGCTTTTTATGGATTAGTTGATTATGTCATACAAATATACTGTTGGCGCCTTTATTATGGCTTAGTCGATTATCATATACATATATACTGTTGGCGCCTTTATAATGGACTATTAAATTATCACATGCATATCTACTGTTGGCGCCTTTATTATGGATTAATAGATTATATCATATTCATATCTAATGTTGGCGCCTTTATGATGAATTAGTAGATTATCACATACATATCTACCGTTGGCGCCTTTATTATGGCTTAGTAGATTATCATATACATATCTAACGTTGGCGCCTTTATTATGGAGTGGATAAGTAGATTTTCATAGTATGGATAAGTAGATTTTCACATACATATTTACTATTGGCGCCTTTATTATGGAAAAGTAGATTATCATAAACATCTATACTGTTGGCGACTTTTTTATGGATTAATAAATTATCCCATACATATCTACTGTTGGCGCCTCTATTTAAGGATTAACTTGAATAGATTTGTTTATGTTATAGGGATTGGATTTCGTTTTTATGTTAACCATGCATGCATTGCATCCATCGAACACAAGTGAATTTGTTTTATCTATCGATGGCAATATGGATCTAAGCGTAGATTATATAATCACATGGCTCCCAAGGATGTAAAACCGTCAAGTCAGACGACAATTCAAACACATTGAGCTACTTGAAAATCGGTATTCCACAACTTCGGCAAACTCCAGTGTGTAAGCGTGCGTCAGCTTCGCCTCGCTGCACAATAACGGTCACCGAGTTCACACATGTGGCCGAGTATAAATTCTTTATGTTATTACGCTATATATTAACTTTTAGCAAAATTGAATATATATTTCAAGTTCTGATCTAATTAAATAAAAGTATCTCTGAAA
Organism: Argopecten irradians; assembly: GCF_041381155.1. Lineage (NCBI taxonomy): Eukaryota > Metazoa > Mollusca > Bivalvia > Pectinida > Pectinidae > Argopecten > Argopecten irradians. Next base: position 460,831 of record NC_091140.1, on the reverse strand, counting down.
TTTACTTTGTTTGTCATGTTTATTTTACACTAAAATATTGAACTTTTTTGTCGTCGCGGATGAATAATTCTACCTTACGTGAAGCGTCATCATTCGCTGTTCAATTGAGTAAGCTCCTCCCACTTTTGACCGACTTTTATTGAATAATTACGTCACTTTCAAATGACGATTTTATTGCATTAAATATAAATAAAAAGTCGTGTGAGTGTAAATATAGGGATTGGATTTCGTTTTTATGTTAACCATGCTTGTATGGAGCAATTCCTCTAAGAATATATTCAATTGAACAGCGAATGATGACGCTTCACGTTAAGGTAGAATTATTCATCCGCGACGACAAAAAAGTAAAAGTTCAATATTTTAGTGTAAAATAAACATGACAAACAAAGTAAATTTCAGAGATAATTTTATTTAATCAGATCAGAACTTTAAATATATATTCAATTTTGCTAAAAGAACAAAGACAAGAGGATATGTTTATAACTGACCTCTATCAGAGGGTCTCACGCACGTCCACCCCAAAGGCTCGATCGTAGGACGAACATAGGCACAGAGGTAATGTTTACATTTGACACCCATCATTTTTAACAAAAATGAACACGTAATGTTGCGTCAAAATGTAAACAAAGCCATGTGTTTCTTTTTTTTAAAAGTAGTCCTTTTACGTTGCACAGAACATTTTCGTACGCAAGTTCAAAGTTCAATGTTACCATGCAATTATGGTAAACAAAATCGGCTAGTATTAGCGTATAGTGACCAAGCCTAGCAAGTGTAAATATATGGAGATATAACACAAAAAAATGAATGTACTCTAAATAAACTGCGAAACGGTTTTATGATGAGAGTACACTCATATTTTTGTGTTATATCTCCATAACGTAAAACATGTATTCAAAATAATCCTTATAATTAAATTTACTAAAGATAATATCTTCAATATTCAAAATTAATTTTCGAACTTTTTGTCTATGAAATCATAACGCCGTCATCTCAGCCAATCAGAAGCAGCGTTACAAACGGCGACGCCTTTTCCTTTATGGGGTGATAAAGTAATTTTTAAGCCAATGTAAATGGTCGTATCAAGAAAAATAAATTATAATGGATTAGTAGATTATCACGTACATATATACTGTTGGCGCCTTTAATATGGAAAAGTAGATTTTCACTTACATATCTACCAATGGCGCCTTTATTATGAATTAGTAGATTATCATATACGTATCTAATGTTAGCGCCTTTATGATGAATTAGTAGATTTTCACAAACATAAATAATGTTGGCGCTTTTATTATGGATTAGTAAATTATCATATACATATCTACCGTTGGCGCCTTTATCATGGCTTAGTAGATTAGCACATACATATCTAATAATGGCGCCTTTATTATGGATTAGTAGATTATCATATACATATCTACCGTTGGCGCCTTTAGTATGGATAAGTAGATTTTCACATACATATTTACTGCTGGCGCCTTTATTATGGATAAGTAGATAATCATATACATATTACTATTGACGACTTAATCATGGATTAATAAATTATCCCAAGCATATCTACTGTTGGCGTCTTTAATATGGATTAGTTGATTATCATAAACATCTATACTCTTGGCGACTTTTTTTATGGATTAATAAATTATCCGTATGGTCGTATCAAGAAAAATGAATTATAGTGGATTAGTAGATAATCACGTACAAATATACTGTTGGCGCCTTTAATATGGAAAAGTAGATTTTCACTTACATATCTACTGTTGGCGCCTTTATTATGGATTAGTAGATTATCATATACATATCTGCTGTTGGCTATGAAGTATGGTGTACACAATATACACCAAACCATTGTACATTATCGGGGGATTCATTCCTTATCAGTCACTAGATTGAAAAGGGGTCAAATTATTTGTTAAAGTATTTCAACCTTAAAATGTAAAATAAAAATTATATTTTATCTGAATGTATACAGCATTACATGTAAATGAAAATGTAGTTTGATGCCGATTTAACTATAGTTATATTCGTCTGTTTTAGAAAGGAAATTGAAATGCAGATGTCTCTCTCGGCTACTACGAAACTGTGAGCCGTTAATATTCGCACCGGAAGAATTAGATGCAATAATGCAAGAGACAAAGGAGGAGCTTACCGTGGACAAAAGTCAATTAACAATAACAAAAATAAAATTAATATCGGCGAAAGATGGTCGAACTTCTTCGTCCGCGATTGGAGCTGTTGGGGTCGTGATATTGTTAACATTCAGCGTTATCTTGATTGCCTGTGACGCCATTGGGCATATCGTTATCAAAGTATAAACTTCTTAGCCAAGGTTTTGAAAACAACATGAATCCTGGGCTAGAACTCCGAGCCTTAAAGCAGTGGAAACGTTGGTTAATTTGTGCTCCCACTGGTGTAGACTGTCTGCGATGTTCCGAAAACCTTTTCGTCAGAGGACTCCCCGTCATGCCTACACATGTAGAGGGGCAATCTTAACACCGGATGTGGTCCACTGCCCCTGTCCGACGTCAGAGTTATGTCCTTTGGAGACACAAGTATACCACGGATGGTGGTAGACGGTTGATATGAATCATAACATCCAGCTTCCGGATCATCCTGGAAATAGTCTCTCACACACAGCCTACATAAGGGTTGATGATTTGACGCTTGGGTGGACTTTGCTGTAAATGGGTGAAGGGTTTTCCGAAAACTCATATCAGTAGTGTTATTTATTCAAATGAATCCTACTTAACGTATCGCCTTATAAAACACACAGCAACGTGGACATTGACCTCTATATGAAAGGTTAATACATCCGTATCATCGCATATGCTATAAACATCCTTATGTAAATATGCTTAGTCTATAACTTTTTTTTATTCTTTTTTAGTATTTTTTTTTATTTTTCAAGTTTCCATATATCATGGCAGAACATATATGACACAACACGCATATACCCTCACTTAAGAAACTCACTCTCAAAACCACACACATATCATAGTCATTATTAACTTACATTATATATAATAATAATAATAAAAATACTGTAAGAGATATCTTCATAATTCCAATTGTTCTGAAATCAGAACGATTTTTTAAGTGTTCCAGCAAAATTAATGTAGTGTAACTTACTTACTTTTGGAGAAAATCGTCTTTTTGTGTCCCAATTTCCCTGATGCAAATTTTCACTTGGAAGGTCTTTATCACTACGGTGTTTATTCACGTTGAAAACAAGCGTTCTGACGCCCTTCGCGGGTTAAGTTCATTTTACGAATTTAAAATCAACAAAAGGAGCGGAATAATATCAAGAAACAATGCATTTTCAGCTGTAATATCGACATTAGTCGGGCACAAAACCCGATATCGGATAATAAGAATTTCCTGTAATAGTTGCAATAGGAAAATATTACGATGTCAGTAAATAAATGTTTAATTTCTTTCGTTTGATTCAATTTCTAAATTTGTTGACTTGATCCCCAACATTCCAGTGACGTCACTTTTAGTAGGAGTGAATGAAACGGCAGTCAGTCCCGCCAAACAGTGACGTCACAATCATCGGAACATATTTCCCACGGTAGTAAAAAGGAGTACACACTCATTCGGTTTAGTGGAAGCGTTCCGCCTTAAGCGAAATCGTGAAAATAACAGACAATTTGCTTTCGTTTTGAATACCATCTTCTGTATGTATAATGAAAAAGTTACAGGATAAACAGAATGCCCGGTCATTATCTTACAATACAAGTTTTATTTTGGTGTCGACAGGGAAAACAGAGATAACTCTGCAAAACCTCCTCATCTCATCTCATCGCAAAAACGATAGCAGCATCGATATTAATTATAGCAAAATAAAAATGTCCAACATTGGAAATTATAGCAAAATAAAAATGTCCAACATTGGAAATATTGCAAGTACATTCATTATTTACATAAACCAGTAATTAGAATAATCATTTATTTCATCTAGACTAAATAATTTGCGAATCCCATACACCGCCTGCAAGGAGACGACCTGGGCCTATCGCTAGTCACGATGCTCTCGATCGTGGTCTTATATTATGTAACTTTTCATGGGATATTAAATCTAGATATGTCTGTTTTCGACAGTTAAATTTCTATGAACATGTGTAAAACAAGCAGTTTCAACTGCTATTCCGAGGCCGTAAAATGCAATCTTGATCACCTCAGCCAAAACACCGGGGCACGCAAATTATGACATAAACGTTTACTAGTAATTTGATACGTATGTCATTTTAAAGTATTGGAGACGTTTTGATATGCACGTGTATATATCATAGCGTTTCAAGTGGTTGCCCGTATTATTTTTTTTGTGAAAAATGAATTATATATATCATATATATGTTATAAAATTCGGTTAGCTTTTTTATTGTCATTATTGTTATATACACTGTGTGTGATATTTAAACGAAAACACATATTTTACCTAAGAAGCCAATTATATATTAAACAAATATTTCATGGGTTACTGTGCTCTAGTTCATAATATTTAACCCGAGGTGATGGTAATCAGCACATGTTATATTGCACGAGGCCAAAGGCCGAGTGCAATATAATTTTTGTTGATTACCATCACCAAGGGGTAAATATTATGAACTAGAGATCAGTAACCATGGAATTTTTGTTTTATTACATAATCACCAGTTTTTCAGTTGAATATCTTTTTTATAAAACGAATACGACAATCACTTAACAAAATCATCAACACCGTACCGTACGAAAAAAACCTTAATATCCTATTGAAGATTGACGTATAGCCCACGTACGTCACGTTGTAACTCCGGTTTGGATGTCTTATTGTCTGTTTTCACATTATTAGACCTGCTTGCAGCCTTTTGATCTAATACATTCATCGTGTTCGTCCTTTACTCGGTACAGTAAACGTCTACATGACGTGCTTGATTCGAGATCTATAAATCCAGCGCGAAATTGAGCGTGAACCTTTGTGACGTCATAATAACGTAACTCACTGTTACTCGCAGTTCCTCGGAAGTTTTCTACAAAACTGAACAACAACAGCGAGGTGTTCCTAAAGCCGTGCAATATAACATTTCGAACCGTGCAATATAACGTTTCCATGGAAGCGTGCAATATAACTTCGAACCGTGCAATATAACAAGGTTTTATTGAACGGTCGGTGTAATAGTTGAAAATATTATATTTCTTCATATATAGATTGGTGTAAACAAATTATGTAATAAATAATGTAAGTATCGGTTAGCTTGTTAACTTACAATAAATATAATAATAATAATAATAATAATACTGTAAGAGATATCTTCATAATTTCAATTGTTCTGAAATCAGAACGATTTTTTAAGTGTTCCAACAAAATTAATGTAGTGTAACTTACTTACTTTTGGAGCAAATCGTCTTTTTGTGTCCCTAATTCCCTGATGCAAATATTCACTTGGAAGGTCTTTATCACTACGGTGTTTATTCACGTTGAAAACAAGCATTCTGACGCCCTTCGTGGGTTAAGTTCATTTTACGAATTTAAAGTAAACAAAAGAAGCGGAACAATATCAAGACACAATGCATTTTCAGCACTAATATCGACATAAGTCGGACGCAGAGTTCGATACCGGATAATAAGAATTTCCTGTAATAGTTTCAATAGGAAAATTGTACGATGTCAGTAAATAAATGTTTAATTTCTTTCGTTTGATTCAATTTCTAAATTTGATGACTTGATCCCGACCATTCCAGTGACGTCACTTTTAGTAGGAGTGAATGAAACGGCAGTCAGTCCCGCCAAACAGTGACGTCACAATCACCGGAATGACGTCACTTACATATTTCCCACGGAAGTAAAAAGGAGTACACACTCATTCGGTTTAGTGAATGCATCTTTTCTTGATCATCAAAGAAGCGTTTCGCTTTGAGCGATAACAGGCAATTTGCTTTCGTTTTGAATACCATCTTCTGTATGGATACTGAAAAAGTTACAGGATAAACAGAATACCCGGTCATTATCTTACAATACAAGTTTTATTTTGGTGTCGACAGGGAAAACAGAGATAACTCTGCAAAACCTCCTCATCTCATCTCATCGCAAAAACGATAGCAGCATCGATATTAATTATAGCAAAATAAAAATGTCCAACATTGGAAATATTGCAAGTACATTCATTATTTACATAAACCAGTAATTAGAATAATCATTTATTTCATCTAAACTAAATAATTTGCGAATCCCATACACCGCCTGCAAGGAGACGACCTGGGCCTATCGCTAGTCACGATGCTCTCGATCGTGGTCTTATATTATGTAACTTTTCATGGGATATTAAATCTAGATATGTCTGTTTTCAACAGTTAAATTTCTATGAACATGTGTAAAACAAGCAGTCTCAACTGCTATTCCGAGGCCGTAAAATGCAATCTTGATCACCTCAGCCAAAACACAGGGGCACGCAAATTATGACAGAAACGTTTACTAGTAATTTGATACGTATGTCATTTAAAAGTATTGGAGACCTTTTGATATGCACGTGTATATCAGGACGTTTAAAGTGGCTGCCACTTTTTTTGTGAAAATGAATTATACATATATGTTATAAAATTCAGTTAGATTTTTTATTATCATTATTGTTATATACACTGTATGTGATATTAAAACGAGAACAGATATTTTACATAAGAAGCCAATGGTATATATAATGTAAGTATCGGTTAGCTTGTAATAAACTTACATTATATATAATAATAATAACAAAAATACTGTTAGAGATATCTTCATAATTCCAATTGTTCTGAAATCAGAACGATTTTTTAAGTGTTCCAGCTAAATTAATGTATTGTAACTTACTCACTTTTGGAGAAAATCGTCTTTTTGTGTCCCTATTTCCCTGATGCAAATTTTCACTTGGAAGGTCTTTATCACTACGGTGTTTATTCACGTTGAAAACAAGCGTTCTGACGCCCTTCGCGGGTTAAGTTCATTTTACGAATTTAAAATCAACAAAAGGAGCGGAATGATATCAAGAAACAATGCATTTTCAGCTCTAATATCGACATTAGTCGGGCACAAAACCCGATATCGGATAATAAGAATTTCCTGTAATAGTTGCAATAGGAAAATATTACGATGTCAGTAAATAAATGTTTAATTTCTTTCGTTTGATTCAATTTCTAAATTTGTTGACTTGATCCCCAACATTCCAGTGACGTCACTTTTAGTAGGAGTGAATGAAACGGCAGTCAGTCCCGCCAAACAGTGACGTCACAATCACCGGAATGACGTCGCTTACATAATTCCCACGGTAGTAAAAAGGAGTACACACTCATTCGGTTTAATGTATAATGAAAAAGCTGCAGGATAAACAGAATACACGGTCAATATCTTACAATACAAGTTTTATTTTGGTGTCGACAGGGAAAACCGAGATGACTCGGCAAAACCTCCTCATCTCATCTCATCGCACAAACGATAGCAGTATCGCTATTAATTATAGCAAAACAAAAATGTCCAACGTTGAAAATATTGCAAGTACATTCATTATTTACATAAACCAGTAATTAGAATAATCATTTATTTCATCTAGACTAAATAATTTGCGAATCCCATACACCGCCCGCAAGGAGATGTCCTTGGCCTATCGCTACCCACGATGCTCTCGATCGTGGTCTTATATTATGTAACTTTTCATGGGATATTAAATCTAGATATATCTGTTTTCGACAGTTAAATTTCTATGAACATGTGTAAAACAAGCAGTCTCAACTGCTATTCCGAGACTGTAAATTGCCATCTTGGTCACCTCAGCTAAAACACAGGGGCACGCAAATTATGACAGAAACGTTTATTAGCAATTTGATACGTATGTCATTAAAAGTATTGACCTTTTGATATGCACGTGTATATCATGACGTTTCAAGTGGCTGCCCGTATTATTTTTTGTGAAAAATGAGTTATACATATATGTTATAAAATTAGGTTAGCTTTTTGATTGTCATTATTGTTATGTACACTGTATGTGCAATCTAATTAAAATTAGAACTTCTATGTCGCTCTCCGTACCGTCCGCTCATAGAAGTTCTAAAGTTTTAGAAGACGCTAATTTAAACGAAAACACGTATTTTAATAAGAAGCCCATGATATATATAATGACGTATGGTTAGAACAATTATAATAATAATAAAACACGCAGGCATAATTATATATCCAGATCGCTAATCATACTATACATCCCGACTATTAATAAGTTCAGTATTATCTATCTCATGATTAAAGCAGCATTCGGGCTGCCCCCAATGTTTTCATTCATGCAGAAACAACAGCAACATGCACAATACATTTCCAACATGCATTTTTCGATTTTCAAATAAAAGGTTGACATACTCTATCATAACAACAATGAACCATCTGCTATTCGGTGCTTTGGGCGTCTCGGCGAAAAAATAATCAAAGTAATAAAAATAAAACAGACAAATCTGGTTAGATGTTAACGTGCAGTATCCTTCTTGATTCTTTCAGATTATCACCAGCTTACGCGGACAAATTTTTTTTTTTCGTTTATTTTTTTTTTTAATATAACATGCAAACAAGACTATGTCAAGCTATTCAACAAATAACTTGCGAGGGCTACATGTACATATACTCTAAGACTACAGAATAAATAATTTATATATCGTGATGATTTACATCGATATACTACATGGTCAGTTCTACAGTAGCTATGCCAAGGACGAGTCCTTGAATAGTGCCTTTTAGTTTTATTTTGGAGTTGACACGAAAGACGAGATGACTTCCTGTCCTCCTGGACATTAAAACAAATCAATTGCGAGGGCTTGATGGGACAACTTAGGCAAATAATAATTTGAAAAATTCCATATAACCGCCCAGCAAGGAGGACCGTTTTTTATGGAAGAGAGTTCCAGTGATTGATGATCCGCTCCTTGAATGAATACTTTCTCAAATTTAGACGACTTCGTCGTTTTAACAATGTCAAAGAGTGGCCCCTAGTTCTTTTGTTGTTATTTTGAATTAAAAATCCCTCTACGACGACTCGATCATATCCTCCATGTATCAATTTATATACTTGGATCATGTCTCCTCTAAGCCTTCTGTGTTTTAGTGTAGGTAACTTCAGGATCCTCAGCCTGTTTTCATAGGTTAAATCTTTCATTCCCGGTATTTGTTTTGTTGCTCTTCTTTGTACATTTTCTATCTCGTTTATTTGTGTTTGTAAGTACGGGTTCCATATACAGGCTCCATATTCCAAATGTGGTCTGACAAGTGCTTTATATAATAGACAGAATGTTTGATTATCTAAATAATTATAGGTTCTTCGGATAGTTCCCATTATTCTATTTGCTTTATTGACGGCACCATGAATATGTTCACTGAAGCTTAGGCTGTTGTCTGTTGTTATCCCAAGATCCTTTTCTTTAAAGACCTCCTCTAATTGTACCTGTATTCTTCCTTCCAAAGTGTCTTTATATAAATGTAGGGCCGTTTTATTTGTGTTCTTCCCTAGATATAGCACCTTACATTTATCAGGATGAAATTTGAAAAGCCATCGATCAGACCATTGTTGGAGTTAAGATCATCCTGTAGATTTGTGTTTTCGTTAAATTTAAAAAGTTTAGTATCATCTGCAAACAAGTTGCTGATTTAATAGTTTCTGGAAGGTCATTAATATAGATTACAAACAGAATCGGTCCTAAAACACTTCCCTGGGGGATACCACTTGTCACCTCCATCCATTTTGACAGTTCTCCGTTTACCGATACTTGCTGTTTCCGGTTAGTTAAAAAACTTTCTACCCATTTGATGATTTCAGGTGATAATCCGTATGATTTTAATTTGCCGATGAGCCGTAGGTGTGGGACTGTGTCAAAGGCTTTCATGAAGTCTAGATAAATGGTTTGGATTGATCCTCCTTGGTCGATAACTTCTGTCCACTTATCAATAACTTTAAGTAACTGTAAAATAGTTGATCTTCCCTTGATGAATCCATATTGCTGTTTACTAAGAAGATTATTCTTATCTAGATGATCCATTATTCTTTTCCTCACAATTTTTTCCATAGTTTTACAAAAAACACTTGTCAAACTTACTGGCCAGTAATTCCCTGGATTTTTCTTGTCTCCTTTTTTGTTGATCGCAGTTATCTGACTTTCCTTCCAGGTATTGGGGAGTTCACCTGTTTTCAGTGACCAGTTAAATATTTCACACAAAGGAGTCTTCAGTATGTCCGCTGTTTCTTTTAGTACTTTCGGGTGAACATTATCTGCTCCTGGTGATTTGGTTGGATTTAATGATTTCAAAATATTTAATACTTCCAGTTCTGATATATCAGTGTTAATAAATGGATTTTCTATGCTAAGTTTCTTCAATACGGGAATATCATCTTGTGGTTCTACGGTGAAAACACTTGAAAAATAGTCCGCTAATGCGTTTGCTTTATCTTGATCAGAGTGGGCGATGGTCAGTTCGTTTCCACATTTAAAATGCAGCTCTGTGATTCCGGATTTCGATTTAGTTTTTTAATTTGCATATCTCCAAAACTTTTTCGGGTTCGTCTTGACATCTTTAGCGATATCCTTTTCTAAACGCTGTTTAAATTTCCTTACTAATGTTTTAACTTTGTTTCTTGCTTTCACGTATTCGTTATATTTCCGCACTTCCCTGGTTTCAAGATATCTCTGCCAGCTCCTATAGCCTGTACAGTTTGAATGTCGAGAGGATTTTGCCTTTTCTTCGTTTCTTGAATGTTCTTTGGTATATTCATATCAATAGTGGATTTTACAATCTTCTGAAATAATTCGTATTTTGATTTAGTGTCCGGTGCGCGCTGTAATATTTCCTTTCAATCTATCGATAGATCTGTCCTTATTTGTTTGTAATCGCCCTTGTTGTAGTTATACTTAATTGTTTTGCTAATGTTATAAGTTTTTGTACAGTTCAGTTCAAAAAATATAGTACCATGGTCGCTCTTTCCTAATCCGCTTTTTATTGCAATGTTACTAATCATATCTTGTTCGTTTGTAAATATTAGGTCTAAAATACTGGGTTCATTATTGGCTCTGATTCTCGTTGGATTCCTTATATGTTGAAATAAAAACGCATTAGCAAATGTGATATTTTCATCTCTACTATATTGGTAAGTAGCGCGCACAAATCTCTGTTGTTTTCATCCTCGCTGTTTGGACTCCAGTACGGGCACCCAATAGTTAATACGTTTCCATTATCAAGATTTATTTTTACCCACAATTGTTCATTAAATGTTTTGTTGATTGATGTTTCCGTGGCTCCTAGTTTGTGTGTCGTGTATATAATAATTCCTCTCGATCCATTTTTTTGCTCCATCTCTCCGGGAAAAGCTTCAAATCCATCAATATTCAACTCAGACTTGTTTATTTGGTATCTGGAATTTTTAGGAAAAGCCTCGACAACTCCTATGATATCTAACTCTTCATGATTTATTAAAGATTTAAGTTCCTCGATTTTGTTGGTGAGAGTATCTGCATCTATAAACGTACATCGGAATTTTTCGACATGCATTAATCTTTTCTTACTACCAGGCGGACGATTTTCCTGTTCCACGGCGGTCCCCGTACCCGATGCATGAATTCCCCCGATTCTTTCTTTTCCCTTTCCTTCGGCTCATTTCTAAGAGCAGTTTTCGCTTCCCTTTCTTGTTTTGTGAGGTCGTTACTGATACGAATTTCTTTGTATTTATCGCTGTTTTTCAATTCAGATATATGTCTGAAGAGTGATTTCTTTCTCTCGGAGGATACAAAAGAAACCAACAGCGGTCTCGATTTCACATTTGTTTTGTCAAATTTGCCAAGTCTTATAACTTTAGCTACATTGTCATCATAAACAACTTTGCATGTTTTGAGCATCTCCCGTATTTCCTTCTCATCCGCTGCTTTTCCCGCGGACCCGTCTGCACCGGATGACTCCTTAATTCCGAAGACAATGATGTTTGCTTCCCTGGTTTTTCTCTCATTGATTTCCGTGATAACATCCAGTTGATGGGTTGTGGCTTCCTTTCCATTTTTCTTAGTTTCGTGCTGTTCGCTTTCTTCTTCACTTTTCTTCAACTCGTGTCTTATCATTTTCTTAATATGTTCTTCATTACATTATTAAGAACTCTTGCCTCCAGCGATTTGATTCTTTCCTCAAACATTTCTCTTAATTCTGCACACTTCTGTTCAATTTGTATTTCTGTCTGGAGGTTTTTCTCTACTGTGGAAAGGCAAGGAGGACAAAACCACATGGAGTCCACAGAGTTACTTAATACGGCATGCTCGTTGTCATTTTTGTTGACACATTTGATGCAGTATTCATGACTACATCTCCGATATACTTACAGTTGTATACACATCAAACAGCCACGTACAATCACACATTTTTACTTACACGCATGTACACTCATCAAATATATGTACACCTGTTCAACATCTTAGACTTATTTAAGCAATAAACTGTTACCAGATTGGACATACAGTTGATATGAAGCCCATCCGGAAGGAAGATAAATAGAATGGCGCCCGTTAGGGCGCCATGAATATTTATCTTTCGGACGGATGGGCTTCATATCAACTGTATGTCCAATCTGGTAACAGTTTATTACTTATATTTCCATTACGATTATTAAAATTCAACACTATACATGTATACCCTTTGAATTTCCCCGCTTGTGCTTGTGTTGACGTCACCAAGTTTAATAAACGGAACAGCCATATCATTAGACTGGTTCCCTTCCCTTAGTTCTCTACTCTCCGCCAGGCTGCGCTCCGCTCACTAGGGACCGGAAGCGGGTAACCATGATGATTTTTTTGATTGGTCAAATATCCGGTTCGCTGGCATCACTTTTTTTAGGCGTGGGAAACCCCTTTACGCACGAAGCGACGGATCTTAACGTAAAGAATAAATAATTTATTTGAACGATATATAAACAAAAGTAAATAAGATCTTAAGTTTTGAAATAATTTCGTGCTAACAGAGTTTAGAGTGTTCATAGGAACGACGTTAATGACGTTATTTTCTCTTAACGGAAGTAGCCGTCTCCATGATGACATATCATGCGCAGAAATGATGCGCACTACTCTGGAGTTGGAATTCCCACTCAAGATGGCTACTCGCTACCGGTCCTCAGTGAAGCGTACGCAAGGGAGGTAACTGAGGCGGGAACCAGTCTACCATATCAGCAGCTTCTGAATATAGTTCAACACAAAACGGTTTGAAACAAGCGAACAAATGAAAATTATGCGATGATATTTTTTAATACATGCTTCTTTGTAAACATGATAATACTATTAAATTTCATAGACCACACAACTTTAAAACCACTTTTTAAATTATTTGACCGTTATGTATAAGCGTAAGTATACATGTATATTGTATACACTGTCCGTGACGCGGCGGAAACGTTAACTATACATACGCTTGACCAGATTGGAGTTCATAGCGTGATATTGCCCATCTGGTTTAACATAGATCAAACGGGAAACTGAAAGTAGAATGGAAATATATATATATAATAAAATTACTTTTCTTAACAATGTGGTTGGTGTATGCCGGATGTAACTTGTTGTGCCATGGCTCGTGAGGTTCATGTCGATGTAGTTGTAGAGTTGAAATGATAATTGAGGCGTTGATATTTAGTTCAGTTGCATAGTTTTTATTTGATTCTATATGCATACTTAGTATAGTGGATAAAGGACCGTATAGTCCTATACATCCTGACGGGAATTACACTAATATTTCTCCGTCCTACGAAATACATTCTACAAAATAATTACCATGCTTCCTAGTGTTGGTATCTGCAGAGGTGTCCTGGTGTGAAGTGTGTCATGTCTGTAGTGTATGTTGTGTCCGGAGTGTCTGTTGTGTATATTGTCTATGGAATGTTTTAAAGAATATCCCTAGTCTCTTATATATTCGATACCAGGAAGCAGGAATGGCGTAAAGATCACGATTCCCTAAAATGATGTCAGGCAATAATTGAATAACAACTTCCTAGATATGAAATAACTTCCTATATGGACTTTATTCGTAGACGAGATGTTCCTGAATCAACTGCCTGAATATATATTCACATTGGCCAATCAAATTATCAAGTTATATACTGTATATAGCTTACTTTAACTTAAATCTTCGAATTAAATTTCCATATTTTAAACATAGGATTTCACATAGAAATATACATTCACATTCTTTTACCTAAACACACCAACATATAACTATCACACACACACACACATTCACACACAGACATATACAATTAAAAACAATTGCTTACAATATAGCATACCATATCCAATAAATGCCTGCAAAGTTTAAACTACATAAATAAATAGTTATAGACCACTTAGAATATATAATATACAAAGTCTAATTATTTTAAAATATTGAAAAGAAGACATGTAATTTTTTTTTTAATTTTCCACTTTTTGGGATATATCATTGCATTATTGGACATAGTATGAGTATAAAATTGAAGAAATAACACCAGAAAAAGAAAACAAAATGTGTAGATTGATAGGCACATAAGTAACCAAATAAATAAAAAAATAAATAAATGAGTAAATAATTAAAATAAGGAAGAAAACAAAAATCAGGAAATGAATAAAATCATTATGGGTAGGAGAAAGAAATAGAAAGAAAAGAGAAGATTGAAATAAAAGAAAAATGAAGGGGAGGGGGGAGGGGGTAAAAGAAGCAGAGGGATGGGGTGTTGGATGCACTGTGTATTATAATTTGGTTTAAAGAAGGAACAGCATATTATTTTATCGCACCTCGGACAGAAATGTCCCCGAATGATTGGCGGAGAGCCGTCACGTGGTGACCCCCTATCACTTTATAGGGGTCAGTAAATTTTATTATGGTGCAATATGGCGGCTCTCGCCCTCGCTTCAAAATTTAAACACATTATCTTCAACTAAATATACCACTTCATTACCGTAAAACTATATATAATTGTCTTCAAATTACATGAAATGCATTTTTTTAAATACGAGTTGCTTCCCCTACGCCAGTTTGAAAGTTGATGACGCGGCGAAAGTCAAACGTAACAATTCAAGCGTTTTCTAGACTGTGATTATAAACAAATGGAGGTGTTCGTACCTACAGATCAATCTTCACTCTACAATCAATTTATCGGCATAACTTTTAAGTGATTATCTCAGCGAGAATGCACAGATTATCAAGGAGATTGTGTTTAAAATGTTAGATGGATGTTTGTGTCACTCTTGTTTGTGACGCTTTCAATATACAGACGGTCTGGTGTCGTATTGAGGTAGGCATAGGAATGTCGAAATTATTGTTCATTTATGAATTATTCATTATTATTCTGCAGGTTCCTAATTTAGTATATTTGAAAATTCTTGAAAGAAATACATAGATAAATATGTAGCCTAGGCCAATTATTTTAAAAGTGTCGATTGTTTGTTATCATTCGCACAAGTATGATTTAGCCTAAATTTGATTTCAGATTCTTGACCAAACAAATAGGAAACAAGAATAAATAAAACAAATAAATGGCCCTCGATGCGATAAATTCGTTATATAGTCAGTTACTGATCCCCTATAAAGGCATAGAGGGTCAGTAAGAAGTATAGGAGGCTCGGGCTACGCCCTCGCCCCCTTTAAATCTTACTGACCCTCTATGCCTTTATAGGGGGTCAGTAACTGACTATATAACTAATAATAATTTATTGCAAAAATTCAGGGTTGACATTATTACATAATATACCTATTAAAAGATATATGCATTTGACACAGTAGGGCAGGCCAATACATAAAGATAGACAAACCGTTTGCTATATATGTAATCTTTATGAGGAGCACTTATCAATCAACAAATAAATTAAAGATCCAATGAAGTTTTCCATTTTCTTCATTCCATTTCAAACATTTTTTTATACCTTATTTTTACTCTGATAAGATATATTATACTTTTGAACATTATAATTATCCTTAAATTTATTAAGCGAGGTATATATATTCAAAGATTTATAAAGACGTCCTGTTTTGTACATATATTGTTTAATAATTATCAATATTTCATTATCAGCCTTACTACATTTTTGTTCAACAATTCCAAAGAGGAAAGTTTCTTTATTATAAGCAATTAGAATAAAAAGTACATCCAGCAAAGATTCAAATTGTTTTAATAATGTTTGAATCTCATTACACTCCCATAAACGGTGTATCATTGATTCATTCTCCAAATTACAAAAAGGTACACAATGGACTAGGTATTAAGTTGATCTTGAATAGAAATATGTTTGTAACCAAAATATGGTGAATAATTCTTGCCTGAAACCATAAGCTTTGAGTTATTAGTAACTGAAAAAGGCAATGTATGATTTTTTTCCATTTATCATCGTGAAAGTCAAATTCTATTTCGTAGTGCCAGTAGGCCTCGGTAGTGTTACTAACTTACAACTATAAAAGTCTTTACACCCTCTTTTACTCTTGATGACCAATTTTAAATTTGATTGTATAATAGGAAACGATATCTTTTCTGTATTTTTAACAATATTTCTTATTGTTTACATACCATTATCATTCCATGATATTATAAGAACTTACAGTTAACATTAAACTTTTGTGAAAAATCCTCGAATGATAGGAAATTAAGTTGTTAAAATCAGTATCCTTTATTGGATCATTTATCATATAAATGCCTTTTAGTTTTAGGTACCAGCTCTGGAAGAAGACAAAATCCTATTTATTTAAATTTCATTGTTGTACCAAAGTGGAGATTTAAGAAAATTTTCCTTTTTGTACTGTTTCATATTTTCAGAATTATTTAGCAATTTCCAGGCTTTGAAAACATCTGTCCAAAATTTATTTTACAGTTTAAAATACATAAATTCACATATTCTTTTCCACATTGATAAAACTTATTGTAATCAATATCTAGCTTCAATATGGATGTCCATTTACCAGATACACTAGTTAATCTCCTTATCCACCCTAGCTTAAGGGAGTTGATGAAACATAACAAATCAATCATTTAAAAAAAACCTTTTATATAATTCTGTACAATAACATCCTTCTTAATTTGATGTCTATTGCCATTCCATAAAAAAGTTATATATGATAGAATTCAACTTGGAAATGTATTTTTCTGAAGGCTACGGAAGGGTAATAATAAATAGTTTAGTTGTGTCTAGTGTTTAGCTTAGTCTATAACTTAAGGCGGTATTTAATTGCGGTTAAATTTATGATTGTTGATATTTATAGGCGTATTAACAGTACCTGGTATACATTACAGGTTTGATTTTTAAAAAAATAACAGAAAATGTTAATACAAGCATTAAAATGCCTTCTTGGGGGATTTGTGGTCCTATAATTCCCCTAGGATTTCGGACAAACTAATCACGTTAATCAATTTCTCTGTAATCCCGAGAGAATTATAGAACCATAAATCTCCCAAGAAGGCAGTTCATTACTTAAATAAACGAATTAAGCAATGGCCCCATGATTTTCAAATTGATGAACATGTACATGACTGTATATCAACATATTTGATAAAAGTTTGTTTATCATTTGGTTATAATATCCCCCTATTAAACATATTGTTGCAAAACTACAAAGTAATAGGTAACTATTTGTAAAGTGTAACCAACCATCGTTGTGCAAAATATCAGCGCTCTAGCTCACAAACGCATTTTTCAAACAAAATCTTTGGCAGTCGAAATCCCTGCCATTTCGAAATTTGCGAGACGGAGAGTTTGACAAATGATACCACTTGCAATTGTTTATCGTTTTACAAAAAATAGCGCTCTAGCTCACAACACTATTTTCATATTTTAGGAGGTATTTCCACCTTGGTTACCGTAGTGATGTTTAAGTGTATACAGTAGGTAATTTCTCCTTGGTTACCATAGTGATATAAAAGTATACAATAGGTAATTTCTCCTTGGTTACCATCGGTATTTATCATAGTATACAATGGGTAATTAATCCTTGGTTACCATAGTGATATAAGAGTATACAATAGGTAATTTCTCCTTGCTTACCATAGTTATTTATCAAAGTATGCAGTAGGTAATTTCCCCTTGGTTACCATAGTGATATATAAGAGTGTATACAGTAGGTAATTTCCCCTTGGTTACCATAGTATATATAAGAGTGTTTACAGTATGTAATTTTCCCTTGGTACCCATAGTAATATATAAGAGTATACAGTAGTCAAGTATCCTTATTTACCATATCAATATATATAAGAGTAAACAGTAGTTAATTTCTCCTTGGGAACCATAGTGATATATAAGAGTATGCAGTAGGTAATTTCTCCTTGGTTACAATAGTGATATGCGAGTATACGCTTATGCTATAAACATCCTTATTTAAATATGCCTAGTCCTTTAAGGCGCTATTTGATTGCTATTAAATTTAAGATGCATTCATTATCGCAAAAACAATATATTATTAGCGGTGTTTCTATTTGACATTTCTCCATTAGCATAAACAATTAAAGAAACAAAGTGAAAAGTGGATATTATTCGACTTGACAGCTCGTCTTCTACCGCTCTGAACTGCACACAAAAGGGTGACCTTATTGTTGTTCAACTTTACAGCTCGTCTTCTACCGCGCTGAACTTCACACAAAGGGTGACCTGGCTGCCGTTCGACTTAATGGTTCGTCTTCTAACGCTCTGAACTTCACACAAAGTGTGACCTGGCTGTCGCTCAACTAGACAGCTCGTCTTCTACCGCTCTGAACTTTACACAAAGGGGGACCTGGCTGTCGTTTGACTTGATAGCTCGCTATCGCTCTGGACTGCACACAAAGGGGGCCTGGCTGTCGTTCGACTCGATGGCTCGTATTCTACTGCTTTGAACTTCACACAAAGGGGGACCTGACTATCGTTCGACTTGACAGCTCGTCTTCTACCGCTCTGAACTACACAAAAAGGGAGACCTGACTGTCGTTCGACTTGACAGCTCGCTACCTCTCTGAACTTCACACAAAGGGGACCTGGGTGTCGTTCAATTTAACAGCTCGTCTTGTTCCGCTCTGAACTACACACAAAGTGGGACTGATTGTTGTTCAAACTTACAGCTCGTCTTCTACCTCTCAGAACTTCACACAAAGGGGGACCTGACTGTCGTTCGACTTGACAGCTCGCTACCTCTCTGAACTTCACACAAAGTGGGACTTGACTGTCGTTCAACCTGACAGCTCGTCTTCTACCGCTCTTTACAGCACACAAGGGGGGTGACGCTGACTGTCGTTCAACTTGACAGCTCGTCTTCTACCGCTCTGAACTTCACGCAAAGGAGACCTGGCTGTCGTTCAACTTGACAGCTCGCTACCTCTCTTAACTTCACACAAAGGGGACCTGGGTGTCGTTCAACTTGACAGATTGTCTTCTACTGCTCTCACTTCAGAGCAAATGGACGGACAACTAAATGTCATTCATCTTCTATCGCTCTGGAAGAAGAGGAAAAATATTTCGGCTTGACTTCTTATGCTGTTTACGAGAGGTGGCTGTAATGGGATCGGACACGTTTTCCTCATTGTCTGGTTGGAGAGGTGGCTATAATGGGGTCGGACACGTTTTCCACATTGTCTGGTTGGAGAGGTGGCTGTATCGGGATCAGACACGTTTTTCTCATTGTCTGGTTGGAGAGGTGGCTGTAATGGGATCGGACACGTTTTCCTCATTGTCTGGTTGGGGAGGTGGCTATAATGGGATCGGACACGTTTTCCTCATTGTCTGGTTGGAGAGGTGGCTGTAATGGGATCGGACACGTTTTCTTCATTGTTTGCTTGGAGTGGTGGCTGTAATGGGATCGGACATGTTTTCCTCATTGTCTGGTTGGAGAGGGTCGCTGTAATGGGATCGGACACGTTTTCCTCATTGTCTGGTTGGAGAGGTGACACGTTTTCCTCATTGTCTGGTTGGAGAGGTGGCTGTAATGGGATCGGACACGTTTTCCTCATTGTCTGATTGGAGAGGTGGCTGTTATGGGATCGGACACGTTTTCCGTTGGTTCCTTTCCTCATTGTCTGGTTGGAGAGGTGGCTGTAATGGGATCGGACACGTTTTCCTCATTGTCTGGTTGGAGAGGTGGCTGTAATGGGATCGGACACGTTTTCCTCATTGTCTGGTTGGAGAGGTGGCTGTAATGGGATCGGACACGTTTTCCTCATTGTCTGGTTGGAGAGGTGGCTGTAATGGGATCGGACACGTTTTCCTCATTGTCTGGTTGGAGAGGTGGCTGTAATGGGATCGGACACGTTTTCATCATTGTCTTGTTGGAGAGGTGGCTGTAATGGGATCGGACACGTTTTCCTCATTGTCTGGTTGGAGAGGTGGCTGTAATGGGATCGGACACGTTTTCCTCATTGTCTGGTTGGAGAGGTGGCTGTAATGGGATCGGACACGTTTTCCTCATTGTCTGGTTGGAGAGGTGGCTGTAATGGGATCGGACACGTTTTACTCATTGTCTGGTTGGAGAGGTGGCTGTAATGGGATCGGACACGTTTTCCTCATTGTCTGGTTGGAGAGGTGGCTGTAATGGGATCGGACACGTTTTCCTCATTGTCTGGTTGGAGAGGTGGCTGTAATGGGATCGGACACGTTTTCCTCATTGTCTGGTTGGAGAGGTGGCTGTAATGGGATCGGACACGTTTTCCTCATTGTCTGGTTGGAGAGGTGGCTGTAATGGGATCGGACACGTTTTCCTCATTGTCTGGTTGGAGAGGTGGCTGTAATGGGATCGGACACGTTTTCCTCATTGTCTGGTTGGAGAGGTGGCTGTAATGGGATCGGACACGTTTTCCTCATTGTCTGGTTGGAGAGGTGGTTGTAATGGGATCGGACACGTTTTCCTCATTGTCTGGTTGGAGAGGTGGCTGTAATGGGATCGGACACGTTTTCCTCATTGTCTGGTTGGAGAGGTGGCTGTAATGGGATCGGACACGTTTTCCTCATTGTCTGGTTGGAGAGGTGGCTGTAATGGGGATCGGACACGTTTTCCTCATTGTCTGGTTGGAGAGGTGGCTGTAATGGGATCGGACACGTTTTCCTCATTGTCTGGTTGGAGAGGTGGCTGTAATGGGATCGGACACGTTTTCCTCATTGTCTGGTTGGAGAGGTGGCTGTAATGGGATCGGACACGTTTTCCTCATTGTCTGGTTGGAGAGGTGGCTGTATCGGGATCAGACTCGTTTTCCTCATTGTCTGGTTGGAGAGGTGGCTGTAATGGGATCGGACACGTTTTCCTCATTGTCTGGTTGGAGAGGTGGCTGTAATGGGATCGGACACGTTTTCCTCATTGTCTGGTTGGAGAGGTGGCTGTAATGGGATCGGACACGTTTTCCTCATTGTCTGGTTGGAGAGGTGGCTGTAATGGGATCGGACACGTTTTCCTCATTGTCTGGTTGGAGAGGTGGCTGTAATGGGATCGGACATGTTTTCCTCATTGTCTGGTTGGAGAGGTGGCTGTAATGGGATCGGACACGTTTTCCTCATTGTCTGGTTGGAGAGGTGGCTGTAATGGGATCGGACACGTTTTCCTCATTGTCTGGTTGGAGAGGTGGCTGTAATGGGATCGGACACGTTTTCCTTATTGTCTGGTTGGAGAGGTGGCTGTAATGGGATCGGACACGTTTTCCTCATTGTCTGGTTGGAGAGGTGGCTGTAATGGGATAGGACACGTTTTCCTCATTGTCTGGTTGGAGAGGTGGTGTAATGGGATCGGACACGTTTTCCTCATTGTCTGGTTGGAGAGTGAAGAGTATGTTATGTCCTCATGTTGTTCATCATCTTGTTGTAGCAGTATATAAATAGTATGTTATGTCCTCTTGTTCATCATCTTGTTGTAGTAGTATAAATAGTATGTTATGTCCTCTTGTTCCATCATCTTGTTGTAGTAGTATAAATAGTATGTTATGTCCTCTTGTTCATCATCTTGTTGTAGTAGTATAAATAGTATGTTATGTCCTCTTGTTCATCATCTTGTTGTAGCAGTATAAATAGTATGTTATGTCCTCTTGTTCATCATCTTATTGTAGAGTATAAATAGTATGTTATGTCCTCTTGTTCATCATCTTGTTGTAGTAGTATAAATAGTATGTTATGTCCTCTTGTTCATCATCTTGTTGTAGCAGTATAAATAGTATGTTATGTCCTCTTGTTCATCATCTTGTTTGTAGCAGTATAAATAGTATGTTATGTCCTCTTGTTCATCATCTTATTGTAGCAGTATAAATAGTATGTTATGTCCTCTTGTTCATCATCTTGTTGTAGCAGTATAAATAGTATGTTATGTCCTCTTGTTCATCATCTTGTTGTAGTAGTATAAAATAGTATGTTATGTCCTCTTGTTCATCATCTTGTTGTAGCAGTATAAATAGTATGTTATGTCCTCTTGTTCATCATCTTGTTGTAGTAGTATAAATAGTATGTTATGTCCTCTTGTTCATCATCTTGTTGTAGTAGTATAAATAGTATGTTATGTCCTCTTGTTCATCATCTTGTTGTAGTAGTATAAATAGTATGTTATGTCCTCTTGTTCATCATCTTGTTTGTAGTAGTATAAATAGTAGTATGTTATGTCCTCTTGTTCATCATCTTGTTGTAGCAGTATAAATAGTATGTTATGTCCTCTTGTTCATCATCTTATTGTAGCAGTATAAATAGTATGTTATGTCCTCATGTTCACCATCTTGTTGTAGTAGTATAAATAGTATGTTATGTCCTCTTGTTCATCATCTTGTTGTAGTAGTATAAATAGTATGTTATGTCCTCTTGTTCATCATCTTGTTGTAGCAGTATAAATAGTATGTTATGTCCTCTTGTTCACCATCTTGTTGTAGTAGTATAAATAGTATGTTATGTCCTCTTGTTCATCATCTTATTGTAGCAGTATAAATAGTATGTTATGTCCTCTTGTTCATCATCTTGTTGTAGTAGTATAAATAGTATGTTATGTCCTCTTGTTCATCATCTTGTTGTAGTAGTATAAATAGTATGTTATGTCCTCTTGTTCATCATCTTGTTGTAGTAGTATAAATAGTATGTTATGTCCTCTTGTTCATCATCTTGTTGTAGCAGTATAAATAGTATGTTATGTCCTCATGTTCACCATCTTATTGTAGTAGTATAAATAGTATGTTATGTCCTCTTGTTCATCATCTTGTTGTAGCAGTATAAATAGTATGTTATGTCCTCTTGTTCATCATCTTGTTGTAGCAGTATAAAATAGTATGTTATGTCCTCTTGTTCATCATCTTGTTGTAGCAGTATAAATAGTATGTTATGTCCTCTTGTTCATCATCTTGTTGTAGCAGTATAAATAGTATGTTATGTCCTCTTGTTCACCATCTTGTTGTAGCAGTATAAATAGTATGTTATGTCCTCTTGTTCATCATCTTATTGTAGTAGTATAAAGAGTATGTTATGTCCTCTTGTTCATCATCTTATTGTAGCAGTATAAATAGTATGTTATGTCCTCTTGTTCATCATCTTGTTGTAGTAGTATAAATAGTATGTTATGTCCTCTTGTTCATCATCTTATTGTAGTAGTATAAATAGTATGTTATGTCCTCTTGTTCATCATCTTGTTGTAGTAGTATAAATAGTATGTTATGTCCTCTTGTTCATCATCTTATTGTAGCAGTATAAAGAGTATGTTATGTCCTCTTGTTCATCATCTTGTTGTAGTAGTATAAATAGTATGTTATGTCCTCTTGTTCATCATCTTATTGTAGCAGTATAAATAGTATGTTATGTCCTCTTGTTCATCATCTTATTGTAGCAGTATAAATAGTATGTTATGTCCTCTTGTTCATCATCTTGTTGTAGTAGTATAAATAGTATGTTATGTCCTCTTGTTCATCATCTTGTTGTAGTAGTATAAATAGTATGTTATGTCCTCTTGTTATCATCATCTTATTGTAGTAGTATAAATAGTATGTTATGTCCTCTTGTTCATCATCTTGTTGTAGTAGTATAAAGAGTATGTTATGTCCTCTTGTTCATCATCTTGTTGTAGTAGTAGTATAAATAGTATGTTATGTCCTCTTGTTCATCATCTTGTTGTAGTAGTATAAATAGTATGTTATGTCCTCTTGTTCATCATCTTGTTGTAGCAGTATAAATAGTATGTTATGTCCTCTTGTTCATCATCTTGTTGTAGTAGTATAAAGAGTATGTTATGTCCTCTTGTTCATCATCTTGTTGTAGCAGTATAAATAGTATGTTATGTCCTCTTGTTCATCATCTTGTTGTAGTAGTATAAATAGTATGTTATGTCCTCTTGTTCATCATCTTGTTGTAGTAGTATATAAATAGTATGTTATGTCCTCTTGTTCATCATCTTGTTGTAGTAGTATAAATAGTATGTTATGTCCTCTTGTTCATCATCTTGTTGTAGTAGTATAAATAGTATGTTATGTCCTCTTGTTCATCATCTTGTTGTAGTAGTATAAAGAGTATGTTATGTCCTCTTGTTCATCATCTTGTTGTAGTAGTATAAATAGTATGTTATGTCCTCTTGTTCATCATCTTGTTGTAGTAGTATAAAAGTATGTTATGTCCTCTTGTTCATCATCTTGTTGTAGTAGTATAAATAGTATGTTATGTCCTCTTGTTCATCATCTTGTTGTAGTAGTATAAATAGTATGTTATGTCCTCTTGTTCATCATCTTATTGTAGTAGTATAAATAGTATGTTATGTCCTCTTGTTCATCATCTTATTGTAGTAGTATAAATAGTATGTTATGTCCTCTTGTTCATCATCTTGTTGTAGTAGTATAAATAGTATGTTATGTCCTCTTGTTCATCATCTTGTTGTAGTAGTATAAATAGTATGTTATGTCCTCTTGTTCATCATCTTATTGTAGCAGTATAAATAGTATGTTATGTCCTCTTGTTCACCATCTTGTTGTAGCAGTATAAATAGTATGTTATGTCCTCTTGTTCATCATCTTGTTGTAGTAGTATAAATAGTATGTTATGTCCTCTTGTTCATCATCTTGTTGTAGTAGTATAAATAGTATGTTATGTCCTCTTGTTCATCATCTTATTGTAGTAGTATAAATAGTATGTTATGTCCTCTTGTTCATCATCTTATTGTAGTAGTATAAATAGTTATGTCCTCTTGTTCACCATCTTGTTGTAGCAGTATAAATAGTATGTTATGTCCTCTTGTTCATCATCTTGTTGTAGTAGTATAAATAGTATGTTATGTCCTCTTGTTCATCATCTTATTGTAGTAGTATAAATAGTATGTTATGTCCTCTTGTTCACCATCTTGTTGTAGTAGTATAAAGAGTATGTTATGTCCTCTTGTTCATCATCTTGTTGTAGTAGTATAAATAGTATGTTATGTCCTCTTGTTCATCATCTTGTTGTAGTAGTATAAATAGTATGTTATGTCCTCTTGTTCATCATCTTGTTGTAGTAGTATAAATAGTATGTTATGTCCTCTTGTTCATCATCTTATTGTAGCAGTATAAAGAGTATGTTATGTCCTCTTGTTCATCATCTTGTTGTAGCAGTATAAATAGTATGTTATGTCCTCTTGTTCATCATCTTGTTGTAGTAGTATAAATAGTATGTTATGTCCTCTTGTTCATCATCTTGTTGTAGTAGTATAAATAGTATGTTATGTCCTCTTGTTCATCATCTTGTTGTAGTAGTATAAATAGTATGTTATGTCCTCTTGTTCATCATCTTGTTGTAGCAGTATAAATAGTATGTTATGTCCTCTTGTTCATCATCTTGTTGTAGTAGTATAAATAGTATGTTATGTCCTCTTGTTCATCATCTTGTTGTAGTAGTATAAATAGTATGTTATGTCCTCTTGTTCATCATCTTGTTGTAGTAGTATAAATAGTATGTTATGTCCTCTTGTTCATCATCTTGTTGTAGCAGTATAAATAGTATGTTATGTCCTCTTGTTCATCATCTTATTGTAGCAGTATAAATAGTATGTTATGTCCTCTTGTTCATCATCTTGTTGTAGTAGTATAAATAGTATGTTATGTCCTCTTGTTCATCATCTTGTTGTAGTAGTATAAATAGTATGTTTATAACTAGTATGTATGTGTAGACTTAGCAGGCCCTTTGTGACTGTTGAGTGATATAACTAGTATGTACATGTAGACTTAGCAGGCCCTTTGTGACTGTTAGGTGATATAACTAGTATGTACATGTAGACTTAGCAGGCCCTTTGTGACTGTTGAGTGATATAAATAGTATGTACATGTAGGACTTAGCAGGACCTTTGTGACTGTTAGGTGATATAACTAGGTATGTACGTGTAGACTTAGCAGGCCCTTTGTGACTGTTTGAGTGATATAAAAAACTAGTATGTACTTAGCATGTAGTGACTTGAGTGACTAGGCAGGACCTTTGTGACTGTTAGAGTGATATAAACTAGTATGTATGTAATGTAGACTTAGCAGGCCCTTTGTGGACTGTTAGGTGATATAACTAGTATGTATGTGTAGACTTAGCAGGCCCTTTGTGACTGTAGGTGATATAACTAAGTATGTACGTGTAGACTTATTAGGTCCTTTGTTTGATCGTTAGTGATATAACATGGTAATGTAGGTATAGACTTTAGCAGGCCCTTTGTGACTGTTGAGTGATATAATCTAGTTTGTACGTGTAGACTTAAGCAGGCCTTTGTGACTGTTAGGTGATAAAAAACTTGTATGTACGTGTAGACTTAGCAGGCCCTTTGTGACTGTTGTGTGATTGGTGTGTTATAACTAGTATGTACGTGTAGACTTAGCAGGCCCTTTTGTGACTGTTAGGTGATATAACTAGTATGTACGTGTAGACTTAGCAGGCCCTTTGTGACTGTTGAGGTGATATAACTAGTATGTATGTGTACGTGTAGACTTAGCAGGCCCACTTTGTGACTGTTAGGTGATATAACTAGTATGTATGTGTAGACTTAGCAGGCCCTTTGTGACTGTTGAGTGATATTTAACTAGTATGTACGTGTAGACTTAGCAGGCCCTTTGTGACTGTTAGGTGATATAACTAGTATATTTGTGTAGACTTAGCAGGCCCTTTGTGACTGATGGGACTGAGGTGATATAACTAGTATGTACGGGTAGACTTAGCAGGACCCTTTGTGACTGTTGAGTGATATAACTAGTATTATGTATGTGTAGACTTAGCAGGCCCTTTGTGACTGTTAGGTGATATAATATAACTAGTATGTAATGTGTAGACTTAGCAGGCCCTTTGTGACTGTTAGGTGATTTCTAACTAGTATGTACGTGTAGACTTAGCAGGCCCTTTGTGACTGTTGAGTGATATAAACTAGTATGTATGTGTAGTAGACTTAGCAGGCCCTTTGTGACTGTTAGAGTGATATAACTAGTATGTACAAGTGTAGACTTAGCAGGCAGTTGAGGTGATATAAATAGTATGTACGTGTGTAGACTTAGCAGGCCCTTTGTGACTGTTAGGTGATATAACTGTATGTACGTGTGTAGACTTAGCAGGCCCTTTGTGACTGTTAGGTGATATAAACTAATGTATGTGTAGTTAGCAGGCCCTTTGTGACTGTTGAGGGATGATAACTAGTATGTACGTGTAGACTTAGCAGGCCCTTTGTGACTGTTAGGTGATATAACTAGTATGTACTGTGTAGACTTAGCAGGCCCTTTGTGACTGTTGAGGGATATAACTAGTATGTACGTGTAGACTTAGCAGGCCCTTTGTGACTGTTAGGTGATATAACTAGTATGTATGTGTAGACTTAGCAGGCCCTTTGTGACTGTTGAGTGATATAACTAGTATGTATGTGTAGACTCAGCAGGCCCTTTGTGACTGTTAGGTGATATAACTAGTATGTACGTGTAGACTTAGCAGGCCCTTTGTGACTGTTGAGTGATATAACTAGTATGTATGTGTAGACTTAGCAGGCCCTTTGTGACTGTTGAGTGATATAACTAGTATGTACGTGTAGACTTAGCAGGCCCTTTGTGACTGTTAGGTGATATAACTAGTATGTATGTGTAGACTTAGCAGGCCCTTTGTGACTGTTGAGTGATATAACTAGTATGTATGTGTAGACTTAGCAGGCCCTTTGTGACTGTTAGGTGATATAACTAGTATGTACGTGTAGACTTAGCAGGCCCTTTGTGACTGTTGAGTGATATAACTAGTATGTACGTGTAGACTTAGCAGGCCCTTTGTGACTGTTAGGTGATATAACTGGTATGTATGTGTAGACTTAGCAGGCCCTTTGTGACTGTTGAGTGATATAACTAGTATGTACGTGTAGACTCAGCAGGCCCTTTGTGACTGTTGAGTGATATAACTAGTATGTACATGTAGACTCAGCAGGCCCTTTGTGACTGTTGAGTGATATAACTAGTATGTACGTGTAGACTTAGCAGGCCCTTTGTGACTGTTAGGTGATATAACTAGTATGTATGTGTAGACTTAGCAGGCCCTTTGTGACTGTTAGGTGATATAACTAGTATGTACGTGTAGACTCAGCAGGCCCTTTGTGACTGTTAGGTGATATAACTAGTATGTACGTGTAGACTTAGCAGGCCCTTTGTGACTGTTGAGTGATATAACTAGTATGTACGTGTAGACTTAGCAGGCCCTTTGTGACTGTTAGGTGATATAACTAGTATGTACGTGTAGACTTAGCAGGCCCTTTGTGACTGTTAGGTGATATAACTAGTATGTACGTGTAGACTTAGCAGGCCCTTTGTGACTGTTGAGGTGATATAAACTAGGTATGTACGTGTAGACTTAGCAGGCCCTTTGTGACTGTTAGGTGATATAACTAGTATGTACGTGTAGACTTAGCAGGCCCTTTGTGACTGTTAGGTGATATAACTAGTATGTACGTGTAGACTTAGCAGGCCCTTTGTGACTGTTGAGTGATATAACTAGTATGTACGTGTAGACTTAGCAGGCCCTTTGTGACTGTTAGGTGATATAACTAGTATGTACGTGTAGACTTAGCAGGCCCTTTGTGACTGTTAGGTGATATAACTAGTATGTACGTGTAGACTTAGCAGGCCCTTTGTGACTGTTGAGTGATATAACTAGTATGTACGTGTAGACTTAGCAGGCCCTTTGTGACTGTTAGGTGATATAACTAGTATGTACGTGTAGACTTAGCAGGCCCTTTGTGACTGTTGAGTGATATAACTAGTATGTACGTGTAGACTTAGCAGGCCCTTTGTGACTGTTAGGTGATATAACTAGTATGTACGTGTAGACTTAGCAGGCCCTTTGTGACTGTTGAGTGATATAACTAGTATGTATGTGTAGACTTAGCAGGCCCTTTGTGACTGTTGAGTGATATAACTAGTATGTACATGTAGACTTAGCAGGCCCTTTGTGACTGTTAGGTGATATAACTAGTATGTATGTGTAGACTTAGCAGGCCCTTTGTGACTGTTGAGTGATATAACTAGTATGTACGTGTAGACTTAGCAGGCCCTTTGTGACTGTTAGGTGATATAACTAGTATGTACGTGTAGACTTAGCAGGCCCTTTGTGACTGTTGAGTGATATAACTAGTATGTATGTGTAGACTTAGCAGGCCCTTTGTGACTGTTGAGTGATATAACTAATGTACATGTATGTACAGTTGTGACGTTGGTGATATAATGTATGTGTGTAGACTTAGCAGGCCCTTTGTGACTGTTAGTGATATAACTAGTATGTACATGTAGACTTAGCAGGCCCTTTGTGACTGTTAGGTGATATAACTAGTATGTACATGTAGACTTAGCAGGCCCTTTGTGACTGTTGAGTGATATAACTAGTATGTACGTGTAGACTTAGCAGGCCCTTTGTGACTGTTAGGTGATATAACTGGTATGTACGTGTAGACTTAGCAGGCCCTTTGTGACTGTTGAGTGATATAACTAGTATGTACATGTAGACTTAGCAGGCCCTTTGTGACTGTTGAGTGATATAACTAGTATGTACGTGTAGACTTAGCAGGCCCTTTGTGACTGTTGAGTGATATAACTAGTATGTATGTGTAGACTTAGCAGGCCCTTTGTGACTGTTAGGTGATATAACTAGTATGTACATGTAGACTTAGCAGGCCCTTTGTGACTGTTAGGTGATATAACTAGTATGTATGTGTAGACTTAGCAGGCCCTTTGTGACTGTTGAGGTGATATAACTAGTATGTATGTGTAGACTTAGCAGGCCCTTTGTGACTGTTGAGTGATATAACTAGTATGTATGTGTAGACTTAGCAGGCCCTTTGTGACTGTTAGGTGATATAACTAGTATGTACGTGTAGACTTAGCAGGCCCTTTGTGACTGTTAGGTGATATAACTAGTATGTACGTGTAGACTTAGCAGGCCCTTTGTGACTGTTAGGTGATATAACTAGTATGTATGTGTAGACTTAGCAGGCCCTTTGTGACTGTTGAGGGATATAACTAGTATGTACGTGTAGACTTAGCAGGCCCTTTGTGACTGTTGAGTGATATAACTAGTATGTACGTGTAGACTTAGCAGGCCCTTTGTGACTGTTAGGTGATATAACTAGTATGTACATGTAGACTTAGCAGGCCCTTTGTGACTGTTAGGTGATATAACTAGTATGTACATGTAGACTTAGCAGGCCCTTTGTGACTGTTGAGTGATATAACTAGTATGTACGTGTAGACTTAGCAGGCCCTTTGTGACTGTTGAGTGATATAACTAGTATGTACGTGTAGACTTAGCAGGCCCTTTGTGACTGTTAGGTGATATAACTAGTATGTACGTGTAGACTTAGCAGGCCCTTTGTGACTGTTAGGTGATATAACTAGTATGTACGTGTAGACTTAGCAGGCCCTTTGTGACTGTTGAGTGATATAACTAGTATGTACGTGTAGACTTAGCAGGCCCTTTGTGACTGTTGAGTGATATAACTAGTATGTACGTGTAGACTTAGCAGGCCCTTTGTGACTGTTGAGTGATATAACTAGTATGTACGTGTAGACTTAGCAGGCCCTTTGTGACTGTTAGGTGATATAACTAGTATGTACGTGTAGACTTAGCAGGCCCTTTGTGACTGTTAGGTGATATAACTAGTATGTACGTGTAGACTTAGCAGGCCCTTTGTGACTGTTAGGTGATATAACTAGTATGTACGTGTAGACTTAGCAGGCCCTTTGTGACTGTTAGGTGATATAACTAGTATGTACGTGTAGACTTAGCAGGCCCTTTGTGACTGTTGAGTGATATAACTAGTATGTATGTGTAGACTTAGCAGGCCCTTTGTGACTGTTGAGTGATATAACTAGTATGTACGTGTAGACTTAGCAGGCCCTTTGTGACTGTTAGGTGATATAACTAGTATGTATGTGTAGACTTAGCAGGCCCTTTGTGACTGTTGAGTGATATAACTAGTATGTACGTGTAGACTTAGCAGGCCCTTTGTGACTGTTGAGTGATATAACTAGTATGTACGTGTAGACTTAGCAGGCCCTTTGTGACTGTTAGGTGATATAACTAGTATGTACGTGTAGACTTAGCAGGCCCTTTGTGACTGTTAGGTGATATAACTAGTATGTACATGTAGACTTAGCAGGCCCTTTGTGACTGTTGAGTGATATAACTAGTATGTACATGTAGACTTAGCAGGCCCTTTGTGACTGTTGAGTGATATAACTAGTATGTACGTGTAGACTTAGCAGGCCCTTTGTGACTGTTGAGTGATATAACTAGTATGTATGTGTAGACTTAGCAGGCCCTTTGTGACTGTTGAGTGATATAACTAGTATGTACGTGTAGACTTAGCAGGCCCTTTGTGACTGTTAGGTGATATAACTAGTATGTATGTGTAGACTTAGCAGGCCCTTTGTGACTGTTGAGTGATATAACTAGTATGTACGTGTAGACTTAGCAGGCCCTTTGTGACTGTTAGGTGATATAACTAGTATGTACGTGTAGACTTAGCAGGCCCTTTGTGACTGTTGAGTGATATAACTAGTATGTATGTGTAGACTTAGCAGGCCCTTTGTGACTGTTGAGTGATATAACTAGTATGTACGTGTAGACTTAGCAGGCCCTTTGTGACTGTTAGGTGATATAACTAGTATGTACGTGTAGACTTAGCAGGCCCTTTGTGACTTTGGGATTAGTATGTGAGTGACTGTATGATATACTAGTATGTACATGTAGACTTAGCAGGCCCTTTGTGACTGTTGGTGATATAACTAGTATGTACATGTGTAGACTTAGCAGGCCCTTTGTGACTGTTAGAGTGATATAACTAGTATGTACGTGTAGACTTAGCAGGCCCTTTGTGACTGTTGAGTGATATAACTAGTATGTACGTGTAGACTTAGCAGGCCCTTTGTGACTGTTAGGTGATATAACTAGTATGTACGTGTAGACTTAGCAGGCCCTTTGTGACTGTTGAGTGATATAACTAGTATGTACGTGTAGACTTAGCAGGCCCTTTGTGACTGTTGAGTGATATAACTAGTATGTATGTGTAGACTTAGCAGGCCCTTTGTGACTGTTAGAGTGATATAACTAGTATGTATGTGTAGACTTAGCAGGCCCTTTGTGACTGTTAGGAGTGATATAACTAGTATGTACGTGTAGACTTAGCAGGCCCTTTGTGACTGTTGAGTGATATAACTAGTATGTACGTGTAGACTTAGCAGGCCCTTTGTGACTGTTAGGTGATATAACTAGTATGTATGTGTAGACTTAGCAGGCCCTTTGTGACTGTTGAGTGATATAACTAGTATGTACGTGTAGACTTAGCAGGCCCTTTGTGACTGTTGAGTGATATAACTAGTATGTATGTGTAGACTTAGCAGGCCCTTTGTGACTGTTAGGTGATATAACTAGTATGTACGTGTAGACTTAGCAGGCCCTTTGTGACTGTTAGGTGATATAACTAGTATGTACTGTAGACTTAGCAGGCCCTTTGTGACTGTTGAGTGATATAACTAGTATGTACGTGTTAGACTTAGCAGGCCCTTTGTGACTGTTAGGTGATATAACTAGTATGTATGTGTAGACTTAGCAGGCCCTTTGTGACTGTTGAGTGATATAACTAGTATGTACGTGTAGACTTAGCAGGCCCTTTGTGACTGTTAGGTGATATAACTAGTATGTATGTGTAGACTTAGCAGGCCCTTTGTGACTGTTGAGTGATATAACTAGTATGTATGTGTAGACTTAGCAGGCCCTTTGTGACTGTTAGGTGATATAACTAGTATGTACGTGTAGACTTAGCAGGCCCTTTGTGACTGTTGAGTGATATAACTAGTATGTACGTGTAGACTTAGCAGGCCCTTTGTGACTGTTGAGTGATATAACTAGTATGTACGTGTAGACTTAGCAGGCCCTTTGTGACTGTTGAGTGATATAACTAGTATGTACGTGTAGACTTAGCAGGCCCTTTGTGACTGTTAGAGTGATATAACTAGTATGTACGTGTAGACTTAGCAGGCCCTTTGTGACTGTTAGGTGATATAACTAGTATGTACGTGTAGACTTAGCAGGCCCTTTGTGACTGTTGAGTGATATAACTAGTATGTACGTGTAGACTTAGCAGGCCCTTTGTGACTGTTGAGTGATATAACTAGTATGTACGTGTAGACTTAGCAGGCCCTTTGTGACTGTTAGGTGATATAACTAGTATGTATGTGTAGACTTAGCAGGCCCTTTGTGACTGTTGAGTGATATAACTAGTATGTACGTGTAGACTTAGCAGGCCCTTTGTGACTGTTAGGTGATATAACTAGTATGTACGTGTAGACTTAGCAGGCCCTTTGTGACTGTTAGGTGATATAACTAGTATGTACATGTAGACTTAGCAGGCCCTTTGTGACTGTTAGGTGATATAACTAGTATGTACGTGTAGACTTAGCAGGCCCTTTGTGACTGTTAGGTGATATAACTAGTATGTATGTGTAGACTTAGCAGGCCCTTTGTGACTGTTGAGTGATATAACTAGTATGTACGTGTAGACTTAGCAGGCCCTTTGTGACTGTTAGGTGATATAACTAGTATGTACGTGTAGACTTAGCAGGCCCTTTGTGACTGTTGAGTGATATAACTAGTATGTACGTGTAGACTTAGCAGGCCCTTTGTGACTGTTAGGTGATATAACTAGTATGTATGTGTAGACTTAGCAGGCCCTTTGTGACTGTTGAGTGATATAACTAGTATGTACGTGTAGACTTAGCAGGCCCTTTGTGACTGTTAGGTGATATAACTAGTATGTACGTGTAGACTTAGCAGGCCCTTTGTGACTGTTAGGTGATATAACTAGTATGTACGTGTAGACTTAGCAGGCCCTTTGTGACTGTTGAGTGATATAACTAGTATGTACGTGTAGACTTAGCAGGCCCTTTGTGACTGTTGAGTGATATAACTAGTATGTACGTGTAGACTTAGCAGGCCCTTTGTGACTGTTGAGTGATATAACTAGTATGTACGTGTAGACTTAGCAGGCCCTTTGTGACTGTTAGGTGATATAACTAGTATGTACATGTAGACTTAGCAGGCCCTTTGTGACTGTTGAGTGATATAACTAGTATGTACGTGTAGACTTAGCAGGCCCTTTGTGACTGTTGAGTGATATAACTAGTATGTACTTAGTATGTACGTGTAGACTTAGCAGGCCCTTTGTGACTGTTAGGTGATATAACTAGTATGTACATGTAGACTTAGCAGGCCCTTTGTGACTGTTGAGTGATATAACTAGTATGTACATGTAGACTTAGCAGGCCCTTTGTGACTGTTAGGTGATATAACTAGTATGTACGTGTAGACTTAGCAGGCCCTTTGTGACTGTTGAGTGATATAACTAGTATGTACGTGTAGACTTAGCAGGCCCTTTGTGACTGTTAGAGTGATATAACTAGTATGTACATGTAGACTTAGCAGGCCCTTTGTGACTGTTAGGTGATATAACTAGTATGTATGTGTAGACTTAGCAGGCCCTTTGTGACTGTTAGGTGATATAACTAGTATGTATGTGTAGACTTAGCAGGCCCCTTTGTGGACTGTTAGGTGATATAACTAGTATGTACGTGTAGACTTAGCAGGCCCTTTGTGACTGTTAGGTGATATAACTAGTATGTATGTGTAGACTTAGCAGGCCCTTTGTGACTGTTAGGTGATATAACTAGTATGTACATGTAGACTTAGCAGGCCCTTTGTGACTGTTGAGTGATATAACTAGTATGTACGTGTAGACTTAGCAGGCCCTTTGTGACTGTTGAGGTGATATAACTAGTATGTACATGTAGACTTAGCAGGCCCTTTGTGACTGTTAGGTGATTACTAGTATGTGTGTATTAGCAGGCCCTTTGTGACTGTTGAGTGATATAACTAGTATGTACGTGTAGACTTAGCAGGCCCTTTGTGACTGTTAGGTGATATAACTAGTATGTACGTGTAGACTTAGCAGGCCCTTTGTGACTGTTGAGTGATATAACTAGTATGTACGTGTAGACTTAGCAGGCCCTTTGTGACTGTTGAGGTGATATAACTAGTATGTATGTGTAGACTTAGCAGGCCCTTTGTGACTGTTAGGTGATATAACTAGTATGTACGTGTAGACTTAGCAGGCCCTTTGTGACTGTTGAGTGATATAACTAGTATGTATGCTGTAGACTTAGCTTAGGCCCTTTGTGACTGTTGAGTGATATAACTAGTATGTATGTGTAGACTTAGCAGGCCCTTTGTGACTGTTAGGTGATATAACTAGTATGTACGTGTAGACTTAGCAGGCCCTTTGTGACTGTTAGGTGATATAACTAGTATGTACGTGTAGACTTAGCAGGCCCTTTGTGACTGTTAGGTGATATAACTAGTATGTACGTGTAGACTTAGCAGGCCCTTTGTGACTGTTGAGTGATATAACTAGTATGTACGTGTAGACTTAGCTCAGGCCCTTTGTGACTGTTGAGGTGATATAACTAGTATGTATGTGTAGACTTAGCAGGCCCTTTGTGACTGTAAGAGGTGATGGTGATATAACTAGTATGTACGTGTAGACTTAGCAGGCCCTTTGTGACTGTTGAGTGATATAACTAGTATGTACATGTAGACTTAGCAGGCCCTTTGTGACTGTTGAGTGATATAACTAGTATGTACATGTAGACTTAGCAGGCCCTTTGTGACTGTTAGGTGATATAACTAGTATGTACGTGTAGACTTAGCAGGCCCTTTGTGACTGTTAGGTGATATAACTAGTATGTACGTGTAGACTTAGCAGGCCCTTTGTGACTGTTGTGATAAAACTGTTAGTTCATGTAGACTTGAGGCCCTTTGGTGACTGTTAGGTGATATAAATTAGTATGTATCTTGTAGACTTAGCAGGCCCTTTGTGACTGTTAGGTGATATAACTAGTATGTACGTGTAGACTTAGCAGGCCCTTTGTGACTGTTAGGAGTGATATAACTAGTATGTACGTGTAGACTTAGCAGGCCCTTTGTGACTGTTGAGGTGATATAACTAAGTATGTACGTGTAAGACTTAGCAGGCCCTTTGTGACTGTTAGGTGATATAACTAGTATGTATGTTGCTAGACTTAGCAGGCCCTTTGTGACTGTTTGAGTGATATAACTAGTATGTATGTGTAGACTTAGCAGGCCCTTTGTGACTGTTAGGTGATATAACTAGTATGTAGGTGTAGACTTAAGCAGGCCCTTGTGGAACTGTTGTAGGTGATATAACTAGTATGTACATGTGAGCCTCAGGGCAGGCCCTTTGTGACTGTTAGTGATATAAACTAGTATGTATGTGTAGAGCTATAGCAGGCCCTTTGTGACTGTTAGGTGATATAACTAGTATGTATGTGTAGACTTAGCAGGCCCTTTGTGACTGTTAGACGTGATATAAACTAGTATGTATGTGTAGACTTAGCAGGCCCTTTGTGACTGTTGAGTGATATAACTAGTATGTACTTGTAGACTTAGCAGGCCCTTTGTGACTGTTGAGTGATATAACTAGTATGTACTTGTAGACTTAGCAGGCCCTTTGTGACTGTTAGGGTGATATAATAGTATGTACGTGTAGACTTTAGCAGGCCCTTTGTGACTGTTGAGTGATATAACTAGTATGTACGTGTAGACTTAGCAGGCCCCTTTGTGACTGACTGTTGAGGTGATATAACTAGTTGATGTACTGTGTAGACTATAGCAGGCCCTTTGTGACTGTTTAGGTGATATAACTAGTATGTGTACATGTGTAGACTTAGGCAGGCCCTTTGTGACTGTGAGTGATATAACTAGTATGTATGTGTAGACTTAGCAGGCCCTTTGTGACATGTTGAGTGATATAACTAGTATGTACGTGTAGACTTAGCAGGCCCTTTGTGACTGTTGAGTGATATTATAACTAGTATGTACGTGTAGACTCAGCAGGCCCTTTGTGAGACTGTTTAGGTGATATAACTGTTATGTACGATGTAGACTTAGCAGGCCCTTTGTGTGACTGTTAGCGTGATATAACTAGTATGTACGTGTAGACTAAGCAGGCCCTTTGTGGCTGTTAGGTGATATAACTAGTATGTACGATGTAGACTTAGCAGGCCCTTTGTGGACCTGTTAGGTGATATAACTAGTATGTACGTTGTAGACTTAGCAGGCCCTTTGTGACTGTTGAGGTGATATATAACAGGTATTGTGTAGACTTAGCAGGCCCCTTTGTGACTGTTCAGGTGAGATAATAACTAGTATGTACGTGTAGACTTAGCAGGCCCTTTGTGACTGTTGAGTGATATAACTAGTATGTACGTGTAGACTCAGCAGGCCCTTTGTGACTGTTGAGTGATATAACTAGTATGTACGTGTAGACTCAGCAGGCCCTTTGTGACTGTTAGGTGATATAACTAGTATGTACGTGTAGACTTAGCAGGCCCTTTGTGACTGTTAGGTGATATAACTAGTATGTACATGTAGACTTAGCAGGCCCTTTGTGACTGTTGAGGTGATATAACTAGTATGTACATGTAGACTTTGCAGGCCCATTTGGTGACTGTTAGGGTGATATAACTAGTATGTACGTGTAGACTTAGCAGGAGCAGCCCCTTTGTGACTGTTTGATGATATAACTAGTATGTACATGTAGACTCTAGCAGGCCCTTTGTGACTGTTTGAGTGATATAACTAGTATGTATGTGTAGACTCAGCAGGCCCTTTGTGACTGTTCATGGTGATATAACAGTATGTACTGTGTAAGACTTAGCAGGCCCTTTGTGACTGTTGTAGTATGTGATATAACTAGTATGTACGTTGTAGACTATCAGCAGGCCCTTTGTGACTGTTGAGTGATATAACTAGTATGTAAGTACGTGTAGACTTAGCAGGCCCTTTGTGACTGTTAGGTGATATAACTAGTATGTATGTGTAGACTTAGCAGGCCCTTTGTGACTGTTGAGTGATATAACTAGTATGTATGTGTAGACTTAGCAGGCCCTTTGTGACTGTTGAGTGATATAACCTAGTATGTATGTGTAGACTTAGCAGGCCCTTTGTGACTGTTAGGTGATAGTATAACTAGTATGTACATGTAGACTCAGCAGGCCCTTTGGACTGTTATGGTGATATAACTAGTATGTATGTGTTTTTTTTTGTAAAAAAAAACTTATCAGGCCCATTGTGACTGATGAGTGATATAACTAGTATGTACGTGTAGACTTAGCAGGCCCTTTGTGACTGTTGAGTGATATAACTAGTATGTACATGTAGACTTAGCAGGCCCTTTGTGACTGTTGAGTGATATAACTAGTATGTACGTGTAGACTTAGCAGGCCCTTTGTGACTGTTGAGTGATATAACTAGTAGTATGTACATGTAGACTTCTAGATAGCAGGCTACTTTGTGACTTAGCAGGCCCTGAGTTGATACTATTACTATGTATGTGTAGAAGACTTAGCAGGGCTTTGTGGCTGTTAGATTGATATAACTAGTATGTACGTGTAGACTCAGCAGGCCCTTTGTGACTGTTAGAGTGATATAACTGAGTATGTACGTGTAGACTTAGCAGGGCCCTTTGTGTGGAACATGTTAGTGATATAACTAGTATGTACATGTAGACTTAGCAGTAGACTTAGCAGGCCCTTACTAGTGACTGTTTGAGTGATATAACTAGTATGTAGTATGTGTAGACTTAGCAGGCCTTCTTTGTGACTGTTGAGTGATATAACTAGTATGTACAAGTAGACTAAGTGCAGGCCCTTTGTGACTGTTTGTGTCGGTTGGGTGATATAATTATGTACTTGTAGACTTAGCAGGCCCTGATGTATAATGATACTAGTATGTAATGTGTAGACTTAGCAGGCCCTTTGTGACTGTTAGGTGATATAACTAGTATGATACATGTAGACTTAGCAGGCCCTGTTGTGACTGTTGAGTGATATAAACTAGTATGTACGTGTAGACTTAAGCAGGCCCTTTGTGACTGTTGGTGAGGTGATATAACTAGTATGTAAACGTGTAGACTCAGCAGGCCCTTTGTGACTGTTAGGTGATATAACTAGTATGTATGTGTAGACTTAGCAGGCCCTTTGTGACTGTTAGGTGATATAACTAGTATGTACGTGTAGACTTAGCAGGCCCTTTGTGACTGTTGAGTGATATAACTAGTATGTACGTGTAGACTTAGCAGGCCCTTTGTGACTGTTGAGTGATATAACTAGTATGTACGTGTAGACTTAGCAGGCCCTTTGTGACTGTTGATTGTTAGTATGTATATAGACTATTTTGTATGTATAACTGTAGACTTAGCAGCAGGCCCTTTGTGACTGACTGATATAATTAGTATGATATATGAAGACTAGCAGCAGGCCCTTTGTGACTGTTACGTGATAATAACTAGTAGTACGTGTAGACTTAGCAGGCCCTTTGTGACTATTGATTGATATAACTAGTATGTACGTGTAGACTCAGCAGGCCCTTTGTGACTGTTAGGTGATATAACTAGTATGTATGTGTAGACTTAGCAGGCCCTTTGTGGCTGTTAGGTGATATAACTAGTATGTATGTGTAGACTTAGCAGGCCCTTTGTGGCTGTTAGGTGATATAACTAGTATGTACGTGTAGACTTAGCAGGCCCTTTGTGACTGTTGAGTGATATAACTAGTATGTACATGTGTAGACTTAGCAGGCCCTTTGTGACTGTTAACTGATGATGTGATATAACTAGTATGTATAGTGTGTAGACTTAGCAGGCCCTTTGTGACTGTTAGGTGATATAACTAGTATGTATGTGTAGACTTAGCAGGCCCTTTGTGACTGTTGAGTGATATAACTAGTATGTATGTGTAGACTTAGCAGGCCCTTTGTGACTGTTGAGGATATAATGAGTATGTACATGTAGACTAAGCAGGCCCTATGACTGTTGTGTATCGTGTAGACTAGTAGGCCCCTCTTGTGACTAGCAGGCCCTTTGGTGTGATATAACAACTAGTATGTACGTGTAGACTTAGCAGGCCCTTTGTGACTGTTAGGTGATATAACTAGTATGTACGTGTAGACTTAGCAGGCCCTTTGTGACTGTTAGGTGATATAACTGGTATGTACGTGTAGACTTAGCAGGCCCTTTGTGACTGTTAGGTGATATAACTAGTATGTACGTGTAGACTTAGCAGGCCCTTTGTGACTGTTGAGTGATATAACTAGTATGTACGTGTAGACTTAGCAGGCCCTTTGTGACTGTTAGGTGATATAACTCTAGTATGTATGTGTAGACTTAGCAGGCCCTTTGTGACTGTTGAGTGATATAACTAGTATGTACGTGTAGACTTAGCAGGCCCTTTGTGACTGTTAGGTGATATAACTAGTATGTACGTGTAGACTCAGCAGGCCCTTTGTGACTGTTGAGTGATATAACTAGTATGTACGTGTAGACTTAGCAGGCCCTTTGTGACTGTTGAGTGATATAACTAGTATGTACATGTAGACTTAGCAGGCCACTTTGTGACTGTTAGGTGATATAACTAGTATGTACATGTAGAGGACTTAGCAGGCCTTTGTGACTGTTAGGTAGATATAACTTAGTATGTATGTGTAGACTATAGACTCAGGCCCTTTGTGACTGTTGAGGTGATATAACTAGTATGTACATGTAGACTTAGCAGGCCCTTTGTGACTGTTGAGTGATATAACTAGTATGTACATGTAGACTTAGCAGGCCCTTTGTGACTGTTAGGTGATATAACTAGTATGTACTTGTAGACTTAGCAGGCCCTTTGTGACTGTTAGGTGATATAACTAGTATGTACGTGTAGACTTAGCAGGCCCTTTGTGACTGTTGTAGTGATATAACTAGTATGTACGTGTAGACTTAGCAGGCCCTTTGTGACTGATATAACCTGTTAAGGTGATTAGTAACCCATAGTGACTGTTATATAACTAGTATGTACCTTAGGTAGTACTTAGCAGGCCCTTTGTGTCTGTTGAGTCTGTTAGTATGTACATGTTGGACTTAGCAGGCCCTTTGTGACTGTTAGGTGATATAACTAGTAGTACGTGTAGACTTTAGCAGGCCCTTTGTGACTGTTAGGTGATATAAACTAGTATGTACGTGTAGACTTAGCAGGCCCTTTGTGACTGTTAGGTGATATAACTAGTATGTACGTGTAGACTCAGCAGGCCCTTTGTGACTGTTGAGTGATATAACTAGTATGTACGTGTAGACTTCAGCAGGCCCTTTGTGACTGTTGAGTGATATAACTAGTATGTACGTGTAGACATTAGCAGGCCCTTTGTGACTGTTGAGTCGTGATATAACTAGTATGTACGTGTAGACTTAGCAGGCCCTCTTTGTGACTGTTGAGGGCCACCACGATATAACTAGTATGTACGTGTGTAGACTTAGCAGGCCCTTTGTGTGACTGTTGTTAGTGATATTAACTAGTATGTATGTGTAGACTTAGCAGGCCCTTTGTGAC
The DNA here is from genome assembly GCF_041381155.1 of Argopecten irradians. NCBI lineage: Eukaryota > Metazoa > Mollusca > Bivalvia > Pectinida > Pectinidae > Argopecten > Argopecten irradians. The sequence continues at coordinate 418,964 of NC_091140.1, read as the reverse complement.
TGTTAGGTGATATAAGTAGTATGTACGTGTAGACTTAGCAGGCCCTTTGTGACTGTGACTGTTGAAGTGATATAACTGTAATGTACGTGTAGACTTAGCAGGCCCTTTGTGACTGTTGTGTGTGAGGTGATATAACTAGTATGTACGTGTAAGACTTAGCAGGCCCTTTGTGGACTGTGATATAACTTATGTTGTGTAGATATTTGAGTGACTATGATAATGTATAACTTGTATGTTGTAGACTATATTAGCAGGCCCTATGTGACTGTTGAGTGATGTTATAACCTAAGTAATATGTACGTGTAGGACTCAGCAGGCCCCTTTGTGACTGTTAGGTGATGTAAACTAGTATGTATATGTGTAGACTTAGCAGGCCCTTTGTGACTGTTAGGTGATATAACTAGTATGTACGTGTAGAGTCTTAGCACCCTTTGGTGGACTGTTTAGAGTGCCAACTAGTTGTACGTGTAGACAGTGGACCTGTTGAGTGATATAACTAGTATGTATGTGTAGACTTAGCAGGCCCTTTGTGACTGTTGATTAGGTGATATAATTAGTATGTACGTGTAGACTTAGCAGGCCCTTTGTGACTGTTTGAGTGATATAAACTAGTATGTACCGATGTAGACTTAGCAGGCCCTTTGTTGACTGTTGAGTGGATATAATTAGTATGTACATGTAGACTTTAGCAGGCCCTTTGGTGACTGTTAGTGATATATAACTAGTATGTACATGTAGACTTAGCAGGCCCTTTGTCATGACTGTTTGAGTGATATAATTAGTATGTACATGTAGACTTAGCAGGCCCTTTGTGGACTGTTGAGAGTGATATAACTAGTATGTACATGTAGACTTAGCAGGCCCTTTGTGGCTGGTTGAGTGATATAACTAGTAATGTACGTGTAGACTTAGCAGGCCCCTTTGTGACTGTTGAGGTGATATTAACTAGTATGTACATTGTAGACTTAGCAGGCCCTTTGTGACTGTTGAGCTGATATAAATAGTATGTATGTGTAGACTTAGCAGGCCCTTTGTGGCTGTTAGGCCAGGTGATATAACTAGTATGTACGTGTAACTTAGCAGGCCCTTTGTGACTGTTGAGGGTGATATAACTAGTATGTACGTGTAGACTTAGCAGGCCTTTTTGTGACTGTTGAGGTGATATAACTAGTATGTATCGTGTAGACTTAGCAGGCCCTTTGTGACTGTTAGGTGATATAACTAGTATGTATGTGTCAGACTTAGCAGGCCCTTGTGTCTGTTGAGTGAAATATTAGGTATGATAATTAGTATGTACATGTAGACTTAGCATGCCCTTTGTGATATATACTGTTGAGACATAGCATGATATAAAACTAGTATGTACGTGTAGACTTAGCAGGCCCTTTGTGACTGTGTTAGTGACATAACTAGTATGTACATGTAGAGACTTAGGCATGGCCTTTGTGACTGTTGAGTGATATAAATAGTAATGTTACATGTAGACTTAGCAGGCCCTTTTGTGACTGTTGAGTGTGATATAACTAGTATGTATGTGTAGACTTAGCAGCCCCTTGTGACTGTTGAGTGATATAACTAGTATGTACATGTAGACTTAAGCAGGCCCTTTGTGACTGTTGAGTGATATATATTAGTATGTATGTGGTAGACTTAGTCAGGCCCTTTGTGACTGTTGACTGTGGTAGATATAAATAGTATGTACGGTGTAGACTTAGCAGGCCCTTATGTTGACTGTGATTGATATAAAGGCCCTAGTATGTAGGGTGTAAGACTTAAGCAGGCCCTTTGTGACTGTTAGGTGATGATAAGACTTAGCAGTATTTGTGACTTTGATTGAGTGTAACTAGACTTATGTTTAGCAGGCCCTTTGTGACTGTTTGAGTGCAATAATAATTAGTTATGTATGTGTAGACTTAGCAGGCCCTTTTAGTGAAGCTGTTGAGTGATATAACTTGTATGTAGTGTAGACTTAGCAGGCCCATTTGTGACAGTTAGAGTAGATATAACTAGTATGTAACCTGTAGACTTAGCAGGCCCTTTGTGACTGTTGAGTTGATATAAACTAGTGGTAAGTACGTGTAGACTCAGCAGGCCCTTTGTGACTGTTGGGTGATATAAACTAGTAAGTATGTGTAGGACTTAGCAGGACCGGCTTTGCAGACTGTTAGGTGATATAACTGTATGTATGTGTAGACTTAGCAGGCCCTTTGTGACTGTTGAGTGATATAATCTAGTATGTTCCATGTAGACTATGGCAGGCCTTGTTGACACTTGTTAGGTGATATAACTAGTATGTATGAGTAGACTTAGCAGGCCCTTTGTGACTGTATGAGTGATGATAACTAGTAAGTACTGTGTAGACTTAGCAGGCCCTTTGTGACTGTTAGGTGGATTTAACTGGTATGTGTGTAGACTTTAGCAGGCCCTTTGTTGTACGTGTGTAGAGTGATATAACTATATGTACATGTAGACTTAGCAGGCCCTTTGTGACTGTTAGTTGATATAACTCAAGTATGTACGTGTAGACTTAGCAGGCCCTTTGTGACATGTTGAGTGATATAACTAGTATGTACTTGTTAGACTTAGCAGGGTCCCTTTGTGACTGTTGCTGTGATATAACTAGTATGTACATGTAGACTTTAGCAGGCCCTTTGTGACTGTTAGGTGATATAACTTAGTGTATGTACAAATGTAGACATTAGCAGGCCCTTTGTGACTGTTAAGGTGATATAACTAGTATGTACGTGTAGACTTAGCAGGGCCCTTTGTGACTGTTAGGTGATATAACTAAGTATGTACGAATGTAGATCTTAGCAGGCCCTAATGTGACACTGTTGAGATGATATAAACATAGTATAGTACCATGTAGACTTAGCAGGCCCTTTGTGACAGTTAGGTGATGATATAACTAGTATGTTACTGTAGGACTTAGCAGGCCCTTTGTGACTGTTAGGTGTTATATAACTAAGTATGTAATGTGTTGTAGACATTAGCAGGCCCTTTGTGACTGTTTGAGTGGATATAACTAGTATGTACGTGTAGACTTAGCAGGCCCTTATGTGAACTGTTGAGGTAATTAGTATTATCGCTCCTCCACGACGTTAGTACTTGACACGTGTAGACATTTATATGTGTAGACTCAGGGGGTCCCAATTGTGACATGGATGTAGGTCTAGGGTATATAACTAGTTTATGTATGTGAGTGAAATAACTAGAAGTACATTAGACTCAGGCCCTTTGTGACTGTTAGGTGATATAACTAGTGATGTATTCTCGTGTAGACTTAGCAGGAGCCCTTTGTGACTGCTTGAGGTGATTAAAACTAGTTATGTACGTGTAGACTCAGCAGGCCCTTTGTGACTGTTAGAGTGATATATAAATAAAGAATGTACGTATAGCACGTAGCAAGCCCTTTGTGGCTGTTGGGTGATATATACTGGTTTCTATGTGTAGACCATGCAGGCCATTTTGTGACTGTTTGTAGTGTGATAACTAGTAAGGTACGTGTAGACTCAGACTTACCAGGGCCCTTTGTGACTGTTAGGTGAGATATAACTAGTATGTACGATCATGTAGACTCAGCAGGCACCTTCTCCGTTGTGACTGTTGTAGTGATATAACTAGTATGTACACTGTAGAACTTTAGCAGGCCCCTTGTTGACTGTTAGGTGATAATAACTGTATGTACAATGTAGGACTCAGCAGGCCCTATGTGACTGTTTGAGTGATATAAACTAGTTATGTACGTGTGAGACTTAGCAGGCCCTTTGTGACTGTTAGGTGATATAACTAGTATGTACATGTAGACTTAGCAAGCCCTCGTGGTGGCATGTTAGAGTGATATAAATAGTATGTACAAGTAGACCCTTAGCAGGCCCTTTGTGGCTGTTAGGTGATATAACAAGTATTGTTTGTGTAGGACTTAGCAGGCCCTTTGTGACTGTTAGGTGAATAGTAAGCTAGTATGTATGTGTAACTTAGCCGGCCCTTTGTGACTGTTGAGTGATATAACTAGTATGTATGTGTAGTTTTAGCAGGGCCCATGTGTGGAACATGTTAGGGATATAACTAGTATGTACGTGTAGACTTATGCAGGCACCTTTGTGTGACTGTTATGTGAATATAACGTGGTTTGTACGTGTAGATACATAAGCAGGCCCTTTGTGGCTGTTAAGTCCGATATAACTCAGTATGTACTGTGTTGAACTTAGCTGGCCCTTTGTGGCTGTTAGGTGATATGGCTGAGTATGTAACTGTAGACATAGCACGCCCTTTGTGGCTGTTAGGAGGTGAATATAACTATATGTATGTGTAGACTGTAGCAGGGCCCTATTGTGGCTGTTATGTGATATAACTAGTATGTAACGCTGTAGACTTAGCAGTCCCTTTGTGGCTGTTAGGTGATATAACTGGTATGCTATGTATAGACTTAGGGCATGGCCCTTTGTGGCTGTTAGAGTGGATACAACTAGTATGTAACGTGTAGGACTTAACAGGCCCTTTGTGAACTGTTGAGTGATATTGAACTAGTATGTACGATGTTGTCTTAGCAGGCCCTTAATTGACTGATGAGGTGATATATATTAGTATGTATGGTATACTTAGCAGGCCCTTTGTGGCTGTTAGTTGATATAAAACTAGTATGTATGTGTAGACTTAGCAGGCCCTTTGTGGCTGTTGAGTGATATAAACAGTATGTCATGTAGACTTAGCATTGTTCACATGTTGAGTGATATAACTAGTATGTTATGTAGACTTAGCAGGCCCTTTGTGACTGTAATGTGATATAACTTGTATGTAGTTGATAACAACCAATTATTGACTGTTGATATGTACGTGTAGACTTAGCAGGCCTTTGTGACATGTTATTGTACAATATAACAGTATGTACTGTAGACTTAGCAGGCCCTTTGTACAGTGTGATACAACTTTATGTAGTAGACATAATTTTGTGTTGTACATGTTAGTACACAGTAGTTAGCATCTTTGTGACTGTTGTAGAGTAAAACTAGTATGTTATGTGTACTCTTACAGGTTCATCATCTTTGTGACTGTACAGTAACATAGTATGTATGTACTTATATGTACAAACAACACAGGGATTAGTACATCATCTTATGTGTACAAACAGTGTATACTAGTATGTATGTGTCCCTTTGTGATCATCATGATTGTACATAACACAGGGATCATGTTATTGTACTATTAGGGATCATCATCTTTATAGTACAAACACAAGGTAGATCATAACCTCTTGTTCATGTACAACATAAGTGTAGTATTAGCAGCCTTATGTGTCCTTATTGTGACAAACAATATGTATCATTTCCTATAGTACAAGAGGCCCTCACCTTATTGTTACAAACAAGAGGGATATATAATAGTATGTTATGTGTAGACTTTTCAGGGATCATCTTATTGTACAAAACATCAGGTGATATGTCTCTTGTATCTATTGTACAGTGTAGACAATCAGCAGTTGTTTGTACAAACACAGGGATCATCATCTTATTGTAATACAAACACATGATTTATGTCCTCTTGTTCATTTCACATCATCTAGTGATTGTAGTAGTTATCAAGTTTATATTTATACCTCATAATGTTCATCTCTTGTTGTAGTATAAACATAGTATGTATGTCCAATCACAAAGTACAAAGAGTGCCATATAAGTATTATGTACATTTTTTTACACAGGGATCACATCTTATTTAGTGTGTACACCAACAGAGGTATGTTTAGTATGTTGGTCTTATTCACAGGCCATTTGTTGTGTTGAGTACATAACACCTAGTATGTACATGTCATCAGTTCAACATCTTATTTGTACACAGGATCAGATTATGTAATATATGTATGTCTGTATCATGTATTGTACATTAAACATCATAAGGCCCTTGTGTGATCATCATATTTGTACATGTAATTATAATAGTATGTATATTGTACAAACTTGTTCATCATCTTGTTTGTAGTGTATAAACACAGGTATCATTATTTCCTTTGTTGTACAAACACAGGTTGATCATAACTTATATGTACAAAAACATCAGTGACTTTTGTAAACAGTATCCCACATAGTATGTTACAACTCACAGGCTTATGTCTAGTTATAAATGTACAAAACACATGGATCATCATCTTATTGTACAAACACATGTTATGTCATCATGTTCATAAACACAGGGATCTTATTGTAGAGTAAAAATAGTATGTTATGGATCATTTTCACATCTTGTATATACATAAAAGGCAGTAGTCTATTATCATTTTAATTATTGTTATGCAAATACATAGTAGTGTTATGGCCTCTCATTCACATCTTATTGTACAATAAAAGCAGGGATGTCTATCCTTATTGTCCCTTTTGTTCATCTCTTGTTGTACAAACACAGTATCAATAGTATGTTATGTCCAACACATAGGGACTCACATTATAGTACAAACACAGTATAATCAGTTATGTACAAACACAGGGATATCATCAACTAGTATTGTACATTGTACATATAGTTATGTTATGTTAGGGATCATCAACTTATTGTACAAACAGTAATATCATCCCTATATTGTACAAACATCTAGGGATCATGTAACCCTTATTGTACAAACACAGGGATCATCATCCTTTTGTAGACACAGGGATCATACCTTTTGTACAAAACAGTATGGATCATCACTCTTAATGTACATCTTGTATCCAATTATGTAGTATAAACAGGGATGTTATGTCAAGATACTATTGTTCATCATCTTATTGTAGAGTTTCATAACTATATGTTATGTAACCTCAGGGTTTTGTCATCATATTGTTGTACATAACACAGGGATATCGACTTATTGTACAAACACAGTTATCATCCTTATTGTTCAGGGATCATCACCTTATTTGTACAAAAAAAGGATTGTATGTTATTCATTATTGTTTCAAACACTTAGGGTATCATAGGGATCAAAGTATGTTGTGTACAAACACAGGGATTCATCATCTTATTGTACAAAAAACAGTATGTCATCATCTTATTGTACAAACTAACTGTTATTGTATAAATATATGTTATTGTCAACAAATAACAGGTTGTCATCAACAGTTTATTGTACAAATCACAGGGATCATTAAACATCTTATTGTAGTACAAACACAGGGTTCATCGTCCTTATTGTTCAAACTCACAGGGATCATCACTTATTGTACAAACACAGGGATCATCACTTATTGTACAAAACACAGGGATCATGTCACCTTATTGTACAAACATAAGGGATCATCACTTATTGTATGTACAGTATCCTCAGATTATTTATTATTGTACAAAACACAGGTTCATAGTTATTGTACAAACACAGTATGTCCATCATCCTTATTGTACAAACATAGGGATCATCATGTTATTGTACAAACACATAGGGATCATCTTTGTTCATCATCTTATTGTACAAACACAGGGATCTTATTATTGTACAAATAAGGGATCATCATTTATAGTACAAACACATGGGATCATCACTTATTGTTATAACATAAATAAAATACACTAGTTCACCTTTGTGTTTGATCATAACCTTAGTATGTATGTCAAACACAGGGGATCATCTTGACTGTTAGTATTATACAAGGTATGTATGTTTATCATCACCTTGTTGTACAAAAACAATAGATGTAATAGACTCATCAGGCCTTTTGTACAAACACAGGTATATAAAATAGTATTTTATTGTACAAACCTTAGGGATCATCATCTTATTGTACAAACACAGGGATATCAAAGTATGTTATGTGTAGACTTAGCATCATCACTTATTGTACAAACACATAGATATCATATAGTATTGTACAAAACACAGGGATCATCACATTGTGACAGTATTACAAAACACACAGGGATTTATCCTCAGTTATTGTACAAACAAGTAGATATATTATATTGTACAAACACAGGGATCATCATCTTATTGTACAATAAACAGTATGTTATGTCCTTATTGTACAAAACCAGTCACAGTGATCCACCTTTATGATAAACAGTACGTAAGCTTATTGTAACTAAACACGGGAACTATGTCTTTCAATTATTGTACAAACACATGTGACTTTGTTGATCAATCGTTGTAGTAGTTAAATATTGTACAAACACAGGGAATCATCAATCTTATTTACAATAAACAGTGGATCATCATCGTCTTATTGTACAAAATACAGGTATCCCTTGTTTATTATTGTACAAACACAGGGATCATTTAATTATTGTACAAACACAGGGATTACTCACTCTTATTGTACAAACACAGTGGATCATCATCTTATTGTACAAAAAAACAGTATGTTATTGTACAAACATCATATCACTCTATTGTTGGAGTATATAAATAGTATGTACATTTAACACAGGGATCATCACCTTATTGTATAAACATTTAAAGGTTGATCCACTTTAGTTCATCATCTTATTGTACATAACACAGGATATCATGTTAGTGTACAAACACATCTGTGTATCATGTTCAAACGGGGATCCACTATATGTACAAACACAGGGATCATCACTTATTGTACAAACACACAGGGATCATAATAGTATGTTATTACAAACCACAGGGATATCATCTGATCTTATTGTACAAACAGGGATCAATTGTATTATTGTACAAACATGTGGGATCATCTTTGTGACTTGTAGTTATAAAACAGGGATCATCCGTTATTGTCCTAACTTGTTCATCATTGTACTTGTTAGGTGTAAGGGATATCTTGTTATAACCCTCTTATGGTTTGTCATAATCTTATTGTATATAATACAATAGTATGTTATGTCCTTATTGTACAAACACAGGGAGTCATAATCCTTATTGTACAAAACAGGGATCATCATAATGCCTTATTGTGTACATGTAGGGATCCTAAACACCTTATGTATGTCAAACACAGGTTCTCATTTTATTGTATGTACAGGGATCCTAACTTATTGTCAAATCACAGGTGACATCATTATTGTATAAAACACAGTATTAGGTAATTATTTTTGTACACAAACAGGGTCATCCTTGTTATGTACAAACTATACAGGGATCATCGTCCCTTATTGTACAAACACAGTCCATCAATTAGTGATCATTATTGTTGTAAAACAACACAGGGTCCTCTTGTACATCACATCTTATGTAGTAAAATACAGGTCATGTATGTTATTGTACAAACACAGGGATCATCCATTATTATTGTACAAACACAGGGATCATTCATCATTATTGTAAGCAGTAAACACAGGGATCATCATCCTTATTGTATACAAACACAGGGATCATCACCTTATTGTATTTCACAGGATCATCACCTTATTGTTAAACCTCTTGATCATCATGTATTGTAGTACAAACACATGTTATGATCATCACCTTATTGTACAAACACAGGGATCATCAGCTTATTGTACAGTTTTTACAGGGATCATCGCCTTTTGTACAAACTTGTCATCACCTATATAAAATGCAGGGATCCTCGCCCTTATTGTACAATTGTAACACAAGTTATCATAGTATGTTAACTTATGTTCATCATCTTGTTGTAGTCAGTATAACATAGATAGAGTTATTGTACAAACTTTGTTATCATCTTATTGTAGAGTAAAACAGGGAGTATGTTATATGTACCTCACAGATCATCATCTTATTGTACAAAAAGGGATATCATCTATGTCCTGTTGTTCAGGGATATCTTATTGTACAAACACACAAGGATCATCAATTATTTTACACAACAATACCTTTACTTAAATGTCATCTTATGTACAAACACTTGGATCATCATGTTATTGTACAAGTACACAGGGATAGTTATTATTTGTACAAACACAGGATCATCATGTATTGTACAAACAGGGGTTTGATAATCCCTTGTTGTACAAACACAATCAACCTTATTGTACAAATCACAGGGATCCTCACCTTATTGTACAAACACACTGTATGATTGATCCTCTTGTTTCAACACAGGGATCTTACACTCTATTGTAGTATGTAATCAATAATTGTACATCACCCCTTGACCTATGGCCTTATTAACAAACCACAGGGTTCATCATTCCTTTTTGTACAAAAGGTGTTGTAGGATCATCACGATCAGAGTTATGTACAAACACAGGTCCGTCACCTTATTGTACAAACACAGGGATCAAAGTTATTGTACAAACACATCTGTTCATCACCTTATTCAGTATAAATGTACATGTTATGTCCTCTTGTTCATCATCTTATTGTAGCAATAAATCTAGTTATGTTATGTCCTATTTGTTCAATCACATTATTAAAAGTATAAGTATATCAATTATTATCAAACACTTGTTCATCATCTTGTTGTACAGTAGTATAAATAGTTAGGATTATCCACTTGTTCATCATCTTAATGTACAACAGTATAAATAGTATGTTATGTCACAACTTGTTCATCATCAATCTCGTAGTACACAAAACACAGGGATATGTTTATTAGATTACACAGCTTGATTCATCATCTTATTGTACCCACATAACACAGTATCCTTATGTCCTTTTTGTTCACATCACAGGGATTGTAGTTAGTGTATAAATAGTATGTTATGTCCTCTTGTTCAACATCTTGTTGTGTGTAGTATAAAGAGTATGTTATGTCCTCTTGTTACATCATCTTGTTTGTGTAGTAAAAGTATATGGATTCAATCACATGTCAATAGTTTGTTAGTTAAAATCTTATTTTACAAAACACCTCATTCGTTAACTATTTTACAAATACAGAGTATTGTCATTCAAAATGTTCATCACTTGTTGTAAGTAGTAGTATAAATAGTATGTTTATGTCCTCTTGTTCATCATCTTATTGTAGCCTATAAATAGTATGTTACGTCCTCATGTTCACCATTTTATTGTAGTAGTATAAATATTATAGTTATGTCCTTTTGTTCATTATCTTGTTTGTAGTAGTTAAAATTTTATGTTATCCTTGAGGAATTATCTATGTTGTGTAGTAGTATAAAGAGTATGTTATGTCCTCTTTTCATCATCTTTTAAACACCATAATAAATAGTATGTTATGTCCTCTTGTCATCATCATGTTGTAGTAGTATAAAAGTTTCATGTTATGTCCTGCTTGTTCATCATCTTGTTGTAGTAGTATAAATAGTATGTTATGTCCTCAAGTTGTTCATCATCCTTATTGTAGCAGTATAAAATAGTATGTTATGTCCTCTTGTCAAATTGGTTTAGTAGTATAAATAGTATGTTATGTCCTCTTGTTCATACATATCTTATTAGTAGTATGTATAAATAGTTTGTTATTATCTTGTGTCATCATCTTGTTGTAGTAGTATATTTAATATTATTAAATGTTATCCTCTGTTCATACATCTAGTACTTGTACTGTTAGTTTAAGGTATGTTATTATCATTTGTTCAGTACATCTTGTTGTAGCGTTAGTATAAAAGAAATGTCCTCAAGTTCATCATTTTGACTTGTGTAGTAGTATAAAGAAAGGTATGTTATGTCCCTTGTATATCTTTGACTAGTTATAGTGTAGTAGTTATGTCCTCTGTTTCAATCATCTTGTTGTTAGTACAGAGTAAAGTTTATGTTATATCCTCTATTTATGGATCATTATCTTAATGTGAATTGTAGCAGTATTAACATATCTAAACTGTATTATTCAGTATTGTTTTTCATCAATTCTTGCAATCATTGGTAATATAAAGTATCTGTCCCCTAAACTTGTTCATGTTACATATATCTAGTGTAACGTTTACAATATAGTCGTTAGTTACTCCTTATGTCATTTTGTTCATTTCATTGTTTGTATCAGCTTAATTAAAAGTATTTTGGACAAAACCATTGTGATCATTATCAGTGTATTCCCAGTAAAACTATTATTTTATGTTTCCTCTTTTACATTAATGTTATTTTAAACAGTCGTATTATCAAGTGTCTTATTACAAATTGTGATGAAATTATCAAATACGTTATAAAACTGTAATTATTATCAAGTTCAGAATTAAATGTTTTACATTTGTTCATATCTTGTATGTAGTAATGTATTTAAATAGTGTGTTATGTATCCCTGTAAACTGTGGTTCGTTATTATCATTCTTAGTCATATATAACAAGGTCAGGCATTACACAACAGCAAGTGGCCCCAGTTTCTTGTAGTGTTTGTAGTATGTATAATGTAACTACTTGAGCATTTCAGTAATACCCCATTTATTGTTGATTTGAATAAATGTCCCAGAGGTGGTTATTAATGTAATATGTCAACATCATTTCTTATTATCACTGTCAAACGGGCCCCTAAACTTATAAGTAACTCATTGTGATTTACAGAAGTGTTCAATTATAATCTGTAGCAGTTTTAAATACGTATTTAATTCCTCAGTGATATGTTTTCTATTCATATTATTATCAAATATAAGTAAACTGTTGTGTCATTGTAATTCATCAATCATGTGTATGATAATCTGTGATAAATTTTAGTAAATTAAGTAGTATTGCCTTCACCTTGCAATATTTATTTATTTATATTTTCATGTCCCCCAGTATAACATTGTGAACGTATAAAGGTAAGTTATGTCCCTTTTAACAGTTGAGTGTCCCTTTGTTTATTATATATAAGCGTAAGTGCCTTGTTTGTTAACAGTATAAACTTAATCAAGTTATGTCCTCAAGTGTTTATCCTAGTAAACTGTTATCGTTAGCATCAGTGTCCATAAATGTATGTTATTATGTGTCCCCAGTTGTTTATCATTTATTGTATATAAAAGCAAGTGTGTCCCATGTAATACGTCAAGTGTCCCCAGTAAGTGATGTCCCTTTGTTTATCATTATGTTGTAACAGTATAAAGCGTAAGTTATGCCCCTTTGTTTTATCATCTATGTATGTAACAGTATAAAGATTAAGTGATGTCCCTTTGTTTATCATAATGTTTTAGTAGCAGTAAAAAGCGTAAGTTATGTCCCTTTGTTTTTATCTTGTAGCAGTATAAACTGTAAGCGTAAGTGATTGTCAATGTGTCCCAGTAACCCCCCCTATACTGTAGCAGTAATGTTTAAGTCTTGTAGTTCAGTATAAAAGCGTAAGTGATGTCCCTTTGTTTATCATAATGTTGTAGCAGTATAAAGCGTAAGTGATGTCCCTTTGTTTATCATATATGTTGTAGCAGTATAAAGCGTAAGTTATGTCCCTTTGTTTATCATGATGTCCCAGTAGCAGTGTGTCGTTAAGTGTAAGTTATGTTCCCTTTGTTATTATCATTAATGTTGTATAGCAGTTTATAAAGGCGTAAGTTATGTCCTTTGTCTATCTTGTAGCAGTATAAGCGTAGGTGATGTCCCTTTCGTTTATCATAATGTAGCAGTATAAAGCTGTGTAAGTGAAGTGTCCCCATTTGTATACTCATATAATGTTGTAGGCAAGTATAAAGCGTAAGTTATGTCCCTTTGTTTATCATGATGTTAGTTCAGTATAAAGTGTAAGTTATGTTCCTTTGTTTTGTCATATAATGTTTTGTAGCAGTAGTAAAGCGTTATACGTGAAGTGATCCCTTTGTTTTCCATAACTGTATAGCCAGTATAAAAGCGTAAAGTTATGTGATCCCTTTGTTTATCAAATGTTGTATAGCAGTATAAAAGTGTACGGTATGCGCTTTGTTTATCAAGTGTAACAATATAAAGCGTTTTTACTCTATATTTATACCGTGGTGACCATTTTCTCGTCTATCATTCAGGGAAACCTCCAACAATACAATGTGTATAGTAATAATTATCATACCTTTGCTTCCTTTTCACTATAGAAAGAGTAGAGAATAGAAATGCTATTCAAATCCAATTGTAATCCGGTCGTTTAAAACCGCTATTTACCGGGTAAATAGTCATTCGAACTATTTACCTGAAAATGAGCTATTTACCTGCATTCAAATTTTCGCGGACTTTTGCTTAATCATGAATTTGATTGGATAACGCATTGGGAGTACTTCATTCGGAACCTCTCTGACTGTATCTCACTTCCAACGAAAAAACACAAAGCGCTTAGGTGATCTAGATTTGACGCTGCAGACGACAACTTGTTTACAACATGGTCTCCAGATTCATCAACCTAGACGAGGAATCTCTCGAAAAATTGTTGACCGATAGGGACAGTGGAAATACACAGCAAGTTGTTAAAACAGCAGTTAATATTTTAAAGGACTTCATACGAGAAAAATCACTGGGCACTATCGATTATATGGAATGTGGAACAAGTGAAAATATCAACGGATTATATTTTATAGCATTTTTCTCAACGGTATAATAAATCACTCATTGAATGGGTTTATTCGGGAAATAGCACTTTTATTGTCCCCCTTCGCCTCGGGAAATAGTTTATCTCTCGGGGGACAATAAAAGTGCTATTTCCCTCATACCCATTCAATAACTGTATACTGTTTACACCAAACTATTGTTTCCTTTAGGACAAGAAAACGTCATAAGATAATAATGCATCGGGAAAATCATTTTAAATGTGTTTCAAATAAAATCTTAGAGGTAGACTAGTAGAAGTAAATCTATGACAGTATTTTTTTCTGTTTGAGAGTCAATCAAAAATGAAATATCTGATATATAGTTTAGGCAATAGATTATTACCGAAACAGTCTAACTGTGTGACGGTAATCTGTTTTTGCTCGAGACGGATGGCAATATGATACATACATGTATGTAGCCTATATGTCTGGTGACTATATTACAGTAACGTTTACGACTATAGTCGACTTTCTCCTTAATACACCGTTTACTGATGAGAGTTTTATTTTTAAGGAGACTATTTGTGTTCATTTTGGCGATATAAATCTAACCAAAACAATTTTTTTTATGTTTTTTTTTACGAGAGCGCATCTTTAAACAGTCTGGTACCAAGGGAGGTAACTCCGTCATTACAACGTAACACAACAGGATGAGTGGAAATACTAATACTCTGGTAGCAGTGGTGAGTACATGATTCATGTAGTTACACTTTGTTGTGTAGTTGCACTATGTCGTGTTACTGTTATACCCGATACTGTGTAACGTAGAGTACAGCCACAGCATATATATATATATAAGAATTGTTTACAACAGTGCCGACTACATCCTGGTAGGACAACAGCTAAACCAGTACCCACAATTTATTGTAGTAGATAATAAAACACCGCACTGATTACATACGAGTAAGTAACCACTTGCGAACGTAAAGTGATCAGCCAAAGTTTTGTGTTATATGCCTTTATCTTGGCTATTTTACAGGAATAAAAGGAAGTATACTTTGAGTAGACGAAATAATAAGTGTCATGTGTACGTGTAATGGGAGATAACTCTTACAGCGTTATGTTTTTAATTTATCAAGGTAACTGGTGCTAACAAAGGTGTTGGATTCGGTGTAGTGCGAGGACTGTGTAAACAGTTTAAAGGTGATGTCTATTTAACAGGTAAGTTTATATATAATGCCAAATAATATCTAGGTGACATTTCAGTATACACATAAGGCTGATGTCTATTTAACAGGTAAGTTTATATATAATGCCAAATAATATCTAGGTGACATTTCAGTATACACATAAGGCTGATGTCTATTTAACAGGTAAGTTTAATGCCAAATAATATCTAGGTGACATTTCAGTATACACATAAGGCTGATGTCTATTTAACAGGTAAGTTTATATATAATGCCAAATAATATCTAGGTGACATTTCAGTATACACATAAGGCTGATGTCTATTTAACAGGTCAGTTTATATATAATGCCAAATAATATCTCGGTGACATTTCAGTATACACATAAGGCTGATGTCTATTTAAAAGGTAAGTTTATATATAATGCCAAATAATATCTAGGTGACATTTCAGTATACACATAAGGCTGATGTCTATTTAACAGGTAAGTTTATATATAATGCCAAATAATATCTAGGTGATATTTCAGTATACACATAATGGCTGATGTCTATTTAACAGGTAAGTTTATATATAATGCCAAATAATATCTAGGTGACATTTCAGTATACACATAAGGCTGATGTCTATTTAACAGGTAAGTTTATATATAATGCCAAATAATATCTAGGTGACATTTCAGTATACACATAAGGCTGATGTGTATTTAACAGGTAAGATTATATATAATGCCAAATAACATCTAGGTGACATTTCAGTATACACATAAGGCTGATGTCTATTTAACAGGTAAGTTTATATATAATGCCAAATAATATCTCGGTGACATTTCAGTATACACATAAGGCTGATGTCTATTTAACAGGTAAGTTTATATATAATGCCAAAAAACATCTAGGTGACATTTCAGTATACACATAAGGCTGATGTCTATTTAACAGGTAAGTTTATATATAATGCCAAATAATATCTAGGTGACATTTCAGTATACACATAAGGCTGATGTCTATTTAACAGGTAAGTTTATATATAATGCCAAATAATATCTAGGTGACATTTCAGTATACACATAAGGCTGATGTCTATTTAACAGGTAAGTTTATATATAATGCCAAATAATATCTAGGTGACATTTCAGTATACACATAAGGCTGATGTCTATTTAACAGGTAAGTTTATATATAATGCCAAATAATATCTAGGTGACATTTCAGTATACACATAAGGCTGATGTCTATTTAACAGGTAAGTTTATATATAATGCCAAATAATATCTAGGTGACATTTCAGTATACACATAAGGGTGATGTCTATTTAACAGGTAAGCTTATGCCAAATAATATATAGGTGACATTTCAGTATACACATAAGGCTGATGTCTATTTAACAGGTAAGCTTAATGCCAAATAATATATAGGTGACATTTCAGTATACACATAAGGCTGATGTCTATTTAACAGGTAAGTTTAATGCCAAATGATATCTAGGTGACATTTCAGTATACACATAAGGCTGATGTCTTTTTAACAGGTAAGTTTATATATAATGCCAAATAATATCTAGGTGACATTTCAGTATACACATAAGGGTGATGTCTATTTAACAGGTAAGCTTATGCCAAATAATATATAGGTGACATTTCAGTATACACATAAGGCTGATGTCTATTTAACAGGTAAGTTTAATGCCAAATAATATATAGGTGACATTTCAGTATACACATAAGGCTGATGTCTATTTAACAGGTAAGTTTAATGCCAAATAATATCTAGGTGACATTTCAGTATACACATAAGGCTGATGTCTATTTAACAGGTAAGTTTAATGCCAAATAATATCTAGGTGACATTTCAGTATACACATAAGGGTGATGTCTATTTAACAGGTAAGTTTATATATAATGCCAAATAATATCTAAGTGACATTTCAGTATACACAATAACGTGTACGTTACGTCTATTTAACAGCTAAGCTTAATGCCAAATAATATATAGGTGACATTTCAGTATACACATAAAGCTGATGTCTATTTAACAGGTAAGTTTAATGCCAAATAATATCTAGGTGACATTTCAGTATACACATAAGGGTGATGTCTATTTAACAGGTAAGTTTATATATAATGCCAAATAATATCTAGGTGACATTTCAGTATACACATAAGGGTGATGTCTATTTAACAGGTAAGTTTATATATAATGCCAAATAATATCTAGGTGACATTTCAGTATACACATCAGGGTGATGTCTATTTAACAGGTAAGTTTAATGTAACAGAGTCGGAATTCGGAATGGGTCTTGGCCGAAGGACAAGTAACGGCACTGACTTTGTTTCATGACATGTTTATTCACATTGTCAGAAATAGGAATAAAGACAACTCCCTGTAACCAAACAATAGCTATCTTCAATATACATGTACACATCAAACTTTACAACAACGGCACGTACTTTAAAATAGTTACGGGAAATACATTCACAGCTTAGAATACATTTAACACATATTCGATAATAAAACTATTTAAGTTTATGTTTAATTAAAATTATAAATGAATACATATGTATATATATTAGAATGGAACATCCGCGGGACGAACCTATACCGATACAATAAATATTGATTTTAAATAGCAATCAAATCTAACCAAGTAGAAAATGAGCAATAAATAATAATAATTTAGAATAACAATTTCATTGTACTCACTTGGCATGTGGTGCCCAGGACGTATATTATGAAAAGGCATATATCTGGTAATAAATGCTAAATGACGTCGTCCCTGACCAATGTCCAGAATGATAGTGGGGGAAAGAGCGCCACAAAATAGGATAGAAAGAAAGAAGTAGAGCAGTGCGCATGTCCTATTCTGTCTGTCATCAGTCAAACCAGTTTATTAATCATATTTATATCATCCGAGCTTTCTCACCGGACACTCACGAATCACACATACAAAGTACGTACATAACTGACGGCTACCTGTAACACAGCATATATAGGATACGCACAACGTGACAACCACACAACGAGTACAGAACGTTTACATGAGCAACGAACACATCAACACAACATGGGATACGAACAGCACAAATATAACCCATAAAATAAAACAGCACAATTAAAATAACCAAAGATAACAGGGTGCCACATTAATGCCAAATAACATCTAGGTGACATTTCAGTATACACATAAGGGTGATGTCTATTTAACAGGTAAGTTTATATATAATGCCAAATAATATCTAGGTGACATTTCAGTATACACAATAACGTGTACGTTACGGTAACTTTATTTATAATGCCAAATAATATCTAAGGTAAGTTTATTTATAATGCCAAATAATATCTAGGTGACATTTCAGTATACACAATTACGTGTACGTTACGGTAAGTTTATATAATGCCAAATAATATCTAAGTGACATTTCAGTATACACATAAGGCTGATGTCTATTTAACAGGTAAGTTTATATATAATGCCAAATAATATCTAGGTGACATTTCAGTATACACATAAGGCTGATGTCTATTTAACAGGTAAGTTTATATATAATGCCAAATAATATCTAGGTGACATTTCAGTATACACATAAGGCTGATGTCTATTTAACAGGTAAGTTTATATATAATGCCAAATAATATCTAGTGACATTTCAGTATACACATAAGGCTGTGTCTATTTAACAGGTAAGTTTATATATAATGCCAAATAATATCTAAGTGACATTTCAGTATACACAATAACGTGTACGTACTGTACATTTAACAGGTAAGTTTATATATATATGCCAAATAATATCTAAGTGACATTTCAGTATACACAATAACGTGTACGTTACGGTAAGTTTATATATAATGCCAAATAATATCTAAGTGACATTTCAGTATACACAATAACGTGTACGTTACGGTAAGTTTATATATAATGCCAAATAATATCTAAGTGACATTTCAGTATACACAATAACGTGTATGTTACGGTTTATAATAATGCGGTAATACACAATAACGTTTTATTTATAATGCCAAATAATATCTAAGTGACATTTCAGTATACACAATAACGTGTACGTTACGGTAAGTTATATATAATGCCAAATAATATCTAAGTGACATTTCAGTATACACATAACGTGTACTTTACGGTAAGCTTTATATAATGCCAAATAATATCTAAGTGACATTTCAGTATACACAATAACGTGTACGTTACGGTAAGCTTATATATAATGCCGAATAATATCTAAGTGACATTTCAGTATACACAATAACGTGTACGTTACGGTAAGTTTTATATTATAATGCCAAATAATATCTAAGTGACATTTCAGTATACACAATAACGTGTACGTTACGGTAAGTTTATATATAATGCCAAATAATATCTAAGTGACATTTCAGTATACACAATAACGTGTACGTTACGTAAGTCTTTATTTATAATGCCAAATAATATCTAAGTGACATTTCAGTATACACAATAACGTGTACGTTACGGTAAGTTTATATATAATGCCAAATAATATCTAAGTGACATTTCAGTATACACAATAACGTGTACGTTACGGTAAGTTTATTTATAATGCCAAATAATATCTAAGTGACATTTCAGTATACACAATAACGTGTACGTTACGGTAAGTTTATATATAATGCCAAATAATATCTAAGTGACATTTCAGTATACACAATAACGTGTACGTTACGGTAGTTTATTTATAATGCCAAATAATATCTAGGTGACGTCTCAGTATACACAATTACCTGTACGTTACGGTAAGCTTATAATTGTATAACTTTCGGAACTATGTCCTATCGAATATAAGATTACAAAACAATCAAAAGTCGTTATATAAAAATAGTTATATGCACCAGAAATAAAGATATAAACAGAGATACACCTGTATGTACCACGGCTTTCTGGTATGCCTTGTAATTTGTTTTGCTATATTCCTCAGCAAGAAATGAAAAACTCGGTCTGAAAGCTGTAGAAGATCTTAAAAAAGAGGGACTGTCCCCTAAATTTCACATTTTGGATATCACTAAGCCAGAAACGATCACTGCATTAAAGACATTTCTACAGACAACGTATGGTGGACTAGACGTCCTTGTAAACAATGCTGGCATGGCCTACAAGGTATATATTCTGTGTTTGATATTTCACCTATATGATTTAGGTCTTAGTCTAAATGTTTTGTAACCTCCTTGAAATATAACTGTAACTATGTACATTTTGTAAAAAGTTATATAGAATAAATGTGGTTTTTAGTAAGTAAGGTTACCAGCATTGGTCTATAGAGCTAACCAGAAGCCCTATTCTGTTATACTTTATACACAAACTTTATATCACAATCTGCAAGCGCCTGTGGTTAGATTTTATATTGGGACGATTAGATTGTTTATTGACTGGTTTATTTGAATTCCTTTTGGTTAATACAATGATCGTTGCCATCTGTTGCAGGTTGTTCTAAATCCATTTCAAGAGTCTTTTTTTTTTCTTTTTTTTTATTATTATTATTATAATTTTTCAATATTTTGGAAAAGTGGTATATTTTTGGGTGGTGTTCAATAATTAATTCTCCCTACCAGCTTCCAGCATAATCATCTGACCAAAACCAGAATATCTGTCCATTGTGGTTTTTTTACCCATCATTCCCATTTGAATCCAATATGGCCCCCCTAAACCTTTGCTTGTCAGCTAGTGTGTAGGCCTGAATGTTGACCATTGGCGTATTTCCTATGCTTTCAGGAATGTGTCATCTTAGAAGTGTTTCGCGCTTCGTGCTTCACCCGTATTAAATCGCTTAAAAATCGCCAAAATAACATTGTTGAACGCTATTAACATCTTCTGACATACAAAATCTGTTTTTGTCTATATGACGAATATACTAACTTACTATGTATTTTGTTCAAGGTTTCATCTGATGCTCCGTTCGGGGAGCAGGCAGAGGTTACTGTAGGAACCAACTTCACGGGAACCTTGAACGTGTGTGAAGTATTATTTCCTATACTGCGACCACATGCAAGGTATCTATCATTGAATGTTCATATTGTATTTTATTGGGTGTGGTCTTTCACTGAAGTTGCCATCCATGGGTGCCATATTTTTACTTCAAATGCGAAATTCTTTATTAACATGGTTGAATTAATTCAATTGTTTGTTAGAAAAAATAATATAAAAGACTAAAGATTTGATTTATAAAAATTAAACATTATTCAATAGGCAAATGATTGTACTATAATTTTATTAGAATTATTTCCCTTGATTTCCGGAAGCTTATGGTGATTGGACAGGGCTGGAATACATGAACCTAGTTGCAAATTTTATAGTTATATGTAGGGACTATATGTTATGAATGAGTTGTCAATTACTGTGGAAATAACCAAATAGTTAATTATTGAATTTTTTTATACCATTAAATACCCATGATTCCTTACAAAAGTGAATCTATAGCACATGGCTGTATTAATATGTGTTCATAGAAATGTAAACTAGTCATGATTTGCATAATTTGACGGCAACATTTTGTTATTAAATATTTCTGTGTCCAAGATAGAACTTGGTAATGGACCATATTATAGGTGTAGTTGGCTCTTGAGGGAGAAAGTAGCAGCAGGTAAACTCTTTGTGGGGACATGTTAGATATGTAGTGATGACCTTTCACATGTATACCCACAGAGTGGGACACAATAGATATGTAGTTGATGACCTTTCACATGTATACCCACAGAGAGTGGGACACAATAGATATGTGACTGATGACCTTTCACATGTATACCCACAGAGTGGGGCACAATTAGATATGTACTGATGACCTTTCACATGTATACCCACAGAGTGGGACACAATAGATATGTAGTGATGACCTTTCACATGTATACCCACAGAGTGGGACGCGTTAGAGATATTGTAGTTGATTTACCTTTCACATGTATACCTTTCACAGAGTGGGACACAATAGATATGTAGTTGATGACCTTTCACATGTATACCCACAGAGTGGGACACAATTAGATATGTAGTTGATTACCTTTCACATGTATACCCACAGAGTGGGACACGTTAGAGATGTAGTTGATACTCATGATTACCTTTCACATGTATACCCACAGAGTGGGAACACGTTAGAGATGTAGTTGATGACCTTTCACATGTATACCCACAGAGTGGGACACAATAGATATGTAGTTGATGACCTTTCACATGTATACCCACAGAGTGGGAAACGTTAGAGATGTAGTGATGACCTTTCACATGTATACCCACAGAGTGGGACACATAGATATGTAGTTGATGACCTTTCACATGTATACCCACAGAGTGGGACACAATAGATATGTAGTTGATTACCTTTCACATGTATACCCACAGAGTGGGACACAATAGATATGTAGTTGATGACCTTTCACATGTATACCACACGTTAGAGTGGGACCTATACGATAAATGTAGTTGATGACCTTTCACATGTATACCCACAGAGTGGGACACGTTAGAGATGTAGTTGATGACCTTTCACATGTATACCCACAGAGTGGGACACGTTAGAGATGTAGTTGATGACCTTTCACATGTATACCCACAGAGTGGGACACGTTAGAGATGTAATTGATGACCTTTCACATGTATACCCACAGAGTGGGACGCGTTAGATATGTAGTGATGACCTTTCACATGTATACCCACAGAGTGGGACACAATAGATATGTAGTTGATTACCTTTCACATGTATACCCACAGAGTGGGACACAATAGATATGTAGTTGATTACCTTTCACATGTATACCCACAGAGTGGGACACGTTAGAGATGTAGTTGATGACCTTTCACATGTATACCCACAGAGTGGGACACGTTAGATATGTAGTTGATGACCTTTCACATGTATACCCACAGAGTGGGACACGTTAGAGATGTAGTTGATGACCTTTCACATGTATACCCACAGAGTGGGACACGTTAGAGATGTAGTTGATGACCTTTCACATGTATACCCACAGAGTGGGACACGTTAGAGATGTAGTTGATGACCTTTCACATGTATACCCACAGAGTGGGACACGTTAGAGATGTAGTTGATGACCTTTCACATGTATACCCACAGATTGGGAAACGGTTATCAAGTGTCCCAGTAAACTGTGATCGTTATTATCAAGTGTCCCCTAGTAAACTGTTATCGTAATTATCAAGTGTCCCAGTAAACTGTGATCGTTATTATCAAGTGTCCCTAGTAAAACTGTGATCGTTATTATCAAGTGTCCCAATGTAAACTGTGATCGTTATTATCAAGTGTCCCCCCCCAGTAAACTGTGATCGTTATTATCAAGTGTCCCCAGTAAACTGTGATCGTTATTATCAAGTGTCCAGTAAACTGTGATCGTTATTATCAAGTGTCCCCCAGTAAACTGTGATCGTTATTATCAAGTGTCCCCTGTAAACTGTGATCGTTATTATCAAGTGTCCCCAGTAAAACTGTGATCGTTATTATCAAGTGTCTCCAGTAAACTGTTTTATCGTTATTATCAAGTGTCTCCAGTAAACTGTGATCGTTATTATCAAGTGTCTCCAGTAAACTGTTATCGTTATTATCAAATGTCCCAGTAAACTGTGATCGTTATTATCAAGTGTCCCCATAGTAAACTGTGATCGTTATTATCAAGTGTCCCCCAGTAAACTGTGATCGTTATTATCAAGTGTCCCCAGTAAACTGTGATCGTTATTATCAAGTGTCCCCAGTAAACTGTTATCGTTATTATCAAGTGTCTCCCAGTAAACTGTGATCGTTATTATCAAGTGTCCCCTGTTATCGTTATTATCACTGTAAAACTGTGATCGTTATTATCAAGTGTCCCCCAGTAAACTGTGATCGTTATTATCAAGTGTCCCCAGTAAACTGTTATCGTTATTATCAAGTGTCCCCAGTAAACTGTGATCGTTATTATCAAGTGTCCCTAGTAAACTGTGATCGTTATTATCAAGTGTCCCCAGTAAACTGTGATCGTTATTATCAAGTGTCCCCAGTAAACTGTGATCGTTATTATTAAGTGTCAAGTGTCCCCCAGTAAACTGTGAATCGTTATTATCAAGTGTCTCCAGTAAACTGTGATCGTTATTATCAAGTGTCTCCAGTAAACTGTGATCGTTATTATCAAGTGTCCCCAGTAAACTGTTATCGTTATTATCAAGTGTCCCCAGTAAACTGTTATCGTTATTATCAAGTGTCCCCCAGTAAACTGTGATCGTTATTATCAAGTGTCCCCAGTAAACTGTGATCGTTATTATCAAGTGTCTCCAGTAAACTGTTATCGTTATTATCAAGTGTCCCCTGTAAACTGTGATCGTTATTATCAAGTGTCCCCAGTAAACTGTGATCGTTATTATCAAGTGTCCCCAGTAAACTGTGATCGTTATTATCAAGTGTCCCCAGTAAAACTGTGATCGTTATTATCAAGTGTCCCCAGTAAACTGTAAAATGTGATCGTTATTATCAAGTGTCCCCAGTAAACTGTGATCGTTATTATCAAGTGTCCCCAGTAAACTGTTATCGTTATTATCAAGTGTCCCCAGTAAACTGTGATCGTTATTATCAAGTGTCCCCAGTAAACTGTTATCGTTATTATCAAGTGTCCCCAGTAAACTGTGATCGTTATTATCAAGTGTCCCTAGTAAACTGTGATCGTTATTATCAAGTGTCTCCAGTAAACTGTGATCGTTATTATCAAGTGTCTCCAGTAAACTGTGATCGTTATTATCAAGTGTCCCCCAGTAAACAGTGATCGTTATTATCAAGTGTCCCTAGTAAACTGTGATCGTTATTATCAAGTGTCCCCAGTAAACTGTGATCGTTATTATCAAGTGTCCCCAGTAAACTGTGATCGTTATTATCAAGTGTCCCCAGTAAACTGTGATCGTTATTATCAAGTGTCTCCAGTAAACTGTGATCGTTATTATCAAGTGTCCCCCAGTAAACAGTGATCGTTATTATCAAGTGTCCCTAGTAAACTGTGATCGTTATTATCAAGTGTCCCCAGTAAACTGTGATCGTTATTATCAAGTGTCCCCAGTAAACTGTGATCGTTATTATCAAGTGTCCCCAGTAAACTGTGATCGTTATTATCAAGTGTCCCCAGTAAACTGTGATCGTTATTATCAAGTGTCCCCAGTAAACTGTGATCGTTATTATCAAGTGTCTCCAGTAAACTGTGATCGTTATTATCAAGTGTCCCCCAGTAAACTGTGATCGTTATTATCAAGTGTCCCCAGTAAACTGTGATCGTTATTATCAAGTGTCCCCAGTAAACTGTGATCGTTATTATCAAGTGTCCCCAGTAAACTGTGATCGTTATTATCAAGTGTCCCCAGTAAACTGTGATCGTTATTATCAAGTGTCCCCAGTAAACTGTGATCGTTATTATCAAGTGTCCCCCAGTAAACTGTGATCGTTATTATCAAGTGTCCCCAGTAAACTGTGATCGTTATTATCAAGTGTCCCCAGTAAACTGTGATCGTTATTATCAAGTGTCTCCAGTAAACTGTGATCGTTATTATCAAGTGTCCCCAGTAAACTGTGATCGTTATTATCAAGTGTCCCCAGTAAACTGTGATCGTTATTATCAAGTGTCCCCAGTAAACTGTGATCGTTATTATCAAGTGTCCCCAGTAAACTGTGATCGTTATTATCAAGTGTCCCAGTAAACTGTGATCGTTATTATCAAGTGTCCCCAGTAAACTGTTATCGTTATTATCAAGTGTCCCCAGTAAACTGTGATCGTTATTATCAAGTGTCCCCAGTAAACTGTTATCGTTATTATCAAGTGTCCCAGTAAACTGTTATCGTTATTATCAAGTGTCCCCAGTAAACTGTGATCGTTATTATCAAGTGTCCCCAGTAAACTGTTATCGTTATTATCAAGTGTCCCCAGTAAACTGTGATCGTTATTATCAAGTGTCCCAGTAAACTGTTATCGTTATTATCAAGTGTCTTCAGTAAACTGTGATCGTTATTATCAAGTGTCCCCAGTAAACTGTGATCGTTATTATCAAGTGTCTCCAGTAAACTGTGATCGTTATTATCAAGTGTCCCCAGTAAACTGTGATCGTTATTATCAAGTGTCCCCAGTAAACTGTGATCGTTATTATCAAGTGTCCCCAGTAAACTGTGATCGTTATTATCAAGTGTCCCCAGTAAACTGTGATCGTTATTATCAAATGTCTCCAGTAAACTGTGATCGTTATTATCAAGTGTCCCCAGTAAACTGTGATCGTTATTATCAAGTGTCCCCAGTAAACTGTGATCGTTATTATCAAGTGTCCCCAGTAAACTGTGATCGTTATTATCAAGTGTCCCCAGTAAACTGTTATCGTTATTATCAAGTGTCCCCAGTAAACTGTGATCGTTATTATCAAGTGTCCCAGTAAACTGTGATCGTTATTATCAAGTGTCCCCAGTAAACTGTGATCGTTATTATCAAGTGTCTCCAGTAAACTGTGGTCGTTATTATCAAGTGTCCCCCGGTAAACGGTGATCGTTATTATCAAGTGTCCCCCAGTAAACTGTGATCGTTATTATCAAGTGTCCCCAGTAAACTGTGATCGTTATTATCAAGTGTCCCCAGTAAACTGT
The DNA here is from genome assembly GCF_041381155.1 of Argopecten irradians. Classification (NCBI taxonomy): domain Eukaryota; kingdom Metazoa; phylum Mollusca; class Bivalvia; order Pectinida; family Pectinidae; genus Argopecten; species Argopecten irradians. The sequence goes on along the minus strand of NC_091140.1, from coordinate 391,928 downwards.
GATCGTTATTATCAAGTGTCCCCAGTAAACTGTGATCGTTATTATCAAGTGTCTCCAAGAAAACTGTGATTATTATTATCAAGTGTCCCCCAGTAAACAGTGATCGTTATTATCAAGTGTCCCCAGTAAACTGTGATCGTTATTATCAAGTGTCCCCAGTAAACTGTGATCGTTATTATCAAGTGTCCCCAGTAAACTGTTATCGTTATTATCAAGTGTCTCCAGTAAACTGTGATCGTTATTATCAAGTGTCCCCCAGTAAACTGTGATCGTTATTATCAAATGTCCCTTGTAAACTGTGATCGTTATTATCAAGTGTCCCCCAGTAAACTGTGATCGTTATTATCAAGTGTCCCCAGTAAACTGTGATCGTTATTATCAAGTGTCCCCAGTAAACTGTGATCGTTATTATCAAGTGTCTCCAGTAAACTGTGATCGTTATTATCAAGTGTCCCCCAGTAAACAGTGATCGTTATTATCAAGTGTCCCTAGTAAACTGTGATCGTTATTATCAAGTGTCCCCCAGTAAACTGTGATCGTTATTATCAAGTGTCCCCAGTAAACTGTGATCGTTATTATCAAGTGTCCCTAGTAAACTGTGATCGTTATTATCAAGTGTCCCCAGTAAACTGTGATCGTTATTATCAAGTGTCCCCTGTAAACTGTTATCGTTATTATCAAGTGTCCCCAGTAAACTGTGATCGTTATTATCAAGTGTCCCCAGTAAACTGTGATCGTTATTATCAAGTGTCTCCAGTAAACTGTGATCGTTATTATCAAGTGTCCCCAGTAAACTGTGATCGTTATTATCAAGTGTCCCCAGTAAACTGTGATCGTTATTATCAAGTGTCCCCAGTAAACTGTGATCGTTATTATCAAGTGTCCCCAGTAAACTGTTATCGTTATTATCAAGTGTCCCCAGTAAACTGTGATCGTTATTATCAAGTGTCCCCAGTAAACTGTGATCGTTATTATCAAGTGTCCCCCAGTAAACTGTTATCGTTATTATCAAGTGTCCCTAGTAAACTGTGATCGTTATTATCAAGTGTCTCCAGTAAACTGTGATCGTTATTATCAAGTGTCCCCAGTAAACTGTGATCGTTATTATCAAGTGTCCCCAGTAAACTGTGATCGTTATTATCAAGTGTCCCCAGTAAACTGTTATCGTTATTATCAAGTGTCCCCCAGTAAACTGTGATCGTTATTATCAAGTGTCCCCAGTAAACTGTTATCGTTATTATCAAGTGTCCCCCAGTAAACTGTGATCGTTATTATCAAGTGTCCCCAGTAAACTGTGATCGTTATTATCAAGTGTCCCCAGTAAACTGTGATCGTTATTATCAAGTGTCCCCAGTAAACTGTGATCGTTATTATCAAGTGTCTCCAGTTAACTGTGATCGTTATTATCAAGTGTCCCAAGTAAACTGTAATCGTTATAATCAAGTGTCCCAAGTAAACTGTGATCGTTATTATCAAGTGTCCCCAGTAAACTGTGATCGTTATTATCAAGTGTCCCCAGTAAACTGTGATCGTTATTATCAAGTGTCCCCAGTAAACTGTGATCGTTATTATCAAGTGTCCCCAGTAAACTGTGATCGTTATTATCAAGTGTCCCCAGTAAACTGTTATCGTTATTATCAAGTGTCCCCAGTAAACTGTGATCGTTATTATCAAGTGTCCCAGTAAACTGTGATCGTTATTATCAAGTGTCTCCAGTAAACTGTGATCGTTATTATCAAGTGTCCCCCAGTAAACTGTGATCGTTATTATCAAGTGTCCCTAGTAAACTGTGATCGTTATTATCAAGTGTCCCCAGTAAACTGTGATCGTTATTATCAAGTGTCCCCAGTAAACTGTGATCGTTATTATCAACAAAACTGTGTCTTATTATAAACCAGTAACTGTGATCGTTATTATCAAGTGTCCCCAGTAAACTGTGATCGTTATTATCAAGTGTCTCCAGTAAACTGTGATCGTTATTATCAAGTGTCCCCAGTAAACTGTGATCGTTATTATCAAGTGTCCCCAGTAAACTGTTATCGTTATTATCAAGTGTCCCCAGTAAACTGTGATCGTTATTATCAAGTGTCCCCAGTAAACTGTGATCGTTATTATCAAGTGTCCCCAGTAAACTGTGATCGTTATTATCAAGTGTCCCCAGTAAACTGTGATCGTTATTATCAAGTGTCCCCAGTAAACTGTGATCGTTATTATCAAGTGTCCCCAGTAAACTGTGATCGTTATTATCAAGTGTCCCCAGTAAACTGTGATCGTTATTATCAAGTGTCTCCAGTAAACTGTGATCGTTATTATCAAGTGTCCCCCAGTAAACTGTTATCGTTATTATCAAGTGTCCCCAGTAAACTGTGATCGTTATTATCAAGTGTCCCCAGTAAACTGTAATCGTTATTATCAAGTGTCCCCAGTAAACTGTTATCGTTATTATCAAGTGTCCCCAGTAAACTGTGATCGTTATTATCAAGTGTCCCCAGTAAACTGTTATCGTTATTATCAAGTGTCCCCAGTAAACTGTGATCGTTATTATCAAGTGTCCCCAGTAAACTGTGATCGTTATTATCAAGTGTCCCCAGTAAACTGTGATCGTTATTATCAAGTGTCCCAGTAAACGTCGTTATTATCAAGTGTCCCCAGTAAACTGTGTTATTATCAAGTTCCCATTATCATTATCAAGTGTCCCAGTAAACTGTTATCGTTATTATCAAGTGTCCCTAGTAAACTGTGATCGTTATTATCAAGTGTCCCCAGTAAACTGTGATCGTTATTATCAAGTGTCCCCCAGTAAACTGTGATCGTTATTATCAAGTGTCCCCAGTAAACTGTGATCGTTATTATCAAGTGTCCCCAGTAAACTGTTATCGTTATTATCAAGTGTCCCCCAGTAAACAGTGATCGTTATTATCAAGTGTCCCCAGTAAACTGTTATCGTTATTATCAAGTGTCCCCAGTAAACTGTGATCGTTATTATCAAGTGTCTCCAGTAAACTGTGATCGTTATTATCAAGTGTCCCCAGTAAACTGTGATCGTTATTATCAAGTGTCTCCAGTAAACTGTGATCGTTATTATCAAGTGTCCCCCAGTAAACTGTGATCGTTATTATCAAGTGTCCCCAGTAAACTGTGATCGTTATTATCAAGTGTCCCCAGTAAACTGTGATCGTTATTATCAAGTGTCCCCAGTAAACTGTGATCGTTATTATCAAGTGTCTCTTCAGTAAACTGTGATCGTTATTATCAAGTGTCCCCAGTAAACTGTGTCGTTATTATCAAGTGTCCCCAGTAAACTGTGATCATTATCAGTGTCCCCAGTAAACTGTGATCGTTATTATCAAGTGTCCCCAGTTAATCAAGTGTCCCCAGTAAAACTGTGATCGTTATCAAGTTCCCCAGTAAACTGTGATCGTTATCAAGTGTGTCTGTGATCGTTATTATCAAGTGTCCCCAGTAAACTGTTTATGTTATTATCGTTCCCCAGTAAACTATCGTTATTATCAAATGTCTCCAGTAAAATCTGTATCAAGTGTCAGTAAACTTATCGTTTCAAGTGTCCCAGTAAACTGTGATCGTTATTATCAAGTGTCCCCAGTAAACTGTGATCGTTATTATCAAGTGTCCCAGTAAACTGTGATCGTTATTATCAAGTGTAAATCCCCAGTAAACTGTGATCGTTATTATCAAGTGTCCCCAGTAAACTGTGATCGTTATTATCAAGTGTCCCCAGTAAACTGTGATCGTTATTATCAAGTGTCCCCAGTAAACTGTGATCGTTATTATCAAGTGTCGTTATTATCAAGTGTCCCTAGTAAACTGTGATCGTTATTATCAAGTGTCCCCAGTAAACTGTGATCGTTATTATCAAGTGTCTCCAGTAAACTGTGATCGTTATTATCAAGTGTCCCCAGTAAACTGTGATCGTTATTATCAAGTGTCTCCAGTAAACTGTGATCGTTATTATCAAGTGTCCCCCAGTAAACTGTGATCGTTATTATCAAGTGTCCCTAGTAAACTGTGATCGTTATTATCAAGTGTCCCCAGTAAACTGTGATCGTTATTATCAAGTGTCCCCAGTAAACTGTGATCGTTATTATCAAGTGTCCCCAGTAAACTGTGATCGTTATTATCAAGTGTCTCTAGTAAACTGTGATCGTTATTATCAAGTGTCTCCAGTAAACTGTGATCGTTATTATCAAGTGTCCCCAGTAAACTGTGATCGTTATTATCAAGTGTCCCCTGTAAACTGTGATCGTTATTATCAAATGTCCCCAGTAAACTGTGATCGTTATTATCAAGTGTCCCAGTAAAACTGTGATCGTTATTATCAAGTGTCCCCAGTAAACTGTGATCGTTATTATCAAGTGTCTCCAGTAAACTGTGATCGTTATTATCAAGTGTCCCCAGTAAAACTGTGATCGTTATTATCAAGTGTCCCCCAGTAAACTGTGATCGTTATTATCAAGTGTCCCCAGTAAACTGTGATCGTTATTATCAAGTGTCCCCAGTAAACTGTGATCGTTATTATCAAGTGTCCCCAGTAAACTGTGATCGTTATTATCAAGTGTCTCCAGTAAACTGTGATCGTTATTATCAAGTGTCCCCAGTAAACTGTGATCGTTATTATCAAGTGTCTCCAGTAAACTGTTATCGTTATTATCAAGTGTCCCTAGTAAACTGTGATCGTTATTATCAAGTGTCTCCAGTAAACTGTGATCGTTATTATCAAGTGTGTCCCCAGTAAATGTAAGTAGTAGAGTACACTGTGATATTTTAATCAAGTGTCCCATGTAAATACTTTATAAATATTCCCTCAATGGTATCCCAAACTCTTATCCATGTTTTTAAATTAATATCAGTGTCAAGAAAAGAAAAGTAAAAAATAATATCTGGAATAAAAGGTTGTTATAAATAACCATTATTATTGTATTTGGCTACAGATAATCAACGGTGTTTTATATTGTTGCTAAGTATCGTAATCAAAAGGCTCGAAGTTAGGTTTTAAAATATCCCTCACTATATGGTTAACAAAAGCTAAAGGTAGGTTTAAAATACCACTTCCGTTTATGGTAATCAAAAGGCTTGAAGGTAGGTTTAAAAATATCCCGCACTATATGATTAACAAAAGGCTTGAAGTTAAATTTGAAATATCTCTCACTTATATGGCTAACAAAAGGCTTGAAGGTAGGTTTAAAATATCCCTCAATATATGGTTAAACAAAAGTCTTGAAGGGAGGTGTAAAATAACCCTTCGTACATTGTAATCAAAAGGCTCGAAGGTAGGTTTAAAATATCCCCCCAATATATGGTTAACAAAGGCTTGAAGGTAGGTTTAAACTATCCCTCACTATATGGTTAACAAAAGGCTTGAAGGTAGGTTTAAACTATCCCTCACTATATGGTTAACAAAAAGGCTTGAAGGTAGGTTTTAAACTATCCCTCACTATTTGGTTAAAAAAGTCTTGAAGGGAGGTTTAAAAATATCCCTCACTATATGGTTAACAAAGAGTTTGGATGCGGGGTTTAAACTATCCCTCACTATATGGTTAACAAAAGTCTTGAAGGGAGGTTTAAAAATATCCCTCATTTATTGGTTAACAAAAGGCTTGAGGTAGGTTTTACTACTAAAACTATAGACCAAGGTAGGTTTAAGATAACCCGCCATTTATGGTAATCAGAAGTCTTGAAGGTAGGTTTAAAATAACCCTCCGTGTATGGTAATCAAAAGGCTTGAAGGGAGGTTTAAAATAACCCTTCGCATATGGTTATCAAAACAGTCTTGAACGTAGGTTTAGAATAGCCCTTCGTACATTGTAATCAAAAGGCTCGAAGGTAGGTTTAAAATACCCCCGTAGATGGTAATCAAAAGGCTTTAAGGAAGGTTTAAAATATTCCTCACTATTTGGCTAAAACAAAAGGCTTGAAGGTAGCTTTAAGATATTCCTCCGTATATGGTAATCAAAAGGCTCGAAGGTAGGTTTAAAATATTCTTCCGTATATGGTAATCAAAAGTCTTGAAGGTAGGTTTAAAATATCCCTCAATATATGGTTAACAAAAGGCTTGAAGGGAGGTTTAAATAGCTCTTCGTATATGGTAATCAAAACAGTCTTGAAGGTAGGTTTAAAATAGCCCTTCGTACATTGTAATCAAAAGGCTCGAAGGTAGGTTTAAAATATCCCTCACTATATGGTTAACAAAAGGCTAAAGGTAGGTTTAAAATACCACTCCGTATATGGTAATCAAAAGGCTTGAAGGTAGGTTTAAAATATCCCGCACTATATGATTAACAAAAGGCTTGAAGTTAAATTTGAAATATCTCTCACTATATGGCTAACAAAAGGCTTGAAGGTAGGTTTAAAATATCCCTCAATATATGGTTAACAAAAGTCTTGAAGGGAGGTGTAAAATAACCCTTCGTACATTGTAATCAAAAGGCTCGAAGGTAGGTTTAAAATATCCCCCAATATATGGTTAACAAAAGGCTTGAAGGTAGGTTTAAACTATCCCTCACTATATGGTTAACAAAAGGCTTGAAGGTAGGTTTAAACTATCCCTCACTATATGGTTAACAAAAGGCTTGAAGGTAGGTTTAAACTATCCCTCACTATATGGTTAACAAAAGGCTTGAAGGTAGGTTTAAACTATCCCTCACTATTTGGTTAAAAAAGTCTTGAAGGGAGGTTTAAAATATCCCTCACTATATGGTTAACAAAGCGTTTGGATGCGGGTTTAAACTATCCCTCACTATATGGTTAACAAAAGTCTTGAAGGGAGGTTTAAAATATCCCTCATTATATGGTTAACAAAAGGCTTGAGGTAGGTTTTACTATCCCTTACTATATGGTTAACAAAAGGCTTGAAGGTAGGTTTAAAATATCCCTAACTACATGGCTAACAAAATGCTTTGAGCGAGGTTTAAAATATCCCTTAGGTTTAAAATATCCCTTACTTTATGGTTACCAAAAGGCTTGAAGGGAGATTTAAAATATCCCTCACTATATGGCTAATAATAGGCTTGGAGGGAGGTTTAAAATATCCCTCACTAATAATAGGCTTGAAGGTAGGTTTAAAATATTCCTTACTGTATAATTAACAAAAGACTTTGAGCGAGGTTTAAAATATCCCTTACTATATGGTTAACAAAAGGCTTGAAGGGAGATTTAAAATATCCCTCACTATATGGCTAACAAAAGGCTTGGAGGGAGGTTTAGAATATCCCTCACTATATGGTTAACAAAAGGCTAGAAGGGATGTTTAAAACACTCCATATAATAGTATGTTAATCAAAATATCTCTTCTACGTTTATAATTAACAAAAGGCTTGACAGCAGGTTTTAAGAGCAATAACCCATCGCATATTGTAATCAAAAGTCGTCTAAGCGTGATTTTAGTTAAAACCTTTTGTGTTGTAGGTGCGGATACCCCCGTCTACCTGGCGATGTTACCCCGAAACACTCTTAGTCCCAAAGGTGATTACGTCTCCGATAGGAAAATTGGCAAATGGGAATAAAATACTGGATATTATGTAAATACGCAACTGACATGAAACTAACAATTGGACAAAGCTGTTTTGTTTTGCTACATGATATATATATAGCTTTCTCTCCTTGTGGCTGTTGATTTTGTAAAGGAGTAAACCCTTTTAACCACACGACTGTGTTGAATGTGTCTCTCGATAACCTCACGACTGTGTTGAATGTGTCTCTAGATAACCACACGACTGTACATGTGTTGAATGTGTCTCTCGATGAGGACACGACTGTGTTAAATGTGTCTCTCGATGACCACACGACTATGTTGAATGTGTCTCTCGATGGCCACACGACTGTGTGAGATGTGTCTCTCGATAACCACACGACTGTGTTAGATGTGTCTCTCGATAACCACACGACTGTGTTAAGATGTGTCTCTCGATAACCACACGACTGTGTTAGATGTGTCTCTCGATAACCACACGACTGTGTGTTAGATGTGTGTCTCTCGATAACCACACGACTGTGTTAGATGTGTCTCTCGATAACCACACGACTGTGTTGAATGTGTCTCTCGATAACCACACGACTGTGTTAGATGTGTCTCTCGATAACCACACGACTGTGTTAAATGTGTCTCTCGATAACCACACGACTGTGTTGAATGTGTCTCTCGATAACCACACGACTGTGTTGACTGTGTCTCTCGATAACCACACGACTGTGTTAAATGTGTCTCTCGATAACCACACGACTGTGTTAAATGTGTCTCTCGATAACCACACGACTGTGTTAGATGTGTCTCTCGATAACCACACGACTGTGTTTGATGTGTCTCTCGATAACCACACGACTGTGTTAAATGTGTCTCTCGATAACCACACGACTGTGTTAAATGTGTCTCTCGATAACCACACGACTGTGTTTAATGTGTCTCTCGATGACCACACGACTGTGTTAGATGTGTCTCTCGATAACCACACGACTGTGTTAGATGTGTCTCTCGATAACCACACGACTGTGTTAAATGTGTCTCTCGATAACCACGACGACTGTGTTAGATGTGTCTCTCGATAACCACACGACTGTGTGTTAATGTGTCTCTCGATAACCACACGACTGTGTTGAATGTGTCTCTCGATAACCACACGACTGTGTTAAATGTGTCTCTCGATAACACACGTGAGTCTCTCGATAACCACACGACTGTGTTAGATGTGTCTCTCGATAACCACACGACTGTGTTAATGTGTCTCTCGATAACCACACGACTGTGTTAGATGTGTCTCTCGATAACCACACGACTGTGTTAGATGTGTCTCTCGATAACCACACTGTGTTACTGTGTCTCTCGATAACCACACGACTGTGTTAGATGTGTCTCTCGATAACCACACGACTGTGTTAGATGTGTCTCTCGATACCACACGACTGTGTTAGATGTGTCTCTCGATAACCACACGACTGTGTTAGATGTGTCTCTCGATAACCACACGACTGTGTTAGATGTGTCTCTCGATAACCACACGACTGTGTTAGATGTGTCTCTCGATAACCACACGACTGTGTTAGATGTGTCTCTCGATAACCACACGACTGTGTTAAATGTGTCTCTCGATAACCACACGACTGTGTTAGATGTGTCTCTCGATAACCACACGACTGTGTTAGATGTGTCTCTCGATAACCACACGACTGTGTTTTGAGATGTGTCTCTCGATAACCACACGACTGTGTTAGATGTGTCTTCTCGATAACCACACGACTGTGTTAAATGTGTCTCTCGATAACCACACGACTGTGTTAAATGTGTCTCTCGATAACCACACGACTGTGTTAGATGTGTCTCTCGATAACCACACGACTGTGTTAAATGTGTCTCTCGATAACCACACGACTGTGTTAGAATGTGTCTCTCGATAACCACACGACTGTGTTAGAATGTGTCTCTCGATGACCACACGACTGTGTTAGATGTGTCTCTCGATAACCACACGACTGTGTTAGATGTGTCTCTCGATAACCACACGACTGTGTTAGATGTGTCTCTCGATAACCACACGACTGTGTTAGATGTGTCTCTCGATAACCACACGACTGTGTTAAATGTGTCTCTCGATAACCACACGACTGTGTTAGATGTGTCTCTCGATAACCACACGACTGTGTTAGATGTGTCTCTCGATAACCACACGACTGTGTTAGATGTGTCTCTCGATAACCACACGACTGTGTTAGATGTGTCTCTCGATAACCACACGACTGTGTTAAATGTGTCTCTCGATAACCACACGACTGTGTTAGATGTGTCTCTCGATAACCACACGACTGTGTTGAATGTGTCTCTCGATAACCACACGACTGTGTTAAATGTGTCTCTCGATAACCACACGACTGTGTTAGATGTGTCTCTCGATAACCACACGACTGTGTTAAATGTGTCTCTCGATAACCACACGACTGTGTTGACTGTGTCTCTCGATAACCACACGACTGTGTTTAAATGTGTCTCTCGATAACCACACGACTGTGTTAGATGTGTCTCTCGATAACCACACGACTGTGTTAAATGTGTCTCTCGATAACCACACGACTGTGTTAAATGTGTCTCTCGATAACCACACGACTGTGTTAGATGTGTCTCTCGATAACCACACGACTGTGTTAAATGTGTCTCTCGATAACCACACGACTGTGTTAGATGTGTCTCTCGATAACCACACGACTGTGTTAGATGTGTCTCTCGATAACCACACGACTGTGTTAGATGTGTCTCTCGATGACCACACGACTGTGTTAATGTGTCTCTCTCGATGACCACACACGACTGTGTTAGAATGTGTCTCTCGATAACCACACGACTGTGTTAGATGTTGTCTTCTCGATAACCACACGACTGTGTTAGAATGTGTCTTCTCGATAACCACACGACTGTGTTAGATGTGTCTCTCGATAACCACACGACTGTGTTAGATGTGTCTCTCGATAACCACACGACTGTGTTTAATGTGTCTCTCGATAACCACACGACTGTGTTAGATGTGTCTCTCTCACACGACGTGTGTTAGATGTGTCTCTCGATAACCACACGACTGTGTTAAATGTGTCTCTCGATAACCACACGACTGTGTTAGATGTGTCTCTCGATAACCACACGACTGTGTTAGAATGTGTCTCTCGATAACCACACGACTGTGTTAGATGTGTCTCTCGATAACCACACGACTGTGTTAATGTGTCTCTCGATAACCACACGACTGTGTTGACGTGTCTCTCGATAACCACACCACACGACTGTGTTAGAATGTGTCTCTCGATAACCACACGACTGTGTTTAAATGTGTCTCTCGATAACCACACGACTGTGTTAAATGTGTCTCTCGATAACCACACGACTGTGTTAGATGTGTCTCTCGATAACCACACGACTGTGTTAAATGTGTCTCTCGATAAACCACACGACTGTGTTAATGTGTCTCTCGATAACCACACGACTGTGTTAAATGTGTCTCTCGATAACCACACAACTGTGTTAGATGTGTCTCTCGATAACCACACGACTGTGTTAGATGTGTCTCTCGATGACCACACGACTGTGTTAAATGTGTCTCTCGATAACCACACGACTGTGTTAAATGTGTCTCTCGATAACCACACGACTGTGTTACATGTGTCTCTTGATGACCACACGGCTGTGTTAAATGTGTCTCTCGATGACCACACGACTGTGTTGAATGTGTCTCTCGATAACCACACGACTGTGTTGAATGTGTCTTTCGATAACCACACGACTGTGTTGAATGTGTCTGTCGATGACTACACGACTGTGTTAGATGTGTCTCTCGATGAGGACACTTAAGGTCTACGAGACAAACCGCGTGTACACGGACGGATAGACCTATGTTGAGGTTGTATTTATATCTATCATATTGTATATCATATTGGTATCATTTACAATTTACAACATATGCATGTGAAATAGTTGTTTTATTTTATTATACATTGTTTTCTTTATTAATGCGGTTTTTTTAGATAGTGATTGTTTCATTTTCATGTCTTGGAATAAAGTACGATGTTCGTAGAAAATGATATTTTTTGCTTTATTTATTTTCATTATTTTGCAACTACAGATTACATGATGACAAATAGAAAATACACGTAAAAAAAAACAAAATTGAAAACTACAATTGATTTAGTGGTGATGGTATCACAAGCGTTTTGATATGTGTAAGCAATCTTTAAATGGTTCGATGATTATATATTGTCAATTGAATTAAATTGTTTATTTCTTAGACAAAGATGTAGACGAACACATTGTGTTATTTTGGACTGAATAAATATTCCATATAAATGATTTTTGATTTTACTTATAATAATTTTACAAATAAAATTCACACTAACTTACCCTGTCGCAGTTTATACACAAGGATATAGATGACTTGTGTGTTTACACGGGAGTATGGGAGTGCGCTAACATCCGGTATGGTAAACACTCGGCGGATTCCTCGAACAGAGAGGAGTGTAGGTCCTGGTTATATAAAACCTTGTACTGGTTCTAACATTGTTTAGATCTAGAGGACTACTCGGGTTAGGTGTGATAAAAAGCTAATACTTACTAAACACATCATTTTACGGTGATCTACAGGAGTATAAAGACACCTATAACAACATTGAACAACAGCAATGTCCACTACAAAATCTGTGGCAGTGGTAAGATATAGGATTTTTTATTATAGTGGTAAGATATGGGATGTTTTATGATAGTGGTAAGATATGGGATTTTTTTTATTGTAGTAGTAAGATATTGGATGTTTTATTATAGTGGTAAGATATGGGATTTTTTTACTATAGTGGTAAGATATGGGATTTTTTTATTATAGTGGTAAGCTATGGGATTTTTTTATTATAGCGGTAAGATATGAGACTTTTTATTTTAGTGGTAAGATATGGGATATAACACGTTAACTATTATAGTGGTAAATATGAGATATAACACATTTATTATAGTAGTAAGATATGGAGATATGACTTGTTTATTAGTTGGTTATTAGATATGGTGAAATAACACATTTTATTACTAAAGTGGTAAGATATGGAAATATAACACATTTATTATTATAGTGGTAAGATATGCGGATATCAGACATTTGTTATAGCTGTAAGATATGGATATATAACATATTTGTTATTATAGCTGTAAGATATGGATATATAACATATTTATTATTATAGTGGTAAGATATAGAAATTTAACATATTTATTATTAATAGTGGTATAATAAGTTAATCAGCCCCATGACATTTTGTCAGGTGAAACAATTATGAGGAAATAAAATTTATTGTATAAGCAAGATATTTAAGGGACAATTCACTCAGGCTAAGTCTTTTACATAACCAAGAAGCAAAATATGCCATAAATGACGTTACGTCATTGTTTAGTATTTTAATTGATACCGTTGTAATTACAAATCGTTGATCAATACGATTAAGCAGGTACAATATGTACGCTATACCAATAGCCGAGCCAAAGTAACGCACGTTAAAAAAATGAACTACATAACCGCTGTGGAGGTGATATAATGATTTTTTAGGCAAGACAATTCATCTAATAAGGTAAACACATTTCTGTCAAAGCGATTTGAGATCTTCTAGACAAAAGTAGCATTACTCTACGAGCAAGGGACTGGGTTCGGCATACAAGATATTCGACCACACTGTGTAATGGCGGACAGCGAGTTTGAAAATTTCACACGCATTTCAACACCATGGGATTTTCTGACATATCACAGTAAAACCGACTGATCTAATTTCCATTAGAACTGGGGGTTTTCCGATATATATACAAATTTTAATGTTCTCGTAGAATGAATTGTCCCTTTAATTGATGTTTTATTCAAATTTGTTGGAACTGAAAAAAATTCAAATAGTTTGTTTTATTTCTTGTAAAACAAGTGTATCTCAAGGGTGATAAGAGGTCTTCCTGGTTTATAAGGCAACACGTGTAGCGTGATATAAAACATCCAATATTATTTGATCCACAACGTCTTTATATGATTGCACAGGTAACAGGGTCTAACAAAGGTATTGGTCTACAAATTGTCAAGGGCCTGTGTCAGAAATTTGATGGGGACGTATATCTTACAGGTAAGGACTAACATGATAGGGACGTATACCTTACAGGTAAGGACTTATATTATAGGGACGCATATCTTACAGGTAAGGACTAATTGATAGGGACGTATACCTTACAGGTAAGGACTAATATAATAGGGACGTATACCTTACAGGTAAGGACCGATTTGATGGGGACGTATAACTTACAGGTAAGGGCTAATATTATAGGGACGTATACCTTACAGGTAAGGACTAATTGGTAGGGACGTATACTTTACAGGTAAGGATAAATTGGATGGGGACGTATACCTTACAGGCAATGACCAATTTTATGAGAACGTATACCTTACAGGTAAGGAGCAGATTGATATGTACGTATACCTTACAGATAAGGGCTAATATTATAGGGACGTATACCTTACAGGTAAGGAATAATTGATAGGGACGTATACTTTACAGGTAAGGATAAATTGGATGGGGATATATACCTTACAGGTAAGGACCAATTTGATAGGAACGTATACCTTACAGGTAAGGAGCAGATTGATAGGGACGTATACCTTACAGGAAAGGACCAATATGATGGAGACGTATACCTTACAGGAAAGGGCCAAATTGATAGGGATGTAAACCTTACAAGTAAGGACCGATTTGATAGGGACATATACCTTACAGGTAAGGACCAATTGATAGGGACGTATACCTTACAGGTAAGGGCCAAATTGATAGGAATGTAAACATTACAGGTAAGGACCGATTTGATAGGGACATATACCTTACAGGTAAGGACCAATTGATAGGGACGTATACCTTACATGTAAGGGCCAAATTGATAGGGATTTGATAGGAATGTAAACATTACAGGTAAGGACCGATTTGATAGGGACGTATACCTTACAGGTAAGGACTAATTGATAGGGACGTATAAAACCTTACAGGTAAGGGCCAATTTGATAGGGATGTAAACCTTACAGGTAAGGACCGATTTGATAGGGATGTAAACCTTACATGCAAGGACCGATTTGATAGGGACGTATACCTTACAGGTAAGGGCCAAATTGATAGGGATTTGATAGGAATGTAAACATTACAGGTAAGGACCGATATGATAGGGACGTATACCTTACAGGTAAGGACTAATTGATAGGGACGTATACCTTACAGGTAAGGACCAATACGATGGAGACGTATAACTACATGTAATAGGTAAGGACCAATTTGATAGGGACGTACACCTTACAGTAAGGACCAAATTGATTGAGGGACGTAAACCTTACAGGTAAGGACCGATTTGATAGGGAATGTAAACCTTACAGGTAAGGACCGATTTGAATAGGGATGTAAACCTTACATGTAAGGACCGATTTGATAGGGACGTATACCTTACAGGTAAGGACCAATTTGATGGGGACGTATACCTTACAGGTAAGGACCGATTTGATAGGGATGTAAACCTTACAGGTAAGGACCGATTTGATAGGGATGTAAACCTTACAGGTAAGGACCGATTTGATAGGGACATATACCTTACAGGTAAGGACCAATTTGATGGGGACGTATACCTTACAGGTAAGGACCGATTTGATAGGGATGTAAACCTTACAGGTAAGGACCGATTTGATAGGGATGTAAACCTTACAGGTAAGGACCGATTTGATGGGGACGTATACCTTACAGGTAAGGACCAATTGATAGGGACGTATACCTTACAGGTAAGGACCAATTTGATGGGGACGTAAACCTAAGAGATAAGGACTAGGTATTGCACATACAATTAAATAGGCTTGGATCACGCGTTTTCCATAATATGATGAATTACATTAACGTACCGACATTATATATAAGATAAAATATATCAGTAACTCGAATTAATTAATAAAATAGCATTTTCTTGAGAAGCACCATTTCGTATTTCTAACGTTAATAAATGTTGTGAAAACGATGCTGCTTTCCTATCTGACAGCCCGAAATGAGGAGCTGGGTCTTCAGGCTGCCCAGACTTTGAAAGCCGAAGGACTGGATCCTAAGTTTTACCAGCTTGATATAACTGATGTTCTCAGTATCAACAGACTTAGAGACCATATACAGAACGAATATGGTGGTCTGGATATTCTCGTCAATAACGCAGGCATAGCATTTAAGGTAAGAATTGGTGCTGTCAGATAACAGCTAGTTTCTCGTTAATAACGCAGGCATAGCATTTAAGGATCTGCTCTGGTGAGGTTTCAGCCTTGTTGAAATCTCGTTTCAACATCAATCAAAGCGTTTTTTTAATTCCAAAAACTAATTGTATCAGTTTGTAGCAAGTTGCCATATAGGATATATGTCAAGATTAGACTTCTATTGGATTTTTATGCACAAATGTTAACAAATGATGAAATTGGCGGCCATTTTGAAAAGGTGCATTAATTTTCTTACGCTTTGTAGAGAGGTGAAATTTCAAGTTTTAGCTACTTTAAGTCAATTTTTGCTTTAAATCTTTTTTAGGCTCCCTGAGATGAAATATTAGTTTTATTTTTTTTTTACATTTTAATGAAGATAAAATAATTTGAATTTTTAGCAGAAAATGCTTAAAAATTACAAATTTTATAACAGGACAAAGAATCAAGCACACTGACCCCCTATTTTTATGATGGTTTGAGAAACAGCAACTTGTTTTCTTTTGAACTGCAAAAAAGAAGTTAATCATAAGAACTTTTTCTATAAAGCGTTGCATCTGTCAAAAATTGTAAAATCTAGGTATTTTTATCTTCAAAATTTAGTAGGTAAGATAAACATATACAGCTGTTCTGACCAAAAATAATGAGTTTACAGTGTAATATTATTATTTTCGGAAAGAAAATATTGGTTTTGTCAATTTTTTTTAATATTCATACTTATCAGACATCTGACAGCTAATTTGCGAAATATTGGTTAAGTTCGTCGTCTGTATGCTCAAAACATTGAAATTCCAGAAAAATCACAATTAACGTCAAATAGCTATCTTTGATTTTAATAAATTCAAGCACACCATGAGCACCATATTGGGTTTTTTTTACATTTTTAACTTGGGTATGGATATCTATTTCCAAAAATCTCTATTAGAAAAAAAGTTAGTCATCAGAATTTTTTTTTACCAAAGCAGATCCTTAAGGTAATATTTTATATTGACAAATAACAGCCGAGTTTCTCGTCACAATGAAAATTAACTTGGCGTTTAAAACTACTTGATACTATCCTTACATTTCAGGGATAGCAATTGAATTAACGCCATTCAATTAACTACTAACATTACTATAATATAGGCCAGTCTCTTGTTAAACTATATTTGAAACTGTAACAGTCATAAAATTGGGATAGTATTTAAAATAACATTTTGTATAATGTACTGTATAAATGTAGTGACTGACATTATATAACGTTTCTCTATCAAATTATTAATAAAGCTTTTTTTTAATTAATAGCATGTAATATCATTTGAAAATAATGTCTTGAAATAATTTCTTTTTTAAAATCCATGTTTATATATGTTGTATGTCACTTTACCTCCTACACAGAAAAACACAGACTCACCATTTTCCGAGCAGGCCCGTGTTACATGTCGGGTGAATTTCTTCTCCCAGGTAGACGTCTGTGACGCTCTGTTTCCTCTTCTCCGTCCTAACGCAAGGTAAAATCTCAAAATGTCAAAGATGTGGGTCTCTTTCTTTTCGTCGATGGTTCAATTATTTTACACTTTGATTTGCTGTTAATACGCAGAATGAATTATTCCTTAAAGTTATAGTAATATACTATAAAAACGTTCTGCCAATTCCCTTGTCTGTACCAGAAATAAGCGATATACCAGAAATAGGCGGTATACCAGAAATAAGCGATATACCAGAAATAAGCGATATACCAGAAATAAGCGATATACCAGAAATAGGCGGTATACCAGAAATAGGCGGTATACCAGAAATAAACAAAACAATCCTCTTGTTTTTATCATAACTTGATGATTTATCAGAAATAAAAAAAAAATATCTTGTTTGTACCAGAAATAAGCGATATACCAGAAATAAACAAAAAAAATATTTTGTTTGTATCAGAGCTAGATGATATACCAGTTATATAAAAAATCCTCTTGTTTGTATCAGATGATATATAAAAAAATCTCTTGTTTGTATCAGAACTAGATGATATACCAGTTATATAAAAAAAAATCCTCTTGTTTGTATCAGAACTAGATGATATACCAGTTATATAAAAAAAATCCTCTTGTTTGTATCAGAACTAGATGATATACCAGTTATATAAAAAAAATCCTCTTGTTTGTATCAGAACTAGATGATATACCAGTTATATAAAAAAAATCCTCTTGTTTGTATCAGAACTAGATGATATACCAGTTATATAAAAAAAATCCTCTTGTTTGTATCAGAACTAGATGATATACCAGTTATATAAAAAAAAATCCTCTTGTTTGTATCAGAACTATATGATATACCAGAAATTAAAAAAATCCTCTTGTTTGTATCAGAACTAGATGATATACCAGTTATATAAAAAAATCCTCTTGTTTGTATCAGAACTAGATGATATACCATGATATACCAGTTATATAAAAAAAATCCTCTTGTTTGTATCAGAACTAGATGATATACCAGTTATATAAAAAAAATCCTCTTGTTTGTATCAGAACTAGATGATGATATACCAGTTATAAAAAAAAATCCTCTTGTTTGTATCAGAACTAGATGATATACCAGTTATATAAAAAAAATCCTCTTGTTTGTATCAGAACTAGATGATATACCAGTTATATAAAAAAAATCCTCTTGTTTGTATCAGAACTATATGATATACCAGTTATAAAAAAAAATCCTCTTGTTTGTATCAGAACTATATGATATACCAGAAATTAAAAAAATCCTCTTGTTTGTATCAGAACTAGATGATATACCAGTTATATAAAAAAATCCTCTTGTTTGTATCAGAACTAGATGATATACCAGTTATATAAAAAAAATCCTCTTGTTTGTATCAGAACTAGATGATATACCAGTTATATAAAAAAAATCCTCTTGTCTGTATCAGAACTATATGATATACCAGAAATAAAAAAAAATCTTCTTGTTTGTATAAGAACTACATGATATACCAGTTATATAAAAAATCCTCTTGTTTGTATCAGAACTAGATGATATACCAGTTATATAAAAAAATCCTCTTGTTTGTATCAGAACTAGATGATATACCAGTTATATAAAAAATCCTCTTGTTTGTATCAGAACTAGATGATATACCAGTTATATAAAAAATCCTCTTGTTTGTATCAGAACTAGATGATATACCAGTTATATAAAAAAAAATCCTCTTGTTTGTATCAGAACTAGATGATATACCAGTTATATAAAAAAAATCCTCTTGTTTGTATCAGAACTACATGATATACCAGTTATATAAAAAAATCCTCTTGTTTGTATCAGAACTAGATGATATACCATTTATATAAAAAAATCCTCGTGTTTGTATCAGAACTACATGATGCACCAGAAATAAAAAAATCCTCTTGTTTGTACCAGAAATAAGCGATATACCAGAAATAAACAAAACATTCCTCTTATTTGTATCAGAACTAGATGATATTCCAAAAATGTTAACAAAAAAAAACAAAAAACAAAATCCTTGTTTGTATGAGAAATAAATGATTTTTCGAAACAAAAAAGAAGACTTTAGTCAAAACTTTAGTTTTTCTAATTATATAACTTATATGAACAATTCTGATTTAAGTCAGTGTTTGAGTAAAGTTTGTTTCGAGAAATCGTAAATAAATGATATACCGGGGTCCGATTTCTCGAAAGAAAATTTCAGACTTTAGTCAAAAGTCCTTAAAAAGTTATTTTAATTTTTTTACTTAAGTTTGTTTCGAGAAATGGAGGCCAGAAATATAAAAAAAGATATCTTGTTTTTAATATGAAAAATCCCCTTATTTGTATCATAAATAAATGATATACCAGCAATATAAAAACAATCCCTTCTTTGTAACATAAATAAATGATACACCAGAAATATAAAAAACAATGGTAGCCAACAATTAAACTGATGCTTTCTTTTACATTCATATATATTTCAATTAATGATATCATTTCTATTTATTTTCCAATTACTTTTTTTTTGCTTTATTTTTCCCTATCCTTAAGATATGTTATCTCACTTTTTTGTTTTGTTAGTACATTGCACCTTTTGTTTGTATTCATATATATCCATGTAACTCTTCGTTTACGGAGGAATGAAGATATGAATGAACGATTGTTTTATCATTTGTTTGACTAGGGTGGTAAATATGTCAAGTGTTGCTGCTCAGTGGTCAATCGTGAAGTGTAGTGCGGACATCCAGGCCAGATTGAAGGATGCCGCAAATACCACACCAAAATTGAAGGCTATGGTGCAGGAATTTGTCGAGTGAGTCACTAAGCAGTATATATGTACTAAGGGACATAATCACAATTGTTCAAGTAAAAACATAGATAATATACCTTAACAATAAAAAAAAATCTTTGCTTTCCTTGGAACGATAATGAATAAAAATACTAATATGTCAATAATTATATGGTTAATCTAAATTTCGCTTTTTGTTGATGAAAACCTATTATATTTGCAGATGACCGCGAGATACGGCTAAACTGGTTACTATTAACACAATAAGACTGCCAATATATATGACAGCTAACTTTATTTTCCAGGGCAGCACAGAATGGTGAGCACATCAAACAAGGATGGGCCGATATGGCGTATGGAGTTTCCAAAATAGCAATGACAATTCTGACCTTCATTCAACATCGTGAACTTTGTAAGGACAGTCGACGGGGAATTATTATTAATTGTGTAAGTAAATACACTTAAGCGCCTTGATTTAAATTGATTCAATGCAACTATGATTTTAAAAAGGACGTCCTGTTTAACATATCCTCATAAGTTGTAGTGTAGTTTCACATATCCTCATATATTGTAGTGTTGTTTCATATATCCTCATATATTGTAGTGTTGTTTCATATATCCTCATATATTGTAGTGTTGTTTCACATATCCTCATATATTGTAGTGTTGTTTCACATATCCTCATATATTGTAGTGTTGTTTCATATATCCTCATATATTGTAGTGTTGTTTCACATATCCTCATATATTGTAGTGTTGTTTCACATATCCTCATATATTGTAGTGTTGTGTTGTTTCATATATCCTCATATATTGTAGTGTTGTTTCACATATCCTCATATATTGTAGTGTTGTTTCACATATCCTCATATATTGTAGTGTTGTTTCACATATCCTCATATATTGTAGTGTTGTTTCGCATATCCTCATATATTGTAGTGTTGTTTCACATATCCTCATATGTTGTAGTGTTGTTTCGCATATCCTCATATATTGTAGTGTTGTTTCACATATCCTCATATATTGTAGTGTTGTTTCACATATCCTCATATATTGTAGTGTTGTTTCACATATCCTCATATATTGTAGTGTTGTTTCACATATCCTCATATATTGTAGTGTTGTTTCGCATATCCCCATAGGTTGTAGTGTTGTTTCGCATATCCTCATATGTTGTAGTGTTGTCCAGGCTATGTCAAAACAGATCTGACATCAAACCAAGGCCAAAAGACTCCAGAACAAGGTATAATGTCAACATCTCGTTTTATCAATCCAGCCATAACGGATTAAACATAACTGAACTGATAGAGGTACATTTTATATAACGATTTTTAAATGGGTATATCCATGATATAATTATAGTTCATGAATATACAGATAATTTCAAATGCATATGTCCATGTGTATAATGATATTCTATATAAACAATGGTAAAAGAGTATATCCTTGATAAAGTTATATATGTCCAATCCTCCTTGAGAAAATGTGAAGCCACCATAAAATCAAATTTACATGATTATTGTTTTCGTTATTGAACTGTGTATTTGATCCAGGTGCGGACACTCCTCTATATCTGGCTCTCCTTCCTCCCACTACCACGTCACCTAGCGGAGAGTTTGTATCAGACCGGGAAATACTCAAGTGGGGATAACTCTACGTTAAAGTTCTTTCAATTGTTTTTCTACGTTAGTGTCTCACGTGTAACATGTTTTATTCATGTTTTAGTCTCCAGGAGTATCATTGTTTACTAAGTAAGAGCGTAGACTTCATTTGCTAGATCTGCAATGTGTGATACAAAGATATGATTACCAGTACATCAATGATATTCATAATATATTTGATATGGATATAAAGGCAAATTATGCCTGCGTCCATTAACTAACTATGTAACTCTTTACTTTCCATGCCATAATAGTATAGCCTTCCTTTGTACAGAGAAGGCTACGTTCCGTGCCGTAATGAGAGTAGCCTCCCTTTGCACAGAGAAGCACGAGCGAGACCATTCAGATCTAATGCTGTTTTCTCCATTAAAGGAAAGATAGCAGAATAGAATTCCATGTGTCCTGACTGACATTTTATTGACCCTCCTTGTTTGAGCTAACACTGTTTGTAGAGTTTGTGTAACCCTTCCCTCGTCTTTATGACGTACTAGATTGTATAGTATTAACAAAGCCTTTACATGCTAAGAGTATTCCTTGGTTCGAAAACCTTGTAACACAATTTTATCATTTTTCAACGAAGGGTATCTTTACATTTTCTGTTAAAGAAACACAATATTTCGGAATTAAGCTGTAGATGAGAGTTACGTGAAAGAAGAACTGAGTTTATTTCAGTTTTATTTCTGTTTATACTCACCTTGCGTCTTGGAGATAAATAAGTGATTTGAAATCTCTGTGCATTTGTTTCATAATGACACTGAAACCAAAACTGCAAAATAAATAACGAAATACCAATGTAAATAATTACAATAATGAGTTTGGTCCATAATACCTCCAACAAGTGATTATTACATGCTACCAAAATTATGCTCAAAACACCACTAACGTATTCTTATGGGCATTTTAAGTATGCATCCTATGTGTGAAAGAACCATATATTTATTCTAATCTCCAAAAACTAATAATATTTATTCGGATGAACAATAAATTACATAAGCAAGATTAGAGCTAAAAATGAACTATTGTCGTTATTTCAAAATACATAATCATTACATCTTTAAGTATATCTTCCTTATAGCTTTTATCAATAAAATTAGCACCACTGGTCGGTTAAAGCATAGTTTGATCGTTTTTGAAATAAAATTTGATGAAATAAAAGCCTTGCCTTTGTGTTTTGAGACACGCTGTAATAAGTTGTTGCCGTTCTTTTTCTTTATGTTGAAATGGCACTATAATTATTTTCATACTAAATTCGACTTTCTGATTGGCAGATACTTTTTCTTTATAAACTATGAAGAAAATAATCCGAGAATGGCGCGAAATCCAACATTATCATGACGTCACAATAGAGATGTCGATGTTGCGTATTGATTTAGAAAAAAAATCCCTTGGAAAGTCAATGGAATCATACGTTTAAACGTGTTTTATGTTATCAAATAGTCTGGGAAAAAACTAATTATAAGCATTGATGTTACTTTTTTTTAATTCATCGGGTTATTAAATGAATTTTGTTAGCAAACTTATGGGAGAATCCGCTACGCGGATTCACTCAGTTTGTTAACAAAATTTCTTTCATACCCCGATGAAGTTAAAAACATTGTGACATCAATGCTTAAGTGAAAGAAATGTTCAAGAAATTTCGAGTTTGGAGCATTCTTTGAACATTAACGATACGGGATTGGTGATACAGTGGCACACTATCTGTGTTACCATTTACTCATTGTGAAATAAAATATGTGTCTTTTTCAATTAAACCTGATAGCTTATACGGAATTCATTATTATAGCAACTGGTTAATAATTAATTTAGTATGCAACATATGCCCTACCCATTTAATATGATACAGAAGTACGTGTAAACTCGACAATACGTATTACAGTGTTATTACGGTTGAAACTTTACCCGTTTTCCATTACATCAAATTGAACGTGAGTTACAAACAAAGTAAAGTACAGGCGCACTCCACGATATCACCCGACAGCACGATCTGTAGGGACGGTTTGTCATCTAGTGATGAGCCAGCAGAGGTGTGTTCAGGATGGCGAGTCCTCGCAAGCGTTCGCGGGCGCTCGTTTCTGAACGGACATGAACGGAGCCCTTTTTTGGGAATTAATACAAAACATATATATTCTGATAATTGTGCCAAAGCAAGAGACCACCATATCGAATGGGTGTTCGAGCACCACCTACCGCTCTGAAAATTTCTTGTCTCGCGAGCACTCGCAATCCTGAACACGCCTCTGTGTTTAACCTAGTACCATGTCGCTTATTGCACACTTAGTCAATGCAAATGTCATTACATCATCTGTCCAATACACACTTCCTCTGACGAAAAAAAAATTGTAATATATCGTTTTAATACGAAGATTTAGATAATTTATACAAATTAGGTTTAACTATGTATAGGAATATTGGAATTGAAATTTAGAAATTTCCGTATTCGGATGTATTCGTGAAGCGCTTACTTAATAGGAGCATTAGGGATATTTTGAACTGACAATGATTTTCTTGTATGTAATATAATCTGTTACATGTAAAACATACATCATTTTAAATATTTACCATGTTTATGTACCAACAATTTAAGCTATTTTATTGTGGTATAACTGGACAAATAATTTGACGTGCTATTTTTCTTCAATAATATCTTGTATAGCATAAATTTGGATGAATTAAGCTGTGAAAACCACGGACAAAAATATAAGATTCTTTCTAGACATTAGTGACGACCACATACTTTTTGTTTTATGTATGTTTAAATGTGTTATATCTGTATAAATAGATTTACGATTAATGGTGTCACTGTATAAATAGATTTATGATCAATGGTGTCATTGTATAAATAGATTTATGATCAATGGTGTCACTGTATAAATAGTGTCACTGTTTTATAATTAATGGTGTCACTGTATTAATAGTTTTATAATAAATGGTGTCACTGTATCAACAGTTTGATAATTAATGGTGTCACTGTATAAATAGTTTTATAATTAATGGTGTCACTGTATAAATAGTTTTATGATTAATGGTGTCACTGTATAAATAGTTTTTTTAATTAATGGTGTCACTGTATAAATAGTTTTATAATTAATGGTGTCACTGTATAAATAGTTTTATGATCAATGGTGTCACTGTATAAATAGTTTTATGATTAATGGTGTCACTGTATAAATAGTTTTATAATTAATGGTGTCACTGTATAAATAGTTTTATGATTAATGGTGTCACTGTATAAATAGTTTTTTTAATTAATGGTGTCACTGTATAAATAGTTTTATGATTAATGGTGTCACGTATAAATAGTTTTATGATTAATGGTGTCACTGTATAAATAAAGTTTTATAATTAATGGTGTCACTGTATAAATAGTTTTATGATTAATGGTGTCACTGTATAAATAGTTTTATAATTAATGGTGTCACTGTATAAATAAATAATTAATGGTGTCACGTATGTATATAATAATTTATATGGTGTCACTGTATAAATAGTTTTATAATTAATGGTGTCACTGTATAAATAGTTTTATGATTAATTGTGTCACTGTATAAATAGTTTTATAATTAATGGTGTCACTGTATAAATAGTTTTATAATTAATGGTGTCACTGTATAAATAGTTTTATAATTAATGGTGTCACCGTATAAATAGTTTTATGATTAATGGTGTCACTGTATAAATAGTTTTATAATTAATGGTGTCACTGTATAAATAGTTTGACGTGTTACTGTATAAATAGTTTTATGATTAATGGTGTCACTGTATAAATAGTTTTATAATTAATGGTGTCACTGTATAAATAGTTTTATGATTAATGGTGTCACTGTATAAATAGTTTTATGATTAATGGTGTCACTGTATAAATAGTTTTATGATTAATGGTGTCACTGTATAAATAGTTTTATAATTAATGGTGTCACTGTATAAATAGTTTTATGATTAATGGTGTCACTGTATAAATAGTTTTACGAACTTATAAATAGTTTTATGATTAATGGTGTCACTGTATAAATAGTTTTATGATTAATGGTGTCACTGTATAAATAGTTTTATGATTAATGGTGTCACTGTATAAATAGTTTTACGATTAATGGTGTCACTGTATAAATATATTTATGATTAATGGTGTCACTGTATAAATAGTTTTATGATTAATGGTGTCACTGTATAAATAGTTTTATGATTAATTGTGTCACTGCATAAATAGATTTATGATTAATGGTGTCACTGTATAAATAGTTTATGTTAATGTGTCACTGTATAAATAGTTTTATTTAATGTGTCACTGTATAAATATTTTATGATTAATGGTGTCACTGTATAAATAGTTTTATGATTAATGGTGTCACTGTAAATAGTTTTATGATTAATTGTGTCACTGCATAAATAGATTTATGATTAATGGTGTCACTGTATAAATATATTTATGATTAATGGTGTCACTGTATAAATAGTTTTATTAATTAATGGTGTCACTGTATAAATAGATTTATGATTAATGGTGTCACTGTATAAATAGTTTTATGATTAATGGTGTCACTGTATAAATAGTTTTATGATCAATGGTGTCACTGTATAAATAGTTTTATGATTAATGGTGTCACTGCATAAATAGTTTTATAATTAATGGTGTCATTGTATAAATAGATTTATAATTAATGGTGTCACTGTATAAATAGTTTTATAATTAATGGTGTCACTGTATAAATATATTTATGATCAATGGTGTCACTGTATAAATAGTTTTATAATTAATGGTGTCACTGTATAAATAGTTTTATAATTAATGGTGTCATTGTATAAATAGATTTATAATTAACGGTGTCACTGTATAAATAGATTTATAATTAATGGTGTCACTGTATAAATAGTTTTATAATTAATGGTGTCACTGTATAAATAGTTTTATAATTAATGGTGTCACTGTATAAATAGATTTATAATTAATGGTGTCACTGTATAAATAGTTTTATAATTAATGGTGTCACGGTATAAATAGTTGTATGATTAATGGTGTCATTGTATAAATAGTTTTATAATTAATGGTGTCACTGTATAAATGTTAATTTAATGATGGAGCACACATTGGCTTCTTGGGTTTATATCATAAGAATATTTGTGCTGTGTTTTGTTGATTATTTGTTTTCGGACCGTTGATATTGGGTTAAATTAGAAGGACACAAAACAAAGAGTTCGATTGGCTTGTACTCGTTTCTTGTAATGTTAATTTGAATTTGGTTTTCATATCATAAATTAACAAAATAGTGGCACATTAGTTAGAAAGTAAATTTAAATTCTCTGGTATTGGTAATCGAATATAGACAATATATGGTTTACAGGTAAGCCGGATGTAATATAATGTATTATCACAGGTAAATATACTGGACAATGAATTGAACGAGGGTACATCTACCCACGCCTATGACGTAACTAATGCCCATAGAAAGTGTTGAGATTAAAACACTAGACATGTAATCTTGGCATTGTGCTAATCGATGTACTTATTTAAGGATTAACTTGAATATATTTTCATATTATGGAGATATAACACCAAAATCTATCTTATAATTCAATTTACTGAAGATGATCTCTTCAATATTCAAAATTTATTTCTGGACTCTTTTGTCTATAAAATCACTACGCCGTCATCTCAGTCAATCAGAAGCGGCGTTACAAACGGCGACGCAATTTTTTCCTTTATTGGCTGATAAAGTAAATGTTAAGCCAATGAAAATTCTCGTAACAGCAAAATGGAATTATATAAGACTAGCTAGTGAACAAAGAAAACATGTATTCTCTGTGATATTAACCACTTGTACTCATTTTACTGCACTGTGAACTCAAATATCATGATTTATGGAAGTACTGCCAAAATTAATTTTGAACTCGTACTTTTTTGGAGTTTGTACAATTAAATTCTATGCATTGTAAGTATTTTCACTAAAAATGTTGCTGCTTTTTGTCGTGAATAACGTATTAAAAGTTCTTCTTGAGTCATGAGTATGGAAATTATGGCACATATATTTTCAAAATCTCTTATGAATTTCGTGTCGATGTTAACAGTAATACGTATTTAATTCTTTATTATGGTTAAACCTAGAATTGTGATTTTATGGTTTATTGTTATTTTTTCGATATTGTGAAGGTATCAAAAAGCTGATTCAAGTCCCTTATCAAGCAACAACAAAAGTCGTTGACCTTGGTCGTATACAAGTGGAGACGTCAATCCTCAAAGCAATCACTTGTTGTGAAATGAATACTGTTTGAAAACTATTACCTTTTCACCCATTTATTAACTTTTAATATGACATCATCTTATTAAATCAATCTTTCACTGATTTATGAACTACACATCTTATTTAAGATTTTCAAATAGAATCTTTTGAATTGTATTTTTTATAAACATCTAAATACTAAAGCATTCAGGGCAGCTTAATATCCAAAACTGTTCTCATCATACCGAGCTAGACATCCTAAACATGCCAATTGGTAATAGCGAAATACAATTTAAATACAAACCACTTTTCTTTAAACAATGGTGTATATATGGAATTATATAGTGATGAACTATATTACCTTGGAAAGAATATAACAATCAATATACACAATTGAATACCCTTGAATGGTTGTACCCTGCAATAATCCCAAAAGCGAAGGCTGTTTGCTATTTTTGAGTTTTGGGAGGGTCTGCGTTTTAAGACATAAACAAATAATTGATCAGTTTACCACATATATCTGGAAAAGATAGGGCATTGAAAATTAAATTGATTGCACTATTAGAGCAGTAAGTATGATTGTAATAGAATGAGAAAATGTAGAACGAGAGAGGATAACATTGATTTAAAATCTATATTATCTAATATAATTAGCATTATCGATGATAATTAGCATTATTGATGATAATTAGCATTATTGATGATAATTAGCATTATTGATGATGCTAATTTGTTGATGCGCTATAATGGAAATATATGTGAACAAATGTGTTGAATGAAATGTGAGTTCGGTTATTAAAATATCTAAGTCATAGAACACAATGTGAAATGGAGATATATAAGAGAAAAAAGAAGGATACGTATTGAATGAAAGATGAGTAAGTAAGAGAGTGATGACCATGTACAAGTAGTATGGAACGACAGACCTGTCTCATACTATATGTGTGTTTATTACATTATATGATTCTATCATATGATTTGATTATCTTTATTTAATTTGATTTCATCTTTATTAGATTGATTTTACCATTATTTGAGTCTACTTAACATTATTCACAAAAATCATTAATTCATTACATATATTCTTTATATGGTTATACTTTTCCATTTCATGATTGTACTTTATCATTATATTGATATGCATTTTCATTGTGTGATTGTACTGTTTAATTGTATGTATGAGTGATGTAAGCGCCACTACGACTCCGATTTTTCCATGGGTTATTTTCTGTCTTGTTTCGATACAAGTACTCATTTTAGTACACAAGAGACAATTTACAAACTTGCAGTGTTTACAATAGCAAGAGTTCCAATGCCTCAAGTCATATAAAGGAAAGATATAACCATATAAAGTATATATGCAATCAAATACTGATGTTTGTGAATAATATTTGATTTTACTTTGAATTTATTTTGGCATTTTATTTCGGATTATTAATATGCTAGCTTTACACCGCTTATATCTCATTATGAATGTAAAGTAATAATGGTATATCAATTCAAATAAAGATGAAATCAAATAATATAACGATAAATGAAAATGATGATAACATCAAATAAAACAATGATAGATATCAATCAAATATATATGTCACCAAATCGCGTCATTGTGAGATCTATTTACATAATAATAAAAGAAAATAATACCATGGCAAATGAAAATAAGATAATGGTAGAAGCAAATGATACATTGGTCAAATCAAATCAACTATTACACCTTTTATTGATAAGTTCAAATCTTATATGATAAAACCATATAATATAATGAAAACACCTTATATTATAGTATACGAGAAAGCTATGGCGCTCCATAAGTAGTTTGAATGCGAACTATTTTATGTAAAATGAGAGTAAATCTAGAAACAATGGTAACACGTGCAACAGCTTTACCTATATTATAGGTAAAGTAGTGGCATTAGTTAATAGTCAGAACTTATGGAAGTAGAATCATTGAGTAATCTTGACTATCCCCGCCAGAAATCTGTAATGGAATTGACTGCTACAATAGCCCGATTTATATCCTGTACAATTCCTTTTTTTTTTTTTTTTTATGCATTCTTCAGCAATATTTATTGTAGCATAAAAGATATCATGAAAAGTACAATATAAATTAATCGGATCCGCATGGAAGATCTTTGATGTATCCCAGAAATATTGTCATTATAATTATGACGTCTGCATGTCTAGTTTTAAAATCATTTATGCACCAATGTGTTATATTTTTGTCTATCAATAATGTAATCTTGCTTGCAATGACCACTTTCTCTTGCTAAAATGTACTTGGACACTTTTTTTCAATAACCAGTAGTTTCCTTGTTACAACGAAGAACTTGCCCCAAAGTGTTGGTCTGTGTAATCTGTACATGCTTCTATACCGAAGCGGCTCATTTTGAAAAGCAACCCATTAATAAACACTATGTATTATGAATAAGCGAAACCAACATGAAATAGACAACGTAGAAAGTTTTTTGAATTCAAAAGGATTTCACCAAAATGTTGATCTCTATAATGTATGTGGTGCGTATTCGAAAGAAAGCAAAATACATAGCACAGCGATTATCAATACAAAACGAATGTAACAATGTTTAGAAAGTAAGAACTTACTGATAATGTAATGACTACTTAACATAACACGATTGATTGAAGATAACATGATGAAAAATACAATATCAGTTCAGAACGTTATCAAAGTTTTTTCCCATTAAGTTGAATAACAAATTATCTTCAACATTGACAAAAATGTTACATATCAAACTACAGATGGACTTATCAAATGTGTTCACCATTCTCTTGTTGAACAGTAGGCTAATGTCATTTTTGGTTTTCAAAGGCTCAGTACATATTTTCACAACCTTTATCTACTTTGGTATTCTGAAAGTTTGTCTTTTTTCCCATTAGTTACAACTTCTTTACTAAATGGAAACTTTTAAAAGAAAAAAGAACAACACAAAGATAAATTGACAGACAAAAAACATAGTAGGCTGTCAATTACTCACTTTTGGTCAAACGTGCACAGCCTATTGGGCAAAGATGGCAAAAAAAATAGTCTAGGCGAATTGTCAGATATGTTTCTGGTATATTTCACAAGGCGCATCCCTGACACAAATGTTAATCAAAATAATTTTATATGTCCGAATTCATATAAATTAAAAAATCAACAGTGTTGGTAACAAAACGACATACTTGGATACAAGAAAACACACCAAAGCAGACTCTGTCAAACAGTTTAGCGACGTCCCTCCAGGAACAAGATTGACCTGTACATTTAGCACAAGACTGTCTCTCTACTGTAGTGTCACTGCACTGATCCTCCTTTAAGCAAGAACGATGATCAACATTTGGTATCTTGTTTTTGTCAGAAATATGGACCTTATCCTTTACCAATTGTTCATCAATTGCTTGAACTTGAATATGTCTCCATTTTGGTGCTTTGGGGCGTTTTATATTGTGTTCGGTGCACGAAGGGCGATCCTTCGTACACGAGACTACTACCCTTTGAATCCATCCAGGAATGGGTGCATCCTTTTTGGTATGGAGTTTCAGACCCAGTATCGTAAACAACATGATGAGTCCACTCATAATCAAATCAAATAGAAGGTACAGACAGACACGAGCTATGTGTGGATCTGATGTACTCGGAAGCTTTTCGGATACAGTGGACAGAAAAACGGCCATGGCCAGCATTAATGTCACCCCATAACAGCTCCGCTCACCTGGCTCAGGTGGTAGCAGGAACACAAATGGGTTCAGGACTCCAATAACATTAACAGGTAGAAGGAAAATTAACAATACGAAAAGGGGACGTCTTTGAAATTTGACAGTCATGCCAACGTAATTTCCAATCGGATCGAACATCTTCTTGGTTTCGGCTGATAGAAGACTCCAAATCCCATTTTCAAAGAAACTTGTTATCACAACAAAGTCGTAGGGTACACTAAAATTATAGTTTTGTCCGAAGTTGTATGGTATAACATACATGATACACTTCTGTTTATCAATGGGGTAATAGGCAATATCTGCTCCGCATGTAACGTGGTATAAGTCTGTAATAAACCATATCGCATGGCCTTCATCACCGTACTCTACATTAATGACGTCACTAGCTACTCCTTTGACGTCATCAAATGTACAATTCCTTTTAACCTTTCCGAACATGACACGGCTATATGTTCCGAAAATCTTAAAGTGTACACAAGGGCGATTATATCTGGATCTGCGGGGAACACGTTATAGATCCACCTTAGGCCACGTATTACCATATTATATCTAGATCTGCAGTTAGACATTATATATCCACCTTAGGGCACGTATTACTTTATTATATATGGATCTGAAGTTACACGTTATATATCCACCTTAGGGCACGTATTATCATATTATATCTCGATCTGAAGGTACACGTTATAGATTCACCATAGGGCACATATTACCATATTATATCTGGATAGACGTTATAGATCCACCTTAGGGCACGTATTACTATATTATATCTAGATCTGCAGTTAGACGTTATAGAACCACCATAGGCACATATTACCGTATTATATCTGGATCTGCAGTTAGACCTTATATATCCACCTTAGGCACGTACATTTGTATATCCGGATCAGCAGGTGGAAGTTATAGATCAACATTAGGGCACGTATTACCATATAATATCTGGATCTGCAGGTATACGTTATAGATCCACCTTAGGGCACGTATTTCCATATTATATCAGGATCTGCAGTTAGACGTTATAGATCCACCCTAGGCACGTACATTAGTATATCTGGATCTAAAGTTACACGTTATAGATTCACCATAGGGCACGTATAACAATATTATATCTGGATCTGAAGGTTGACGTGATAGATCCACCTTAGGGCACGTATTACCATATCATATCTGGATCAGCAGGTAGATGCTATATATTCACCTTAGGGCACATATTACCATATTATATCTGGATCTGCAGGTAGATGTTATAGATTCACCTTAGGGCACATATTACCATATTATATCTGGATCTGCAGGTACACGTTATATATCAAACCTTAGGGCACATATTACCATATTATATCTGGATCTGCAGGTAGATGTAATAGATCCACCTTAGGGCACATATTACCATATTATATCTGGATCTGCAGGTACACGTTATATATCAAACTTAGATCACATATTACCATATTATATCTTGATCTGCCGGTAGACCTTATAGATCCACCTCAGGATACATATTACCATATTATATCTGAATCTGAAGTTAACCGTTATAGTTCCACCTTAGGGCACGTTTTACCATATTATATTTGGATCTGCAGGTAGACGTTATAGAGCCAACTTTGGGCACGTATTACCATATTATATCTGGATCTGCATGTAGACGTTATAGATCCACCTAAGGACACGTATTACCATATCATATCTGGATTTGAAGTTACACATTATAGATCCACCTTAGGGCACGTATTATCATATTATATCTGTATCTGCAGGTAGACATTATATATTCACCTTAGGGCTCGTATTACCATATTATATCTGGATCTGCAGGTAGACGTTATAGATCCACCTTAGCGCATATATTACCACATTATATCTGGATCTGCAGGAAGGCGTTATAGATCCACCTAAGGGCACGTATTACCATATTATATCTGGATCTGAAGTTACACATTATAGATCCACCTTAGGGCACATATTACCATATTATATCTGGATCTGCAGGTAGACGTTATAGATCCACCTTAGGGCACGTATTACCATATTATATCTGGATCTGCAGGTAGACGTTATAGATCCACCTTAGGGCTCGTATTACCACATTATATCTGGATCTGCAGGTAGACGTTATAGATCCACCTAAGGGCACGTATTACCATATTATATCTGGATCTGCAGTTAGACGTTATAGATCCACCTTAGGGCACGTATTACCATATTATATCTGGATCTGCAGTTAGACGTTATAGATCCACCTTAGGGCACGTATTACCATATTATATCTGGATCTGCAGTTAGACGTTATAGATCCACCTTAGGGCACGTATTACCATATTATATCTGGATCTGCAGGTAGACGTTATAGATCCACCTTAGGGCACGTATTACCATATTATATCTGGATCTGCAGTTAGACGTTATAGATCCACCTTAGGGCACGTATTACCATATTATATCTGGATCTGAAGTTACACGTTATAGATCCACCATAGGGCACGTATTTCCATATTATATCTGGATCTGAAGTTATACGTTATAGATCCACCTTAGGGCACGTATTACCATATTATATCTGGATCTGCAGGTAGATGTTATAGATCCACCTTAGGGCACGTATTACCATATTATATCTGGATCTGAAGTTACACGTTATAGATCCACCTTAGGGCACGTATTACCATATTATATCTGGATCTGCAGGTAGACGTTATAGATCCACCTTAGGGCACGTATTATCATATTATATCTGGATCTGCAGGTAGACGTTATAGATTCACCTTAGGGCACGTATTACCATATTATATCTGGATCTGAAGGTAGACGTTATAGATCCACCTTAGGGCACGTATTTCCATATTATATCTGGATCTGCAGGTAGACGTTATAGATTCACCTTAGGGCACGTATTACCATATTATATCTGGATCTGAAGGTAGACGTTATAGATTCACCTTAGGGCACGTATTACCATATTATATCTGGATCTGAAGGTAGACGTTATAGATCCACCTTAGGGCACAAATTATCATATTATATCTGGATCTGCAGGTAGATGTTATAGATCCACCTTAGGGCACCTATTACCATATTATATCTGAATCTGAAGTTAACTGTTATAGATTCACCTTAGAGCACGTATTACCATATTAAATCTGGATCTGCAGGTAGATGTTATAGATCCACCTTAGGGCACATATTACCATATTATATCTGGATCTGCAGGTACACGTTATAGATCAAACTTAGATCACATATTACCATATTATATCTTGATCTGCCGGTAGACCTTATAGATCCACCTCAGGATACATATTACCATATTATATCTGAATCTGAAGTTAACCGTTATAGAACCACCTTAGGGCACACGTATTACCATATTATATCTGGATCTGAAGTTAGACGTTATAGATCCACCTTAGGGCACGTATTACCATATTATATCTGGATCTGCAGGTAGACGTTATAGATCCACCTTAGGGCACGTATTACCATATTATATCTGGATCTGAAGGTAGACGTTATAGATCCACCTTAGGGCACGTATTACCATATTATATCTGGATCTGCAGGTAGACGTTATAGATCCACCTTAGGGCACATATTACCATATTATATCTGGATCTGCAGTAGACGTTATAGATCCACCTAAGGGCACGTATTACCATATTATATCTGGATCTGAAGTTACACATTATAGATCCACCTTAGGGCACGTATTACCATATTATATCTGGATCTGCAGGTAGACGTTATAGATCCACCTTAGGGCACGTATTACCATATTATATCTGGATCTGAAGTTACACGTTATAGATCCACCTTAGGGCACGTATTACCATATTATATCTGGATCTGCAGGTAGACGTTATAGATCCACCTTAGGGCACGTATTACCATATTATATCTGGATCTGCAGGTAGGGCACGTTATAGATCCACCTTAGGGCACGTATTACCATATTATATCTGGATCTGCAGGTAGACGTTATAGATCCACCTTAGCGCACGTATTACCATATTATATCTGGATCTGCAGGTAGACGTTATAGATCCACCTTAGGGCACGTATTACCATATTATATCTGGATCTGAAGTTACACGTTATAGATCCACCTTTGGGCACATATTACCATATTATATCTGGATCTGAAGTTAGACGTTATAGATCCACCTTAGGGCACGTATTACCATATTATATCTGGATCTGCAGGTAGACGTTATAGATCCACCTTAGGGCACGTATTACCATATTATATCTGGATCTGAAGGTAGACGTTATAGATCCACCTTAGGGCACATATTACCATATTATATCTGGATCTGCAGGTAGACGTTATAGATCCACCTTAGGGCACGTATTACCATATTATATCTGGATCTGCAGGTAGACATAATAGATCCACCTTACATATTACCATATTATATCTGGATCTGAAGTTATACGTTATAGATCCACCTTAGGGCACGTATTACCATATTATATCTGGATCTGCAGGTAGACGTTATAGATCCACCTTAGGGCACGTATTACCATATTATATCTGGATCTCAAGTTACACGTTATAGATCCACCTTAGGGCACGTATTACCATATTATATCTGGATCTGTAGTTAGATGTTATAGATCTGATCCACCTTAGGGCACGTATTACCATATTATATCTGGATCTGCAGGTAGACGTTATAGATCCACCTTAGGGCACATATTACCATATTATATCTGGATCTGCAGGTAGACGTTATAGATCCACCTTAGGGCACATATTACCATATTATATCTGGATCTGAAGGTAGACGTTATAGATTCACCTTAGGGCACGTATTACCATATTATATCTGGATCTGCAGGTAGACGTTATAGATCCACCTTAGGGCACGTATTACCATATTATATCTGGATCTGCAGGTAGACGTTATAGATCCACCTTAGGGCACGTATTACCATATTATATCTGGATCTGAAGTTAGACGTTATAGATCCACCTTAGGGCACGTATTACCATATTATATCTGGATCTGCAGGTAGACGTTATAGATCCACCTTAGGGCACGTATTACCATATTATATCTGGATCTGAAGGCAGTACATTATTTATAGATCAAACTTAGATCACATATTACCATATTATATCTGAATCTGAAGTTAACCGTTATAGTTTCACCTTAGAGCACGTATTACCATATTATATCTGGATCTGCAGGTAGACGTTATAGAACCACCTTAGGGCACGTATTACCATATTATATCTGGATCTGAAGTTACACGTTATAGATTCACCATAGGGCACGTATTACCATATTATATCTGGATCTGCAGGCAGACATTATATATCCACCTTAGGGCACGTATTACCATATTATATCTGGATCTGCAGGTAGACGTTATAGATCCACCTTAGGGCACGTATTACCATATTATATCTGGATCTGAAGGTAGACGTTATAGATCCACCTTAGGGCACGTATTACCATATTATATCTGGATCTGCAGGTAGACGTTATAGATCCACCTTAGGGCACGTATTACCATATTATATCTGGATCTGAAGTTACACGTTATAGATTCACCATAGGGCACGTATTACCATATTATATCTGGATCTGAAGGTAGACGTTATAGATCCACCTTAGGGCACAAATTATCATATTATATCTGGATCTGCAGGTAGATGTTATAGATCCGCCTTTGGGCACATATTACCATATTATATCTTGATCTGAAGGCAGATATTATACAAATGTAAACTTAAGGCAAATATTACCATATTATATCTGGGTCTGCAGGTAGACGTTATAGATTCACCTTAGGGCACATATTACCATATTATATCTGGATCTGCAGGTACACGTTATAGATCCACCTTAGGGCACGTATTACCATATTATATCTGGATCTGAAGGCAGACATTATATATCCACCTTAGGGCACGTATTACCATATTATATCTGGATCTGCAGGTAGACGTTATAGATCCAACTTTGGGCACGTATTACCATATTATATCTGGATCTGAAGTTACACGTTATAGATTCACCTTAGGGCACGTATTACCATATTATATCTGGATCTGCAGGCAGACGTTATAGATCCCCCTTAGGGCACGTTATTACCTATATTATATCTGGATCTGAAGGTTACACGTTATAGATCAACCTTAGGGCACGTATTACCATATTATATTGGGATCTGAAGGCAGACGTTATAGATCCACCTTAGGGCACGTATATTACCATATTATATCTGGATCTGCAGTTAGACGTTATAGATCCACCTTTGGGCACGTATTACCATATTATATCTGGATCTGCAGGTAGACGTTATAGATCAACCTTAGGGCACGTATTACCATATTATATCTGGATCTGAAGTTAGACGTTATAGATTCCACCTTAGGGCACGTATTACCATATTATATCTGGATCTGCAGGTAGACGTTATAGATCCACCTTAGGGCACGTATTACCATATTATATCTGGATCTGAAGTTACACGTTATAGATTCACCAAAGGGCACGTATTACCATATTATATCTGGATCTGAAGGTAGACGTTATAGATCCACCTTAGGGCACGTATTACCATATTTATATCTGGATCTGCAGGTAAGACGTTATAGATCCACCTTAGGGCACGTATTACCATATTATATCTGGATCTGAAGTTACACATTATAGATCCACCTTAGGGCACATATTACCCATATTATATCTGGATCTGAAGGTAGACGTTATAGATCCACCTTAGGGCACGTATTACCATATTATATCTGGATCTGAAGGTAGACGTTATAGATCCACCTTAGGGCACGTATTCCATATTATATCTTGGATCTGAAGGAGACGTTATAGATCACCTTAGGGCATGTATTAACATATTATATCTGGATCTGAAGTTAGACGTTATAGATCACCTTAGGGCACGTATTACCATATTATATCTGGATCTGCAGGTTAGACGTTATAGATCCACCTAAGGGCACCGTATTACCATATTATATCTGGATCTGAAGGTAGACGTTATAGATCCACCTTAGGGCACGTATTTCCATATTTTATCTGGATCTGAAGTTATACGTTATAGATCCACCTTAGGGCATGTATTACCATATTATATCTGGATCTGAAGTTATACGTTATAGATCCACCTTAGGGCATGTATTACTATATTATATCTGGATCTGAAGTTACAAGTTATAGATCCACCTAAGGGCACGTATTACCATATTATATCTGGATCTGAAGGTAGACGTTATAGATCCACCTTAGGGCACGTATTTCCATATTATATCTGGATCTGCAGGTAGACGTTATAGATCCACCTTAGGGCACGTATTACCATATTATATCTGGATCTGAAGGTAGACGTTATAGATCCACCTTAGGGCACGTATTACATATTATATCTGGATCTGAAGTTAGACGTTATATAGATCCACCTTAGGGCACGTATTACCATATTATATCTGGATCTGAAGGCAGACATTATAGATCCACCTTAGGGCACGTATTACCATATTATATCTGGATCTGAAGTTACACGTTATAGATCCACCTTTAGGGCACGTATTACCATATTATATCTGGATCTGAAGGTA
This sequence comes from Argopecten irradians, assembly GCF_041381155.1. NCBI lineage: Eukaryota > Metazoa > Mollusca > Bivalvia > Pectinida > Pectinidae > Argopecten > Argopecten irradians. The sequence continues at coordinate 352,755 of NC_091140.1, read as the reverse complement.
GACGTTATAGATCCACCTTAGGGCACGTATTACCATATTATATCTGGATCTGCATAGGTAGACGTTATAGATCCACCTTAGGGCACGTATTACCATATTATATCTTGGATCTGAAGGTTAGACGTTATAGATCCACCTTAGGGCACACGTATTACCATATTATATCTGGATCTGAAGTTAGACGTTATAGATTCCACCTTAGGGCACGTATTACCATATTATATCTGGATCTGAAGGCAGACATTATAGATCCACCTTAGGGCACGTATTACCATATTATATCTGGATCTGAAGGTAGACACGTTATAGATCCACCTTAGGGCACGTATTACCATATTATATCTGGATCTGAGGTTAGACGTTATTAGATCCACCTTAGGGCACGTATTACCATATTATATCTGGATCTGCAGGTAGACGTTATAGATCCACCTTAGGGCACGTATTTCATATTATTATATCTGGATCTGAAGTTATACGTTATAGATCCATCTTAGGGCATGTATTACTATATTATATCTGGATCTGAAGTTACACGTTATAGATCCACCTTAGGGCTCGTATTACCATATTATATATGGATCTGCAGGTAGACGTTATAGATCCACCTTAGGGCACGTATTACCATATTATATCTGGATCTGCAGGTAGGACGTTATAGATCCACCTTAGGGCACGTATTATCCATATTTTATCTGGATCTGCAGTTAGAGAACGTTATAGATCCACCTTAGGGCACGTATTACCATATTATATCTGGATCTGCTGACGTTATAGATCAACCTTAGGGCACGTATTACATATTATATCTGGATCTGAAGTAGACGTTATAGATCCACCTTAGGGCACGTATTACCATATTATATCTGGATCTGAAGTTACACGTTATAGATCCAACCATTAGGGCACGTATTACCATATTATATCTGGATCTGCAGGTAGACGTTATAGATCACCTTAGGGGCACGTATTACCATATTATATCTGGATCTGAAGTTAGACGTTATAGATTCCCTTAGGGCACGTATTACCATATTATATCTGGATCTGAAGGTAGACGTTATAGATCAACCTTAGGGCACGTATTACCATATTATATCTGGATCTGAAGTTAACACGTTATAGATTCCACCTTAGGGCACGTATTACCATATTATATCTGGATCTGCAGGTAGACGTTATAGATCCAACTTAGGGCACATATTACCATATTATATCTGGATCTGACAGGTTAGACCGTTATAGATCCACCTAGGGCACGTATTACCATATTATATCTGGATCTGCAGTTAGACGTTATATAGCATCCACCTTAGGGCACGTATTACCATATTTATATCTGGATCTGAGTTATCACGTTTATAGATCCACCTTAGGGCAAGTATTACCATATTATATCTGGATCTGCAGGTACACGTTATAGATTCCAACCTTAGGGCACGTATTACCATATTATATATCTGGATCTGAAGTTAGACGTTATAGATTGCACCTAGAGGGCACGTATTACCATATTATATCTGGATCTGAAAGGTAGACGTTATAGATCCACCTTAGGGCACGTATTACCATATTATATCTGGATCTGCAGGTACGACGTTATAGATTCAACCTTAGGGATACGTATTACCATATTATATCTGGATCTGAAGGCAGACATTATAATGTAGATCCCACCTTAGGGTACGTATTACCATATTTTATCTGGATCTGCAGGTAGACGTTATAGAACACCTTAGGGCACCCGTATTACCATATTATATCTGGATTGCAGGTAGACGTTATCAGATACCCGTTTCGTTGCCAGGGCCCCCCCACTATATACCATATTTATATTTATGATCTGAAGTTACACGTTATAGATCAAACTGTAGGGCACATATTACCATATTATATCTGGATCATGCAGATAGACGATTTTTGGATACCCGTTAGTGGGCACTTATTACCATATTATATTTGGATTGACTTTTCACGTTATAGATCAACATTAGGGCACTTATTACCATATTATATCGTGGATCTGAAGTTACACCGTTATAGATTCACCTTAGGGCACGTATTACCATATTATATCTGGATCTGCCAGGTAGGACGTTATCTGATCCACTTTAGGGCACGTAAATTACCATAGTTATATCTGGATCTGCAGTTACACGTATAGTTTAAACTCCGTTATATTATATCTGGATCTGAAGGTAGACGTTATAGATCCTCTTGGGCACAATATTACCATATTATATCTTGATCTGAAGGTAGGACGTTATAGATCAAAATTTGAGATCACATATTACCATATTATATCTGGATTGCACATTATTATATTTCCCCTCTTATGGGCACGTGATTTACAATATTATATCTGGATCTGAAGTTACACGTTATAGAATCCAACTTAGGGCACGTATTACCATATTAATATTCTGGATCTGAAGTTACACATTTATAGATCAAGCACTTTAGGGCACGTATTACCATATTATATCTGGATCTGCAGGTCGACGTTATAGAACACACTCTTTGGGCACGTATTACCATATTATATCTTGGGAATCTGAAGTTTACACGTTCTATTGATTCCACCATAGGGCACGTATTACCATATTATATCCTGGATATGCAGGCAGACTATTAAAGAACCACCTTAGTGCACGTAAATTACAATAATATATTTGGATCTGTAGGTTACACGTTATAGATTCACCATAGGATACGTTATTACATTTTTGTTTTCTTGATCAGCAGGCAGACATTATATATCCACCATTGTGGCACTTATTACCATATCATATCTGTGATCTGCAGGATAGACGTATAGATCCACGTTTTGGCACTTATTTTCATCATTATATTTAGGAATCTGAAGGGTACACGTTTAAGATTCAAACTTAAATATCATAATATTGCCATATTATATCTGGATATGCAGGTAGACGACCCCCCTCATTATAGATACCGTTTGGCACTTAACGCATATTATATTTGGATCTGAAGTACATGTTATAGATCAAACTTAGATCACATATTAACATATTTATCTGGATCTGCAGATAGACGTTTTTAGATTTAACCGTTTGGGCACTTAACCATAATTATATTTGGATCTGAGTTTCACGTTATAGATATCAACCTTAGGGCAAATATTACCATTTTATTATCTGGATCTGCAAGAGACTTCTATAGAATCAACCTTAGGCCACGTATTACCATATTATATATGGATCTGCAGTTTGGACATATCATGTCCACCTTTGGGCACGTATTACCATATTATATCTGGATCTGCAGGTAATAACAGACGTAATAGATATCACCTAGGGCACGTATTACCATATTATATCTGGATCTGAAGGTAGACGTTATAGATCCACCTCTAGATTATTACCATATTATATCTGAACAAGTTTATACACGTTACATGGATATCCACCTTAGGGCACGTATTACCATATTATATCTGGATCTGCAGGTATTACGTATAAATGGGTTACACTGGGCCGGTCCACCTTTGGGCAATATTACCATGATTATCTGGATCTGAAGGGCAGGTATATACTGGATCTGATATAGGATTCACCTTAGGGCACGTATTACCATATTATAAATGGATCTGAAGTTACAGTTATAGATAGACCAACTTGTGGGCACATATTACCATATATTATATCTTGGATCTGAAGGTAGACGTTATAGATCCACCTTAGGGCACAAATTATTATCATATTATATCTGGATCTGCAGGTAGACGTTATAGATCCACCTTAGGGCACGTATTACCATATTTATATCTGGATCTGCAGGTAGAGATCCACCTTATAGGCATATTTTACATTTGATATTATATTAATATCTGAGATCATTACGTTATAGAATCCACCTTAGGGCACGTATTACCATATTATATCTGGATCTGAAGTTATGTTATAATGATCACCTTAGGGCACGTATTACCATATTATATCTGGATCTGAAGGTAGACGTTATAGATTCACCTTAGGGCACACGTTTACCATATTATATCTGGATCTGCAGGTAGACGTTATAGATCCACCTTAGGGCACATTATTACCATATTTAATATCTGGATCTGAAGGTTAGATGTTATATTTTTCCTTAGTGCACGTAACCATGTTATTTATCTGGATCTGCAGGCTAGAATTATATTTCCACCCTTAGGGCACATATATTACCATATTATATCTGTGATCTGCAGGTGCACGATATGCCACCTACGTTACCTAAGCAGGGCACGTTTACTGGATTTTTCTTCTTCTGGAATCCAATATTAGAACCCATTTATAGATCGCACGATATTACCATATTATTCTATGAGACCGGTCCATCTGCCAATGAAGTTGGACACACTATAGATCCACCAAGGGCACGTATTATCCAATTATATCTGGATCTGCAGAGAATGTCGTATAGATCACCTTTGGGCACGTACGTAATCATACCATATTATATCTGGATCTGAGGCATCGAGAATGATCGTACTTATGACTGTATTACACGGGCATTTCAGGGAGAGTTGCATAAATTCCCACATACTTAATATCTGGATAGCCAAAATTATAGATAACCTTAGGGCTCGCATATTTGATATATATATCTGGATCTGCTAAGGCAGTCGTTATAGATCCACCTATATGGCAGTATCATATTACCATCTGGATCCAGTTAGACGTTATGATATCCACACATAGATTTATGAATGCACGTTATTACCAAGCATTTTATCTGGATCTGAAGTTACACACTAAATAGTATTCACACTAGGGCCACGTATTAATGCATATTATATCTGGATCTGAAGTTGGCAAATATAGATCACACCTTTGGGCACGTATTTACATATTATATCTGGATCTGCAGGTTAGACGTTTATAGTTATTCAACCACCAATCATGGTAGACATGATTGTCTATCTGATATGGTAGAAATGGTACATAGATCCACCTTAGGGCTCCAATTAATATGTTACTGAATGCGACAAATGGTCACAGGTTTTATCACTAGCAGTACCCAATACCTACAGGGCAACTATATTAACATATTAATATCCATGGATCTTGATAGCCAAAATATGTTACAGTTCTGGAATGTGAATAAATGATTGTCACCTGGGCCCACTTACGCCAATATGGATTATATCTGTCTGAAGGTAGAATCGTTATAAATTGAGGGCCGACCAACCTCAATCACGTATTACCAAATATTCTGGATCTACAAAAATCTGTTACATTACATGTCGCTATAATTCACACTTCACCACTACACGTATTACGGCAATCATATAGCCAAAATATGTTACAGGAGAATGTAGAGTCGCTAAATGGTCACACTGGGCCGGTCCATTGGCCAATCATGGATACCAATAGATCCGCTAAATGGTCCACACTTAGGGCACGTAATATTACCATATTTACTGGATCTGAATGTCGCTAAATGGTCATTTCCACCTTCATTATATATAGCCAAAATATGTTACAGGATCGCTAAATGGTCACACTGGGCCGTATAGATCCACGCCCTATTGGGCATGGATACCATATTATATTACAGGAGAATCTCGCTAAATGGACGTTATCACACTGGAAGGGCAAGATCATGTAACCGTCATTACGTAATCATGACGTATATGCCAAAAATGGTTACAGGAGAATTGTCGTAATTTACTAATTGGTCCTGATCCACGGTTAATCATGGGCCAAAATATGTTATTACAGGAGTGTCCGCTAAATGTCACACTGCAGGTAGACACGGTTAATATTGATAGCCATAAAATATGTTACAGGAGAATGTCGCTAAATGCACTGGGCCGGTATTACGGTACGAAACATATGTAAATGTAAAGCTGAGGATGGGCCGATATTTACAATCATGGATATCTATGGAGGACGAAAGTCTGAAGTTACACTGTTATAGATCCACCTATAGGGCACGTATTACCAATATTATATCTGGATCTGAATGTCGCTAAATGGTCACCACATACTAGGGATAATGTCGCGGTCCCACGGCCAATCACCATTAAATCATCATGACCATATTTTATGTTACAGGAAATGGATCTGCAGGAAATGGTCACACTTGGGCCGGTCCACGGCCAATCATGATAGCCAAAATATGTTACAGGATTGTATCTGGACTGAATGTCGGTTGACGGTAAATCATGGTCACACTTGGTCACACTGGGCCGGTACGATAGCCATTTACAGGAGAATTATCTGCAATGGGCGGCCACGGGCCAATCACACTTAGGGCCACGGTTACAATAATATTATGATGGATAGCCAAAATATGTTAACAGGAGAATGTCGCTAAATGGTCACACTGGGCCGTCACGGACAATCATGGGATAGCCAAAATATGTTACAGGAAGAATGGATCTAAATGTTCACACTGGCCCGGTCCACGGCCAATGCATGGTATAGATGTTACAGTGTTATAGAACCTTAGGGCACATAATATTACATATTATATCTGGTCCATCTGCAGGATAGCCAAAATTACAGTTCGCTAAATGGTCACCTAGGCCGGTCCAACAATCATTATTACCATAAATATGGATCAGACAGAATAGTATGTTACTGGATAATGTCGCTAATGTCACACTGGGCCGGTCACGGCCATTCATGTATAGCCAAAATATGTTACAGGAGAATCTCGCTTAAGTTACACTGTTTAGATTCATCACGGTCAATCACGTATAGCAAAAATGATTACAGGAGAATGTCGCTTAAATGGTCACACTGGGCCGGTCACGGCCAATCATGGGTAGCCAAAAATTCACCAAAATAGGGAGAATGTCGCTACGTATTCCACCAATATTATATCCAAAAATGGATACTGAGAATGTCGCTAAATGGTCACACTGGGCCGGTCCACGGCCAATCATTAGGGCCAAAATATGTTACAGGATATTATATCTGGATCTGGCAGGTCCACGGCCGATCATGATAGCCACGTTATAGATCAACCACCTTAAAAGGTGAAATGTCGCCTACACATGGGCCGAGTCCCGGCCGGCCCAATCATGTATAGACCAAATATTTACAGGACAATCTAACCAAATATATAATGTCGCTAAATGGTCACAACTGGGCCGGCCACGGCCAATCATGGATAGCCAAAATATGTTACATTGGATCTGAAGTTACACGTTATAGATTTCCACTGGGGCAATCATATATTACCAAAATATGTTACAGGAGAATGTCGCTAATATGGTACACTGGGCCGGTCCACGGCCAATCATGAATAGCCAAAATATGTTACAGGAGAATGTCGCTAAATGATATCACACTGGCCGGGCCCACGTAATCATATAGCCATATTATATCTGGATCTGCAAGTCCTACGTTATGATCCACGGCCAATCATGGATACCAAAATATTATTTACAGGAGAATGTCGCTAAATGGTCACACTGAAGTCCACGTAATCATGGATAGCCAATATATGTTACAGATCCTAAATGGTCACAGGGCCGGCACACGGCCATTCATAATTATAGCCATATTACCTGGAATGTCGCTAAATGGTTACAGATCTCCCCACGGCCAATCATTGGTTAGCCAAAATATCATGTTACAGGAGAATGTCGCTAAATGTCACAAATAGCTGGGCCGGTCCACGGCCAATCATGGATAGCCAAAATATGTTACAGGACAATGTTTAAATTCAACTGGGCCAGTCCACGGCCAATCATGGATAGCCAAAATATGTTACAGGAGAATGTCGCTAAATGGTCACACTGGGCCGGCCCACGGCCAATCATGGATAGCCAAAATATGTTACAGGAGAGGTCCTAAATGGTCACACTGGCCGGTCCACGGCCAATCATGTCATAGCCAATTATATATGGTTGTCAGGTTAGAATCGTTATAGAATCCAAATAAGGGCACGGCCAATTGGACCAAAATATGTTATATTGGATCTGTCACAGGTTAGATAGCCAAACATATACATGTATCACATGTCATGGATAGGTTCACACTGGGCCGTTCATCATTATAGCCAATAATATATGTTACAGGAGAATGTCGCTAAATGGTCACACTGATTCCACGGCCTAGGCATGTATTACCAAAATTATGTTTGGATCTGGAGGAATGTCGCTATATAGATCCATTAGGGCACGGTCATTAAATTAGGGTAGGCCAAAATATGTTACAGGAGAATTCGCTAAATGTCACACTAGGGCCGTCCACGGCAATCATGTATAGCATAAATATGTTTGCAGGAGTATATCGCTAATGAAACCACACTTAGGGCACATATGTTTCACGGATTATATATGGATCTACAGGAGAATGACGTTATAGATCCACACTATAAGGGCACGTATTACCATATTATATCTTGTCTGCAGGCAGACGTTAGTATAATCCACCTTAAGGGCACGTTATTACCATATTACAGAGATCTGGATCTGATAGTCCATACTGGGCACGTCACGGCCATATCATGGATAAGAAAAATGCATATGTTTCTACAGGTTTGTATTATGATCCAAATGGTCACACTGGCCGGTCCACGGCCAATCATGGATCTGAAGTTACAGGATAATGATCGCTAAATCACGTCAATACATAGCCATATCCTGGATCTGCACAGGTTAAATGTCGCTATATGGTCACACTGGGCCGGGTCGTAATCATGGTATAGCAAAATGGTTTTACAGGAGAATTGTCGCTAATGGTCACACTGGGCCGGTCCACGGTCAATCATGGATAGCCAAAATATTTTCAGGAGATATCGCTTATAAATGGTCACACTGGGCCGGTCCATTTGGCCAATCTGGATAGCCAGACGTTATAGATTGTCGCTACCGTCATAGGGCCGGTCCACGGCCAATGTATAGCAAAATATGTTACAGGAGAATGTCGCTAAATGGTCACACTTAAACAAATTATGGATAGCCAAATATATTTACAGGAGAATGTCGCTAAATGTTGGGCACACTGGGCCTATCATTATAGCACCTATAGGGCCAAATGTTCCACTGGGCCGGTCCACGGCCAATCATGGTATATCCAAAATATTTAATTACTAGAGGTATGTCGAAATGACACACTTAGGCCGGTCGTATTAATCATGGTCAAATATTGTTACTGAGAATGTCGCTAAATGCACACTGTTCCGGTCACGGTCTATCATGGTATAGCCAAATATGTTACAGGAGATATGAATGGTCACACTTTCCACGGCCTTATAAATGGATAGCAAAATTTTTACAGGAGAATGTCGCTAAATGGTCATACTGGGCCGGTCCACGGCCATTCATGGATACCAAAATATATGATTAGGAGAATTCGCTTAAAGATCACACTGGGCCGAGTTACGGGGATAGCAAAGTATTTACAGGAGATTATATGGTCACACTGGGCCGGTCCACGGACAATCATGGATAGCCAGTAGTTATAGATTACAGGAGAATGTCGGCTACGTATTACCATTCATTATCACGGCCATCTGATGTATAGCATAAATAGTTACAGGAGTGAGGGAGAAATGGCACATGGGCCGGTCACACGAAATCATGCACCTCAATATGTTACAGGAGAATGTCGCTAAATCTGGTCACACTGGGGCCGGTCACGGCCAATCATTTAGCCAAATATGTTACCGCTTAAATGGTCACACTGGGCAGTCCTAATCATGGATAACAGGTAATATTTACAGGAGAATGTCGCTAAATGCACACTGGGCCGGTTACCATATTACCTTATGGAGGAATATGATAGGTACAGGAACAATGTACTAATGGTTTCCTACCTGGGGCCGGCCACGATTATCATATATACGCTAAAATGTTTAAGGTACATATGTCGTTATAATGGTCCTAACTGGGCCACACGGCCCAATCTTGGGCACGTATTTACCATATTATATGGATCTGGAAGTTAGATGTTACAGAGAATGTCACTATATGGTCAGACGTATTACCATATAGCCAAAATAATGGAGTACTAAATGGTCACAAGGGCCGGTCCACGGTAAATCATTTAGCCAAAATTGTTACGGGCACGTATGTGCTTTATCACAAATGGATCTGAAGGGTAGACGGCGTTATTGATAGCCAAAATAGGAGAATTACTCTAGGTTCCATCTAATGTATAAATGGTCAGTCTTTGCTGACACGGCCAATCATGGATAGCCAAAATGTTTTTACATTAATTCAAATGTTCACACTGGGCCGGGGCATGTATAGCGCAAAATATTACAGGAGAATGTCGCTTCTTACATGGGCTCCACGGCATTATTGTATATCCAAAATATGTTACAGGAGAATGTCGCTTTAATGGTTCACACTGGAGGTCCACATATCATATCATGGATAGCCACAATATGTTACAGGAGAATGTCGCTAAATGGTCCACCTTGGGGCATACGGTCAATCATTCATATATGTTACAGGAGAATGTCGCTAAATGGTCACACTGGGCCGGTCATCAATCATGGATCTAAACATGTTACAGGAGAATATCGCTTAATGGTCACACCTGGGCCAATAATCCACGGTAATCATGGATAGCCAAAATATGTTACAGGAGAATGTCGGTAGACTAAATGGTCACACTTGGGCACGGCCCACCATTAATCATGATAGCCAATGTTACAGGAGAATGTCGCTAAATGGTCACCTCTTGGGCGGTACCACGGCCGATCATGGATAGCCAAAAATGTTTCACGGTGACGAAATGTTCACTCTTAGGGTCCACGGCCAATAAAGGATAGCCAAAAATAGATTACAGGTAGAGGTTAAGGTCAGCTAATGGTCACACTATTACCATATTAATGATGGATAGCAAAATATGTTACAGGAGAATGTCGCAAAATTGGTCACACTGGGCCGGTTACGGCCCAAATACCATATCTGTGAAATATATTTACAGGGAGATCAGTAAATAGGTCGCATGGGCCGGTCCACGGTCAATCATGTATAGCCAAAATATGTTACATATTCGCTATAATGGTCACACTGGCCACATTTAGCCAAAATTTCGTTCTAAACATATAACTGGCCAGATCCCACGGAATCATGTTAGCCATTATTTAAGGAGAATGTCGCATCTAATTACTCAGACTGGGTCCGGTTTCGGTCATTATCTATGGATAGCCCAAAATATGTTTCAGGAGATATGTCGCTAAATAGTTACACTGGGCCGGTCCTACGGTCAATAATGTTAGCCAATATTTACATATGTCGCTAAAATCACCTTAGGATAGGACTTAAATCATGGATAGCTCCTTATGTACTTCAGGAGGACGCTATAATGGTCACACCTTGGCCGGTCCACGGCCAATCATTTTAGCCAAAATATGGTATAGTCTGAGAATGTCGCTAAATGGTATCCACTGCTTCCACGGCCAATATTATGGATTTACCAAAATATAATTTAAAGTAGACTATTGTCGCTAAATGGTCCACTGGGCGGTCCACGGCAATCATTCATAGCCAAAATTGTTACAGGAGAATGTCGCTAAATGGTCACACTGGGCCGGTCCACGGATCAATCATTGATTAGCCAAAACCATGTTACAGGAGATGGTCGCTAAATGGTCACACTGGGCCAGCTCCACGGTCAATCATGGATAGCCAAAATATATTACAAGAATGTCCTAATGTTCACACTGGGCCGGTCCACGGCCATTCATGGATAGCCAATGGATTTGATGTTACAGGAGAATGTCGCTAAATGGTCACACTTGGGCAGACGTATTATTATGTATAGCCCACCTAAATATCTGCAAGAATGATCCAGATAATTGTCATAGGGCCGGTCCTACGGCCAATCCATGGATAGCCAAAATATGTACAGGAGAATGTCGCTAAATGGTCACACTTGGGCCATTCCACGGTCAATCATGGTTAGCCAAAATATGTTACAGGAGAATGTCGCTAAATGTTCACACTGGGCCGGTCACGGTCAATTATATAGCCAAAATTTGGACATATGTTACATAGATGTCCCTTTATAAACCAATGGCACGTTCTAGAATCATATAGCCAAAAATCCTACAGGAGGATGTCGCTAAAACCACACTGGGTAATACGGTATAGAATATGGATCCCAAAATATATCATGTTACAGGAGTATGTCGCTTAAGAATGGTCAACTGTACGGTCCACTATGGATAGCTGGATCTTACAGGAGAATGTCGAAGCGATTAATGCCACCACTGGGCCGTCCACGGTACAATCATTGATAGCCAAAATATTTAAACAGGAAATGTCGCTAAATGGTCACACTGACCGGTCCACGGTCAATCATGGGTATAGCCAAAATATGTTACAGAGAATGTCATTAAATGGTCACACGGACCGTCACGGCCAATCATGGATACCCAAAATATGTTACAGATGTTAATGTCGTTTAATGGGTCACACCATGGCCAGTATACGGCCAATCATGTAGCCACAAATAGTCACATCACGGAGCCAATCTGTGTATAGCCAAAATATGTTACATCAATGTCGCTAAATGGTCAAAGGTCCAACGGCCAATCATTGATAGCCAATTACAGGATAATGTCGCTTCTAAATGGTCACTGTACCGGGTACGGCCAATCCATGGATACCAAAATATGTTACAGAGAATGTCGCTAAATTTCACACTGGCCGGTAATCAACTATGTACTAATGTCCAATCTGTTGGATACAAGAGAATTAAATGTTACAACTGTAAAACCGGTAGACGTCAATATTGGATACCAATTTTATCTGGTCAAGAGTAATGTCGTAGTCCACTGATCCAACTCGTCCACGGATACCAATCATGTATAGCGCAAATCATATTACATAGAATGTCGTTTGCAAACTGGTCCAAAACAATTGGGCCATAGACCCACGGCAATCATGTGTATAGCCAAAATATTTACGATATAGTATATGCTTCCAATGGTCATACATGGGCCGGTCCACGAATAACTTTTCATGGATAGCAAAATATGTTACAGGAGAATGTCGTAAACTGTGTCACACTCTCCACTGGAATCATGGGATAGCAGAAAATATGTTACAGGATAATCTGAATGGTCACACTGGCGGCCCACGTCATGTACTTTTCTATGTCGCTAAATGTAACTGGAATGTCCGTTCACACTTTTGGCATGCAAGTAGCCAAAATGGGATGGTTACAAGATATTGACGCAAAATACTTCAATGGGCTGGTCAAAGCCAATATGGATTTCCAATATGTCGGAGAATGTCGCTATGCACACTACTTCTTAATCATGTAATCCCATATGCCGTTTATGTAGTCACAGAAATTGCTAAATGGTTAATACTAATGGTTGGCCGTACAAAATCAGATATATGTTACTTCCAAATGTCGCTAAAAATGGTCACAACTTTGGGGCCGGTGCCAGCGGTCCAACATGCGGTATAGGGCCGATGGAAATAAGTTCCAGTGGAATATATCGCAAAATGTCACACCGAGCCGCGGACCAACGGCCCATACATGGGAGTAGCCCAAAATAAATTTAACAAGGAAGAAAGTCGCCTAAATGGGTTCAGCGACTGGAGACCTGGCGTCCGCCGTCAAACACGTAATAGCCAAAACATGTTTACAAGCATGCATGAGAATGATCGCTAATATGGTCACAACCTGGGGCCGGTCCCGCTGTCAATACAAGTTATAGACCAATATAATGTTCAAGGAACACTTGTCCGCTACATGGTCATAGGCTGGGGCCGGTCCCCCCGGTCAATCATGTGAAAAATGCCGAAGAAATAATTTACATGGACAATGTCGCTAGAATGGTCACACTGGGCCAGGTATTCCACGGCCAAGTCAAATGGTGAATAGCCAATATATAGTTACAGGAGAAAGTCGCTAAAAATTGTGTCACACAGGTCCGTCCCACGGACAATCATAGGGATAGCCGAAATGTGATACAGTGAGAATGTGGCCGCTGAAAATGTGTTCACGCAACTGTGGGCCGGTCCAGCAGGCCAATCATGGATAGAGCCAAGAATAGAATGTTCAAAGAGAATGTCGACTAAAGGATTCCACACGTGTGCGGCCAGAACCACGTCCAATCAATTGGAGTAGCCAAAAAATAAGTAAGCAGGAGAAAAGTCGCTAAAATGGGGGACACTGTGCTGGCCACGTCCAATCGGGGGATAGTCCAAAATATTGTTACAAAGGGATAATGGCGCAAATGGTGACACTGAGGGCCCGGACCACTTTCAATTTATCGTTAGCCAAAGGGTCCCACAGGGGAAGTCGCTAAATAGTTACACTGGGCCGGTCCCACGGTCATTAATGGATAGCCAAAATATGTTTCTGAACATGAGAATGTCGCTCTTTTAAAGTGGTCACACTGGTCCGGTCCACGGTCGAATCAAGGAATAGGCCAAAATATTTATCAGGGAGAGAATGTCGCGGCTAGAATGGTTCAGCAGTGTGAGGGCCGTCCCCCGGCCAGTCCATGGTTGATCGCCAAAATGTATGTTACAGGAGAAGGAGTCGCTAAAAGGTCACACAGGTCCCGGTCCACGGTCTACAAGTCATGGATAGCCAAAATCCTCTTACAAGAAAATGTCGTCAAAGATTGGTCCACACAGGGCCGGTCCACGGCCAAACATGTATAGCCAGAATAATATGTGTAGTGATAGGAGAGAATGTCGCAAAATGTTTGCACTCGGGCTGGTTCCAACGGTCCATCATGGAAAGCCAAAATATGTTACTAGGAGGATGTCGTTAAATGGTCACACATGGCCGTCACGGCCAATCATGGATAGCCCTAATAATGTTTTAACAGGAGAATGTCGTTTAATGGACACAGCTGGGCATGGTCCACGGCCAATCATCGTGATAGAGGCCAAAATAAGTTACAGGGCAATGACCAATAAAATATCACATCTGGTGCCAGTCCACACGGTCTAATCATGTATTAGCCCAATATATATACATAGTATGAGAATGTCCGATCTAAATGGTCACACTGGATTGGCCGGCACCCACGGCCAATCCTTGGATACGCCAAAATATTTTTAAAAACGAGGGCCAATGTTCTGCAAAATGGTGTCACATTCTCTGGGCCGGTCCACGGTATGCCAATATCATGGGCTAAGCCCAAAATGATGTTACAATACGGATGAAAGTCGCCAAAATGTTGCACAGCAGGGTGGGTCTGCCTGGGCCGGTTTCACGCCAATCCCAATGTATAGCCCAAACCTGTATTATCAAGGAGAAATGTCCGCCTAAATGTGGTCACAATCTGCCCGGTACACGGTCAATCATTGATAGGGACCCTAAAAATGTTATTCGAGCTAGGTAGAATATCGCAAAATTGGTCACTACATTGCTGCCGGTGTCCACTGGCAAATCATAGGATAGCACAAAATATTGTTAACATGAAGACCATTTGCGCTAAATGGTCACAGCAGGGCCGGCCCACGGTCGCAATTCATGTGATATCCACAAAATATAGTTAACAAGTAGAAGTGGCCGTTAAGAAGGTCGCAACCAGGGCCGGACAACGGAGAAATCATGGAAAGGTCCAAAATAAGTTTTCAAGGTGAAAGTCGCAAAAAGGTCCCACACAGGTGAGAGGATCAGGGGGCCGTACCACGGCCAATCAGTATATCCATAATAGTGTTTACAGGACAAAGAGAGTCGTCTAAAGTGTACATACGTACTGTGTCCGGGTCCACGGCCAATCAGTGAAAGATCCAAAATATGTTTACAGTATCAATGTCGCTATATGGTTCAAACGCGCTACACTGGGTCGGGATGTCAACTGGGGCGCAATCCAGCGGACAATCATGATGAAGGCCAAAAAATGATAGTCAGGAGACTGGTCGCTATAAATGGAATCACACGGTCGTGGGCTGAGGTCAGGCATCGTTCCAATCATACCATAGGCCAAAAAATTATTACAAGGAGAAATGTCGCTAAATGTTCACACAAAGGGTCCTTTCCCACGTTCAATCAGCGGAATAGCCAAAACATGTTACAAGAGCGGATAATGTTCGCTAAGTGTGGGTCCATCACATGGGGACCGGTCCCAATCGGTCAATCAGTGTATAGCCTAAAATATGTAACAGTGAGAATGATCAGCCAGATGGTAACAAGGGAACATTCAGTGGTCCGGTCCAGCTGTCAATTCAATGGTAAATCCAAAATATATTAGTACCGGACAAGGTTCGCTAACTGGTCACATTGGGCCAGGTTCCAGCGTGACAATGGCATAGGATATCCGCAAAAATAAGTTTAACAGGAGAATGAGATCGTCGTAAATGGGGTCTACATTGTCTGGGACCGGCCCACGGTCACTCCATGTAAAATCCAAAATATGTTACAGTGAAAATGCGTACGCAAAAATGGTCCCACACTGGTTGGCCCCGTTCCACGGCAAGAACATGGAAATGCCCAAAAAAATGTTACATGAGAATAGTATCGAGCTAAAATTGTCAACACTGGGTGCCGGTCCCACGGCCAATCATAGTGTATAGTGATCCAAAATATGTTACAAGAGAATGTGTCGCTCAGAATGGCCCACACTGGGGCCGGGTCCCCCCACACGGTCAATCATGGATAGCCAAAAATATGTTACAGAGAAGGGAATGAATCGCTAAATGGTCGCACTGGGCCGGACCCCCACGGTCAATCATGGGATAGCCAAAATAAGTTTACAGGAGGATAATGTCGCTAAATGAGGGTGTGTCACACTGGGCCGGGTCCACGGCCACGGCCAATCATGGTATTTAGCCACAATATAGTTAAACATGAGAATTTTCGCCGAAATGGTTACACTGTGGCCGTGCCCACGGCGCAATTCATGGATAGCCAAAAATATGTTACAAGTTGGGAATGTAGGACCAGCGGAGTTGCTAAATGGTCACTCACTGGGGCGCGGGTCCAGCAGGACCAATCATTGAGATAGCCAAAACTAAGTTACAGGAGAATGAGTCGCGCTAAATTTGGTCACACTGGGCCGGTCCACGGCCAATCATGTCATGAGCCGAAAAATATGTTACAGGAGGAATGGTTTCGCGCTAAATGGTCACACTGGGGGCCGGATCACGGTTCAATCATTGGGATAGCCAAAAATATGTTACCAGGAGAATGTTCGCTAAATGGTCACACTTGGGCCGGGTCCACGGCCAACTCATGGATAGGCCAAAATATATGTTACTAGGTGGAATGTCGCTTAAATGACCACACACTGGGGCCGGGTCCCACGGATCCAATCATGGATAGCCAAAAGATGTTTCAGGAGGAATGTCAGCTATATGGTCACACTTGGCCGGTTCCACGGGCCAATCATGGGAATAGGCCACTAATATGTTGACAGGAGAATGTGGGTTGGGGATTGCCGCCGCTAAAATGGTCACACTGTGGGCCGGCCCGGTCCACGGGCCAATCATGGAATAGCCAAAATATGTTTACAGGAGAATGTCGCTAAAAGTGAGTCACACTGGGCCGGAGGTCCACGGGCCAATCGATGGGATAGCCAAAAATAATGTTTTACAGGGGAGAATGTCGCTAAATGTGTCCACACTGGTCCGGTCCACGGTTCAATCATGGATATCCAAAATATGTTACAAGGAGAATGTCGCCGTAAATGGTCACACTGGGGCCGGTCCCGGTTTCCAATCAGTGGATAAGACCAAAATATGTTACAGGGAGAATGTCGCTAAATGGTCACACTGGCTGTGCCGGGCGCCGGCCAATCATGGATAGCCAAAAAATCTCTGACATGGAGGAATGTACCGCATTCTAAAAGGTTGACAACTGGGCCGGTCCACGGCCAAATCATGGATTTGCCAAAATATGTAACAGGGAGAATGTCGCTAAAATGGTCCCAAATTCTGGGCCGGTCTCCACGGCCAATCTCATGTGTAATAGCCAAAATATGTTTACAGGAGAATGTCGCTAAATGGTCAAGCACTGGGCCGGTCCCAACGGCCCAATCATGGATAGCCAAAATATGTTACAGGACAATGTCGGCTTAAATGGGTCACACTAGGGCCGGTCCACGGACAATCATGGATCTTGCCAAAATAAGTTACACAGGAAGTCCCCACGGCCAATCATGTATAAGCTTAAAATGGTGTACGCACAATGTGCTAAAGGTCCGGCCGGTCCCCAACGGCCAAATCAATGGATAGCCAAAATAATGATTACAGGAGAATGTCGCTAAATGTTTTCACACTGGGCCCGGTTCCACGGCGAATCATGGCATGGGCCAAAACAATGCAACAATAGGTCACACTAGGTGGGACCAGTCCGGTCCACGGCCAAACATGGATAGACCAAAAATAATGTTACATGGGATGAATTGTCGCTACTAAATGGTTAACACTCCGGTAACTACGGCCAATCAAATGGATAGCCAAAATAATGTTACAGGTAGAATGTCGCTAAATGGTCACACTGGGGCCGGTCCCACGGCCAATCATGGATAGCCAAAATATGTTACAGGATAATGTCGCTAAATGGTTCACACTGGGCCGGTCCACGGCCAAACATGTGATTAGCCAAAATTTGTTACAGGATAAGTGTCGCTAAATGGCTCACCACGGGCCGGTTCCATGGCCAATCTATGGATAGCCAAAATATGTTACAGGATAATGTCGCTAAATGGTCACACTGGGGCCGGTCCACGGACCAATCATGGATAGCCAAAATATATTACAGGAGAATGTCGCTAAATGGTCACACTGGGCCGGTCCACGGCCAATCATGGATAGCCAAAATATGTTACAGGAGAATGTCGCTAAATGTTCACACTGGGCCGGTCCACGGCCAATCATGGATAGCCAAAATATGTTACAGGAGAATGTCGCTAAATGGTCACACTGGGCCGGTCCACGGCCAATCATGGATAGCCTAAAATATGTTACAGGAGAATGTCGCTAAATGGTCACACTGGGCGGTCCACGGCCAATCATGGATAGCCAAAAAATATGTTACACAGGAGAATGTCGCTAAATGGTCACACTGGGCCGGTCCACGGCCCAATCATGGATAGCCAAAAATATGTTACAGGAGAATGTCGCTAAATGTGTCACACTGGGCCGGTCCACGGCAATCATGGATAGCCAAAATATGTTACAGGAGAATGTCGCTAAATGTTCACACTGGGCCGGTCCACGGCCAATCATGGATAGCCAAAATATGTTACAGGAGAATGTCGCTAAATGGTCACACTGGGCCGGTCCACGGCCAATCATGGATAGCCAAAATATGTTACAGGAGAATGTCGCTAAATGGTCACACTGGGCCGGTCCACGGCCAATCATGGATAGCCAAAATATGTTACAGGAGAATGTCGCTAAATGGTCACACTGGGCCGGTCCACGGCCAATCATGGATAGCCAAAATATGTTACAGGAGAATGTCGCTAAATGGTCACACTGGGCCGGTCCACGGCCAATCATGGATAGCCAAAATATGTTACAGGAGAATGTCGCTAAATGGTCACACTGGGCCGGTCCACGGCCAATCATGGATAGCCAAAATATGTTACAGGAGAATGTCGCTAAATGGTCACACTGGGCCGGTCCACGGCCAATCATGGATAGCCAAAATATGTTACAGGAGAATGTCGCTAAATGGTCACACTGGGCCGGTCCACGGCCAATCATGGATAGCCAAAATATGTTACAGGAGAATGTCGCTAAATGGTCACACTGGGCCGGTCCACGGCCAATCATGGATAGCCAAAATATGTTACAGGAGAATGTCGCTAAATGGTCACACTGGGCCGGTCCACGGCCAATCATGGATAGCCAAAATATGTTACAGGAGAATGTCGCTAAATGGTCACACTGGGCCGGTCCACGGCCAATCATGGATAGCCAAAATATGTTACAGGAGGATGTCGCTAAATGGTCACACTGGGCCGGTCCACGGCCAATCATGGATAGCCAAAATATGTTACAGGAGAATGTCGCTAAATGGTCACACTGGGCCGGTCCACGGCCAATCATGGATAGCCAAAATATGTTACAGGAGAATGTCGCTAAATGGTCACACTGGGCCGGTCCACGGCCAATCATGGATAGCCAAAATGTTACAGGAGAATGTCGCTAAATGGTCACACTGGGCCGGTCCACGGCCAATCATGGATAGCCAAAATATGTTACAGGAGAATGTCGCTAAATGGTCACACTGGGCCGGTCCACGGTCAATCATGGATAGCCAAAATATGTTACAGGAGAATGTCGCTAAATGGTCACACTGGGCCGGTCCACGGCCAATCATGGATAGCCAAAATATGTTACAGGAGAATGTCGCTAAATGGTCACACTGGGCCGGTCCACGGCCAATCATGGATAGCCAAAATATGTTACAAGAGAATGTCGCTAAATGTTCACACTGGGCCGGTCCACGGCCAATCATGGATAGCCAAAATATGTTACAGGAGAATGTCGCTAAATGGTCACACTGGGCCGTCCCACGGCCAATCATGGATAGCCAAAATATGTTACAGGAGAATGTCGCTAAATGGTCACACTGGGCCGGTCCACGGCCAATCATGGATAGCCAAAATATGTTACAGGAGAATGTCGCTAAATGGTCACACTGGGCCGGTCCACGGCCAATCATGGATAGCCAAAATATGTTACAGGAGAATGTCGCTAAATGGTCACACTGGGCCGGTCCACGGCCAATCATGGATAGCCAAAATATGTTACAGGAGAATGTCGCTAAATGGTCACACTGGGCCGGTCCACGGCCAATCATGGATAGCCAAAATATGTTACAGGAGAATGTCGCTAAATGGTCACACTGGGCCGGCCCACGGCCAATCATGGATAGCCAAAATATGTTACAGGAGAATGTCGCTAAATGGTCACACTGGGCCGGTCCACGGCCAATCATGGATAGCCAAAATATGTTACAGGAGAATGTCGCTAAATGGTCACACTGGGCCGTCCACGGCCAATCATGGATAGCCAAAATATGTTACAGGAGAATGTCGCTAAATGGTCACACTGGGCCGTCCACGGCCAATCATGGATAGCCAAAATATGTTACAGAGAATGTCGCTAAATGGTCACACTGGCCGGCCACGCAATCATGGATAGCCAAAATATGTTACAGAGAATGTCGCTAAATGGTCACACTGGGCCGGTCCACGGCCAATCATGGATAGCCAAAATATGTTACAGGAGAATGTCGCTAAATGGTCACACTGGGCCGGTCCACGGTCAATCATGGATAGCCAAAATATGTTACAGGAGAATGTCGCTAAATGGTCACACTGGGCCGGTCCACGGCCAATCATGGATAGCCAAAATATGTTACAGGACAATGTCGTTTAATGGTCACACATGGCCAGTCCACGGCCAATCATGGATAGCCAAAATAGTCACACAGTGCCAGTCCACGGCCAATCATGTATAGCCAAAATATGTTACAGGAGAATGTCGCTAAATGGTCACACTAGGCCGGTCTACTGCCAATCATTGATAGCCAAAATATGTTACAGGAGAATGTCGCTAAATGGTCACACTGGGCCGGTCGACGGCCAGTCATGGATAGCCAAAATATGTTACAGGAGAATGTCGCTAAATGGTCACACTGGGCCGGTCCACGGCCAATCAGCTGTTTATTGTATGGTTTTCAGAAAACCGATTTTTTTTCTGGGTTAATGGTAATTTCAGAGGTCAAAAGTCAAAGGGTGAACATTAATGTTTGCAGTGTTTAAAAGAGTAGAATACGATTTTTCTCTGCTTAGTACTGTATGTTGATCTTGACATTACTAAGATATCAACATCGTGACATGGGCCGCGTGACGGGGATCAATCAGGTCATTTTCGATAAACTAAGGAATTGTTGGTTTCTCAGCGTGTTTAAAACAGATTTTGAATTTTTATCAGAATTTTTATTTGGGTTGTTTTCTCAGGCAACACATACAGTGCAAGTAGGGTGTTAGAATTCTGCTTGTTGCCCAATTACATGGTCGTAAAATTGATACTCTTCCTTCGGTTGGATTTATGTGAATACAATATGAATTCAAATGACATAGGAAAAGTATGCATATGCTTAATAAGTTATCAGATATGATTTCTAGAATTAAAATGAAGTTTGGTTATAAAATGTCGTCCTTGGCATATACATCCAGGAGTGTGAGGGTATAGTGGTTATTTCACTTACATTCTTACCATACCGGATACTCAGTTTTAATTTAAACGAGAAAACTATCAACACTTCGTGTTTCCTTCTACTGAAGGTCGCTGGCGTTCCTGTACGTGGTAGCTTAGAACTGTTGTTATTGTCCATTCGCATATTGTTTTTGTTGTATTCTTTCCACCTCTTATTCAATATGAACTTATATTTCCCCCGAGTAGCACTGGTCGATAACGTAAGAATCCTAGATATAAATGTTGAATGATCCCTATTCATTGTTTCTGTAGTGTATTATTTCATTGATAATACAATCTTAGAAAACGATAAGAATATAGCTGAAGGATTGAACCATGTTGCCTTTGAACAACAGATAAAAGCTTCTCGTCATTTCGGACTATATTCTTCTAAGTGATGAGGCTTGTGATGAATTCATACACAGATGTTTCTATGATACTTTATGAGATGAACCCTTTGATTTATGGTGTGAATAAATCCCTAATCCAAAGGGTTGACTAGCTATTATATAGTATAATCCAAGATAACGTTAATGATTCTTTATTGACTATGATTAATTTGTGTTCAACACCGGGTATTAATATCGAAAGATAACGGTAATGCCTCTGTAATTCCATACTACAAAACTATCATTTAAATGCCGTATTCACACCATATACATACTACAACGCAAGAAAGATATAACGATTTTGAGATAAATTAAAAATCACCCTTGTATACATTTATGAACAAAGTAACAATACGAGGTTTGGATAACTAGGCCATCCGATATTCACCGGACCACAGATTAGTACTTAACACTGGACCATAAGGTTTACCAACGACATTACTGTTTCTCCCCGGCGCATTGGGAAACAGGAACTTAGCTCTAGAACTGTCAATGTATGCGGGTTTTGTTTGTCTTACTCATCTCGCCTATGGTCCTCTATCTATTACTGATGACCCAGTGTTTCGTTATTACACGTACATCAATGTACCATCGCTCTGGTTGTATCAGTTCTTACGTCTGGATGTAGGGTAGTGGACGCTAGATAGATAGGCATGTAGCATGCCGAGAGTAATCACGTCATGGGCGGCAATCC
Source organism: Argopecten irradians (assembly GCF_041381155.1). Taxonomy (NCBI): domain Eukaryota; kingdom Metazoa; phylum Mollusca; class Bivalvia; order Pectinida; family Pectinidae; genus Argopecten; species Argopecten irradians. Next base: position 329,555 of record NC_091140.1, on the reverse strand, counting down.
AGACACACGTTTAAGATCCTTTCTCTTGAGATTAATTGAGAGATAATCTCGCGATGGCATTGATTCATTTCAATATATCGTCATACGCATTAATTATGATCGATAAGAGAAAGCATCACCATGCATATTTTCTTTTGAAGCCCAATTTTAGCTATTGGTTTTAGCTATAGGAGCAAGAAAGAAAATAAAGAATTCACGTAAAAACAATTATAGAAATAATGCAGATACTAGTACTAGACTGAAACTATTAATGTTGTGTAACAAAAACACTGCCATGAGCACGAAGACAAAGGGACCATTTAATGGTACGGGTATTATCATTGTTCTCGATATTGCCTCCAAATATTAATTACACAATCATGAATGATAACCACATATGAGATTTGACAAAAAGGGGACATCGACACATGGGCAAAGAAACTCGTTAAGGAACCAGTATTTACAGATACATTTGTGTTTGTAGAAAATTGTGTGTAACCTACCTTCCTGGTTACTATGGTGCATGGAATTGATATAAACACTGCCTCTGCCACTGTTCGAGATATATATCGTGGCTAGTACATATTCCTCTTTAGAAAACAACTCTTGTCCTTAGCATTAACAACTACGCTTTCGCAATTATCAAAAAGTAGTACTCTCAAGTTCCTACAGCAAAGTAAAATACCATTAATTAGAATTAAAACACTCTCTTAGCTAGAAATCGACCCAGTGGTTATGGCTTGCAAGTTCATCATTTGGCTAAAGAAAAGATGTTTGTTCTGTATCCGTGACGTCTATTACGGTATCTAACCGCATCACATTGGAATAATGAACTACCGAGACCCATAAACCTTAGAGCCTCCATCCCATTTAAACTTCCGGTCATCTTTACTCTGAACGCCTGTAAAGGGCCATTGCTTCAACACATTGACTTATTTGTGTATACTCAGTGGGGCTTGGATTAATTGAGGCGTTTCATGTAACCAATCATGTTTTTTTTACAATGTTGAGATTTTGTCAGAATTAATTAATCGATCCGGATTTACATGTCCGTTTTAGTCTGTCGGTTACGACATTAGAATTGACACGCAAGTTCCTCATACGACCAGTTGTATTCTCGAGAGAAAGCCCCTATCGCCAAAGGCAATGATCACACTCATCCCTTCACATTCAAGAGAATACATGATGAGCTTTAACGGAATATATAAAGTACAACACAACACTGAAAGGTGCACAACACAATCACCTCCGTATGGAATTAACCATCAGCGATGGACAATTCATAGGTAATTACATCCAGGCTGATTACAGGTCATGAATGCAAATCACATAAAGATAAATGGTATAAACTGATAATCCTTGTTCATGTTACATAATTAGGTCAATGCGATTTTATGATAGATAATCATTTTTGGTTATGATAATAAAATCATCCTGCTGTGATATAACTTATATATATCAACACGTTCGTCTACTTTTGTTTTTTCCTGTATATAACTCGTGTCTATTATATCGTTTGGGTACCTATAAATGACACCTACAGTTCACACCGTAGGGTTAGAGAGGATCACCTGTATCTTTTGTTTTACTTGATTTTTCTTATTTCCTGATTGGCTACCGTATTACCGACATTTCGTAAAGGCCATGGCACCGACTCTGGTGAGATGTCATTACTACGGATGTCATATTGTATACCAGAGAGAAATTTTCTAAGATTTCATTTATTTTTTATCAGCTTTATTCCCCATGTAAATATAAGTCATTATATCCTGGTAATATATAGACGATATACTTCCAATCTGTAATACATAGACTATGTACTTCCAATCTGTAATACATAGACGATGTACTTCCAATCTGTAATACATAGACGATGTACTTCCAATCTGTAATACATAGACGATGTACTTCCAATCTGTAATACATAGACGATGTACTTCCAATCTGTAATACATAGACGATGTACTTCCAATCTGTAATACATAGACGATGTACTTCCAATCTGTAATACATAGACGATGTACTTCCAATCTGTAATACATTGATGATTAACTTCCAATATGTAATACATAGACGATGCACTTCCAATCTGTGATACATAGACGATATACTTCCAATCTGTAATACATAGACGAATAACTTTCAGTCTGTAATACATACACGATGTACTTCCAATCTGTAATACAAAGACGATGTACTTCCAATCTGTAATACATAGACGAATAACTTCCAATCTGTAATACATAGACGATGTACTTCCAATCTGTAATACATAGACGATTTACTTCCAATCTGTAATACATAGACGATGTACTTCCAATCTGTAATACATAGACGATGTACTTCCAATCTGTAAAACATAGACGATATACTTCGAATCTGTAATATGTAGATGATGTATTTCCAATCTGTAATACATAGACGATGTACTTCCAATCTGTAATACATTGATGATTAACTTCCAATATGTAATACATAGACGATGCACTTCCAATCTGTGATACATAGACGATATACTTCCAATCTGTAATACATAGACGATGTACTTTCAATCTGTAATACATAGACGATGTACTTCCAATCTGTAATACATAGACGATGTACTTCCAATCTGTAATACATAGACGATGTACTTCCAATCTGTAATACATAGACGATGTACTTCCAATCTGTAATACATAGACGATGTTCTTCCAATCTGTAATACATAGATGATGTACTTCCAATCTGTAATACATAGACGATGTACTTCCAATCTGTAATACATAGACGATGTACTTCCAATCTGTAATACATAGATGATGTACTTCCAATCTGTAATACATAGATGATGTACTCTCAATCCTTAGGCGATCATTTACGCATGTATTTTATAAAATCCATTGTAACAGTGCTTATAAACCAATATGCTTAAAATGTAATTTTACATTTGTATATCGAAAATTATTCCATTTGGAGTTGGCTAATTTGAAACTAGGAATATTTTGTGTCAAATTTATAATGTTGCATTATAAATCATAAGCAATAAAAACTAATTTGTTCAAATTATTCATTAATATTTCATCATTATCTTTAATTTGTTCAAATTCTTTGATGAGATGTACATATTATGTAGTATTATTTTAAATTGTTATCACAAATGAGATTTTATTTCATTCGCATTAAAACAAATTCAAAATATATATTTAAATCACTTTTATCTTTTACTGCAAACTGTGTATTGTTGTCGATCTGTATTTTGAAAAAGGTACAGATACACCTGAATGTAGTTCAGCAGACGTGATATTATCCAATAACCCAATCTACGATTTGGGCCCATAGTTTTCCATTCAGTTTTAATCAAAATGAAATATTACACACAATGTCAAACGATGTGATGATTCCAAAACGGTGGTGACCATCTTGGTCGTAGTGACAAGGGACAGAGAATGGCGAGATGAAATGTCAGTGATGTCCTTTGTCCCAGTCACCTTTCAGGTCTGGAGCAGACGACAGCGCACTTCTCTGTAATAAAATGACAGGTTGATGGCATGTCATTAGCTATTATCTCAGGGAAAATGATAGTACCGACCGACTGTTGAATCTCCTGGGCGAGGTTCTAGAAGGGGACAAATATCATAGTTTTCATGCAAAAGTAAGCATCTTCTATAATGTTATTATATTATAGATTTGCATACTAAGGATAGGAAACCTTCTAAAGGATATTTACCTATGGTTCGAAATATTCTCCCTTGACATAGCCTCTATCATTAAGGACGATTCTTTGGTATCGAAGTGGGAGCGTTTGACATTTAGAATATATGCATGAACTTGATGTTATAAAAAATCCCAAATATGCCGATTGGGACGTATTCTCGACAAAATTATCCTGAAAATGTTCTCGATCACGTTCGCTTTGCAGGGGTATCAAGAGGCAGTAGTTGTTCATATCAGTTCAGCGCATGCGCAGTTATCTCTAAATATTACATAACTGTGGTTGTGTTGATACGTAGAAAAAGAAAAAAGAAACATTGATAAGAAAGCGATAAGGTTATTGGTTAATTCTGTTGGTTGTAAGTTGTTATTTGATAAGACATGATGGGGTGTCCTAGTCACCTCGGAATCCCCCGGGAATGTACCATATCTATTATTGATTAGAAACACTAATTATCCCTTTGTTAGGTTATGAAATATCAACTGACCGTCATTCGATGCATGCAGAGGGAGCTTTTTCAGAATCGATTGTAGTTCTACTCCGAAAAAAAAAACTTTCCTAATGGAATAAAACTTAGTGGAGCGGCCATTGATTGATTGTACCGTCCCGAATAGCACACGAATCGTAGTAACTCCACAGAGACTTGTACTACACAATAAGTTCACATACTAAATTAAAACATCAGGACCACGCCAATCAGCTAATTTTAGACCCTTCACAACTCCCACGATCTGATTCCAAAATAGGCTTGGTTTGTTCAATTATATTTGGTTTGATAAAGCTGTTGGTAAATGAAAATAAATATCTACTTATTAATGACTCCTTATTCATGCTAAATAAAACTTTGTCTCCCAAAAATGACTTCATATCTATTTGGAAGCAGAACGCTTTAGTCAGTTTTGTTAATGTTTCTAATCAGTAATGGTTATGTATTTTTAAAAAAAAATGCCTTAATATTTATATTCATGCAACGCGTATTTCACACACAAAACACAACTCGCTATATAAACACAATGACGTGACTCACATAGCTTGTAATGGTAAACACTAATTATACAGCGCTATAGAACACTATACTCTAAGGTAATATCTAGTATCTAATGATCTGGTTTATATGGTATGCACCAGATAACTTATTGTTTGGTGTTTGACCATCCTCGATACTCCAGAGTTGTTATAATGGACATTTTATCCACCCCTGGACTACATGTAAGTTTAGGCTTCAAAGGAAATATTTTCAAGTCTGTGATTAGTACATATATTTCCTCCCGATCTGCCATCAGTTTTACTATGATACAGTCCATGGGTGGATAAACGTCAATAATAGTAACCCCTAAGTATTTAGAATGGAGTTTGACGGATATATTGCATTATTGTCAATCACAGTACGCTTTTTAATGCCACTTATAAAGAAGTCTTTTTTCTCTCTTGACCATTGAGAGAATCCTTCACTGCATCCATTCATCTGGTTGAACTTTGGATCCAGAGTCGGCTGTTTTTAAGTTTGCACATAGCTGAGAGACTGATGGATTGAGATCAAGCAGTAAGGTTTATCAATTTAAAGACACAAATAATTGTTGCAGCCATGTAAAGTACAGCCTTTTGAACGAAGCTTTAGATTAAAATGTTCACATAACTGCCTCAAAAGTGATGCTTGTTCTTCCACAGGCATACCATCAGTATCCCATACAACAAAATCCATGGACATTCTAGCTGATCGAATAGTCATTTTTACACATATCGGTTAAAGTTTCTTTTAAAAGGTTCAGATGGGCACACGACAGAGTCAAAATGATCAAATGTCAGAAATATCGGTACCCAATGCATTATTTTTTTTCTTTGCAAGATTCTTTATGAAAATGCTATTTACTCTTTTTTAGATGATGCCAACTGTCCTGGTTATAGATCTGTCGGTAACGCGACTGTCAGACTATATCATGGACTTTATTGTCATTTCCTTTGGATCCAACAATGACACACCTTCTTCCAAGACTGAGGAGAGCTTTCCAAACTTGATCCTCATTGTCGTATCAAAATTTAACTAACCATCGCTTTTCTATAGCATATGGAAGTTCACTATTCCCTAGTGATGCTTTCTTACAAGTGTGTGTATCCTTAGGTTCTGAGCCTTTAAGCCCTAGGAATCCTTTCGGCTATGAGAATGCTAATAGATTAACCACCCATACGAATGTACATAAACCACTAAATATTATATGAAATAAAAATAAAAATAAAAATTATTCTATCATTCTAAAGTTGCTCACGTGGATGATATTATGTATTTAATTATTTTCCAGTATATATATAACTATTGCATTGACATGGCCTATTTATATCATTTGCAAATGATTCGCAAACATGCTGCGATTTTTCGAGGAGCAATAGTTTATTGGTTGCGCTAATATAATAAAATTCTCTTTTTTCGGTTATATCTTATTGGTGTAACATATTTTGTGTAATCCGTTTCAACAACATATTATATATACCTGTTGTAACTTACATTTAAAAAGGCCTTTCCTTCTACATACATATCACACTATTTGATCTCATCTAGTCTGACTACGATACAATGTTCCAGTCATCAATGGGATTCTTTCTTTTCAAACTCATAAAGGTATGAGATGTGATCAGTTCTGTAGGTTAATAATTCATATGTAATAAAGATACGGTAAGACATTGATAGCACAGTATCAAGTATATTTATTTCCCAAGGGAGTTCTATCTGTAAGATTAAGGTCTTTTCTGGTGGACCTGATAGTCAGGTTTACAGGTATTGCTAGAGGACTGCCCAGTAATAAACCCCCAGTTACACGTCTATATCGAGATGGCCTTGGCTGGGCTCTACAAACTTAGCTGGACTTACTTGATTTCGTTAAAACATACATAAGACAGACACATTTCCTGAAATCCGATCATCTACGACGAATCTCTCAGAACCTCACGGTTGCCGTCCGTTCTGATTAATCGATTGCAGTTTCCGATTTCATTTCTAAATCTCTGGTGTTTTGGTGTTTGTGAGTTGAAATAAGATGAGGAAACTCCACACGCTTGGTTGATATCCCTGTTGATGAACTGTCACTGTCATTTTGTATTTGTGTAAAGACTGAATATACAATTCAGATTTGTCTTGCGAGGCTTTAATCATTATTGAAAAAGACAGGTCCCGAATCAAAGTCTGGTATTGTGTTTGCTCTCCAAATGATTTCGAAATTAAGCTAGATTTTTATCCGAGAGCGCAGGCATTGTGATTCTGGTTATATTATTTGGGGATAATAAATCCTAAATTAGGATTTCCTATCCAAGACCAAGACGGCACAGGTCCTTGGTATCATCGGTCACAATGATGGAAAGGCATTGATAGTCAAGAAAACGAAAACATCTTGATCTTCTTGAGGTAAAAAAAACAAGGAGACGCAAAAATCCTGTTTGAAGTAGGGCACGGTGATGTACGTTGCTAATTATATTTTGGCAAACAAATATATTTAAAACATGCTTGATTTTCTATGTGGGGACCGATGTGTTATCTTTGATTTTAAATGGTTCTTTTTTAACAAACATATGTTTGATTGTTTGTTCGTTTGTTTGTTTGATTAACGTCCTATTAACAGCCAGGACCATGTAAAGACGGCGTGCCATGGATGTGGTGTTTAGCGTGTATATGTAGTGTGTCGTGCGTGTTTCGTGTTGTGTCTCCGTGTATAGTGGAAATCTTTTCCGTTTATAGTTCTTTATCACTGAATCATGCTGCCGAATAGAAGACATCAAGCAACAAACTCCATCCGGTCACATTATACTGCCCGCGGGCGAACCAGTCGTCCTACACCCTTAATGCTTAGTGCTAGGCAGGAGCAGAAACTACTTCTTTCATAGACTTTGGTATGCCTCGGCCAGGGTACAGAACCCAGAACCTACGAGCTCTCACCAGAAGGCCAGAAGAGAGACGATAGGAAGAATAAAGTCAAGTTATGAAGAAAAGAAAAGATAACATCCTATTTAGTCGCCGTTTACGATCATATAATAGTGGCAGCAAGTACAATTCTAACGCACGTATTCTAGTTACTAGGAAAACTGACAACAGTAAGCTTTAACTTTGGAAACCCATACGTCCAACAAAAGCCATGTATATATATATACTTCTACTGGAAATGTAAATTAACTATACGAGCTGCATTTTAGAATGTTAAGTGTTGTTTGTTAACATTATAACACCTTTGCTTTGAATCAGAATTGATCATATTACTTAATTCAAAGACATCCTTTTTACTCATCTCGTTTTATTTTTCAGAAGAATATACTTTTGGTCAAAGCAAACCAAAAAATAGTGGTTATTTTTATTTTTATTTCATTCAGGATTGTACTTTATTTTGATTTATGGCAGTAAATATGTATGATGCAATAATCACCAAAGTAGACATGGAATAAAATCAATACTTCAGATGTTCGATAACTGTCTTGGTTTTTTAAAGTAAGTAACCATTTTATATCTTGTTTCTGTTGTAACTCCATCATGCATTGATGCCACTGTGACACTATAATACCATATTGCCGGTAATGCGGACTTATTGTCATGTCGTCCTGATAAAACCCACTGTGTCGTAGATAATGGTCAAATGATAATTACCAGGGCGACATTTCAATTTCATGTAATTTCCATGACATTAACACTGTACGGACTCTCATATCATCTCATCGTCCTAATTATATCGACCTCGCTGCATCAACGATTTATTCTCGTCGTGCATAGATCTCCCGATATACATTGTACTGCAGTACCGGTATAAATGTGTCTGTATTAACACACGATGGAAGTCATGTTGTTTTCCGCGATAGTAGACTGGTCGGGACATCATTAATGTTGCCACAATGCATGATATTCATTCCGTATGCATTGTGCTAAATTTGTCAGTGTATCGATTGTCGTGAGTCTTTCTACTGCTTAGTCGCTGTGTTAAATTCACCGTTTTTTTACAATAAAAATTATATCAACTTTCAAATTTCTTAACTTTATTACAATTATTAAGAAATGGTGTATTTTGCCCATGATAACTTTCCTGGTGATATTAAGCAATTTTTTTCACTCGTGGCAAAATATTAGAAATAAATGTATTATCTCTTCCGTCAGGCGAGTTATCATCGTGGCTTTGAATACTAGTAAGAATATTACCTTATTATCTTCGATTAACTCATTTCCATATGATGTCCCATTCAATATATTTGTCATTTGTGAATTGTTTAATTATAGAATGACAAAATAATACGAATTAACTTTATGTAACAATGTTACATATGTTATACGTGACAGTTATCATAGCTGTTATCTGTGATTTGTGATAGACAGTTATCATAGCCGTTATCTGTGAACAGTGATAGACAGTTATCATAGCTGTTATCTGTGAACAGTGATAGACAGTTACCATAGCTGTTATCTGTGAACATTGATAGTGATAGACAGTTATCATAGCCGTTATCTGTGAACAGTGATAGACAGTTATCATAGCTGTTATCTGTGATTTGTGATAGAGAGTTATCATAGCCGTTATCTGTGAACAGTGATAGACAGTTATCATAGCTGTTATCTGTGAACAGTGATAGACAGTTATCATAGCTGTTATCTGTGAACAGTGATAGACAGTTATCATAGCTGTTATCTGTGAACAGTGATAGACAGTTATCATAGCCGTTATCTGTGAACAGTGATAGACAGTTATCATAGCTGTTATCTGTGAACAGTGATAGACAGTTATCATAGCTGTTATCTGTGAACAGTGATAGACAGTTATCATAGCTGTTATCTGTGATTTGTGATAGACAGTTATCATAGCCGTTATCTGTGAACAGTGATAGACAGTTATCATAGCTGTTATCTGTGATTTGTGATAGACAGTTATCATAGCCGTTATCTGTGAACAGTGATAGACAGTTATCATAGCTGTTATCTGTGATTAGTGATAGACAGTTATCATAGCCGTTATCTGTGATTAGTGATAGACAGTTATCATAGCTGTTATCTGTGAACAGTGATAGACAGTTATCATAGCTGTTATCTGTGAACAGTGATAGACAGTTATCATAGCTGTTATCTGTGAACAGTGATAGACAGTTATCATAGCCGTTATCTGTGAATAGTGATAGACAGTTATCATAGCTGTTATCTGTGATTTGTGATAGACAGTTATCATAGCGTTATCTGTGAACAGTGATAGACAGTTATCATAGCTGTTATCTGTGAACATTGATAGACAGTTATCATAGCTGTTATCTGTGAACAGTGATAGACAGTTATCATAGCTGTTATCTGTGAACATGATAGTGACGTAGTTCGTGACAGTTATCATAGCTGTTATCTGTGAACAGTGATAGACAGTTATCATAGCTGTTATCTGTGATTAGTGATAGACAGTTATCATAGCTGTTATCTGTGAACAGTGATAGACAGTTATCATAGCTGTTATCTGTGAACAGTGATAGACAGTTATCATAGCTGTTATCTGTGAAAGTGATAGACAGTTATCATAGCCGTTATCTGTGAACAGTGATAGACAGTTATCATAGCTGTTATCTGTGAACAGTGATAGACAGTTATCATAGCTGTTATCTGTGATTAGTGATAGACAGTTATCATAGCCGTTATCTGTGAACAGTGATAGACAGTTATCATAGCTGTTATCTGTGAACAGTGATAGACAGTTATCATAGCTGTTATCTGTGAAAGTGATAGACAGTTATCATAGCTGTTATCTGTGAACAGTGATAGACAGTTATCATAGCTGTTATCTGTGAACAGTGAGTGATAGACAGTTATCATAGCTGTTATCTGTGAACAGTGATAGACAGTTATCATAGCTGTTATCTGATGATTTCAGGTTATTGTGATAGATAGACAGTTATCATAGCTGTTATCTGTGATAGTGATAGACAGTTATCATAGCGTTATCTGTGAACAGTGATAGACAGTTATCATAGCCGTTATCTGTGAACAGTGATAGACAGTTATCATAGCTGTTATCTGTGAACAGTGATAGACAGTTATCATAGCTGTTATCTGTGAACAGTGATAGACAGTTATCATAGCCGTTATCTGTGATACAGTGATAGACAGTTATCATAGCTGTTATCTGTGAACAGTGATAGACAGTTATCATAGCCGTTATCTGTGAACAGTGATAGACAGTTATCATAGCTGTTATCTGTGAACAGTGATAGACAGTTATCATAGCTGTTATCTGTGAACAGTGATAGACAGTTATCATAGCTGTTATCTGTGAACAGTGATAGACAGTTATCATAGCCGTTATCTGTGAACAGTGATAGACAGTTATCATAGCCGTTATCTGTGAACAGTGATAGACAGTTATCATAGCCGTTATCTGTGAACAGTGATAGACAGTTATCATAGCTGTTATCTGTGAACAGTGATAGACAGTTATCATAGCCGTTATCTGTGAACAGTGATAGACAGTTATCATAGCTGTTATCTGTGAACAGTGATAGACAGTTATCATAGCCGTTATCTGTGAACAGTGATAGACAGTTATCATAGCTGTTATCTGTGAACAGTGATAGACAGTTATCATAGCTGTTATCTGTGAACAGTGATAGACAGTTATCATAGCCGTTATCTGTGAACAGTGATAGACAGTTATCATAGCTGTTATCTGTGAACAGTGATAGACAGTTATCATAGCCGTTATCTGTGAACAGTGATAGACAGTTATCATAGCTGTTATCTGTGAACAGTGATAGACAGTTATCATAGCTGTTATCTGTGAACAGTGATAGACAGTTATCATAGCTGTTATCTGTGAACAGTGATAGACAGTTATCATAGCCGTTATCTGTGAATAGTGATAGACAGTTATCATAGCTGTTATCTGTGAACAGTGATAGACAGTTATCATAGCTGTTATCTGTGAACAGTGATAGACAGTTATCATAGCCGTTATCTGTGAACAGTGATAGACAGTTATCATAGCTGTTATCTGTGAACAGTGATAGACAGTTATCATAGCCGTTATCTGTGATGAGTGATGGACAGTAATCATAGCCTTTATCTGTGATGAGTGATAGACAGTTATCATAGCCGTTATCTGTGAATAGTGATAGACAGTTATCATAGCTGTTATCTGTGAACAGTGATAGACAGTTATCATAGCCGTTATCTGTGAACAGTGATAGACAGTTATCATAGCCGTTATCTGTGAACAGTGATAGACAGTTATCATAGCCGTTATCTGTGAACAGTGATAGACAGTTATCATAGCCGTTATCTGTGAACAGTGATGGACAGTTATCATAGCTGTTATCTGTGAACAGTGATAGACAGACAGTTATCATAGCTGTTATCTGTGAATTAGTGATAGACAGTTATCATAGCCGTTATCTGTGAACAGTGATAGACAGTTATCATAGCTGTTATCTGTGAACAGTGATAGACAGTTATCATAGCCGTTATCTGTGAACAGTGATAGACAGTTATCATAGCCGTTATCTGTGAACAGTGATAGACAGTTATCATAGCCGTTATCTGTGAACAGTGATAGACAGTTATCATAGCCGTTATCTGTGAATAGTGATAGACAGTTATCATAGCTGTTATCTGTGAACAGTGATAGACAGTTATCATAGCCGTTATCTGTGAACAGTGATAGACAGTTATCATAGCCGTTATCTGTGAACAGTGATAGACAGTTATCATAGCCGTTATCTGTGAACAGTGATAGACAGTTATCATAGCCGTTATCTGTGAACAGTGATGGACAGTTATCATAGCCGTTATCTGTGAACAGTGATAGACAGTTATCATAGCTGTTATCTGTGAACAGTGATAGACAGTTATCATAGCCGTTATCTGTGAACAGTGATAGACAGTTATCATAGCCGTTATCTGTGAATAGTGATAGACAGTTATCATAGCTGTTATCTGTGAACAGTGATAGACAGTTATCATAGCCGTTATCTGTGAACAGTGATAGACAGTTATCATAGCTGTTATCTGTGAATAGTGATAGACAGTTATCATAGCCGTTATCTGTGAACAGTGATAGACAGTTATCATAGCTGTTATCTGTGAACAGTGATAGACAGTTATCATAGCCGTTATCTGTGAACAGTGATAGACAGTTATCATAGCCGTTATCTGTGAACAGTGATAGACAGTTATCATAGCCGTTATCTGTGAATAGTGATAGACAGTTATCATAGCCGGTATCTGTGAAGTGAGAAGTTACATGTTTATCTGTGAATAGTGATAGACAGTTATCATAGCTGTTATCTGTGAACAGTGATAGACAGTTATCATAGCCGTTATCTGTGAACAGTGATAGACAGTTATCATAGCTGTTATCTGTGATTAGTGATGGAAAGTTATCATAGCCGTTATCTGTGAACAGTGATAGACAGTTATCATAGCCGTTATCTGTGAATAGTGATAGACAGTTATCATAGCCGTTATCTGTGATTAGTGATAGACAGTTATCATAGCTGTTATCTGTGATGATAGACAGTGATGGACAGTTATCATAGCCGTTATCTGTGAACAGTGATAGACAGTTATCATAGCTGTTATCTGTGAACAGTGATAGACAGTTATCATAGCCGTTATCTGTGAACAGTGATAGACAGTTATCATAGCTGTTATCTGTGATAACAGTGATAGACAGTTATCATGGCCGTTATCTGTGAACAGTGATAGACAGTTATCATAGCTGTTATCTGTGAACAGTGATAGACAGTTATCATAGCTGTTATCTGTGATTAGTGATAGACAGTTATCATAGCTGTTATCTGTGAATAGTGATAGACAGTTATCATAGCTGTTATCTGTGATTAGTGATAGACAGTTATCATAGCTGTTATCTGTGAACAGTGATAGACAGTTATCATAGCTGTTATCTGTGAATAGTGATAGACAGTTATCATGCTGTTATCTGTGATAGTGATAGACAGTTATCATGCTGTTATCTGTGATGAGTGATAGACAGTTATCATAGCCTTTATCTGTGAACAGTGATAGACAGTTATCATAGCTGTTATCTGTGAACAGTGATAGACAGTTATCATAGCTGTTATCTGTGAATAGTGATAGACAGTTATCATAGCCGTTATCTATGAATAGTGATAGACAGTTATCATAGCCGGTATCTGTGATGAGTGATAGGCAGTTATCATAGCTGTTATCTATGAATAGTGATAGACAGTTATCATAGCCGTTATCTGTGAACAGTGATAGACAGTTATCATAGCCGTTATCTGTGAACAGTGATAGACAGTTATCATAGCCGTTATCTGTGAACAGTGATAGACAGTTATCATAGCTGTTATCTGTGAACAGTGATAGGACAGTTATCATAGCTGTTATCTGTGAACAGTGATAGACAGTTATCATAGCTGTTATCTGTGTGAACAGTGATAGACAGTTATCATAGCTGTTATCAAGTTATTATTCTGTTATCTGTGAACAGTGATAGACAGTTATCATAGCCGTGTATCTGTGAACAGTGATAGACAGTTATCATAGCTGTTATCTGTGAACAGTGATAGACAGTTATCATAGCCGTTATCTGTGAATAGTGATAGACAGTTATCATAGCCGTTATCTGTGAACAGTGATAGACAGTTATCATAGCCGTTATCTGTGAAACAGTGATAGACAGTTATCATAGCCGTTATCTGTGAACAGTGATAGACAGTTATCATAGCTGTTATCTGTGAACAGTGATAGACAGTTATCATAGCTGTTATCTGTGATATTGACTATCATAGCTTATCTGAATAGTGATAGACAGTTATCATAGCCGTTATCTGTGAATAGTGATAGACAGTTATCATAGCTGTTATCTGCGTTATCTGTGAATATAGACAGTGCGTTATCTGTGAACAGTGAGACAGTTATCATAGCCGTTATCTGTGAACAGTGATAGACAGTTATCATAGCTGTTATCTGTGAATAGTGATAGACAGTTATCATAAGCTGTTATCTGTGAACAGTGATAGACAGTTATCATAGCCGTTATCTGTGATCAGTGATAGACCAGTTATCATAGCCGTTATCTGTGAACAGTGATAGACAGTTATCATAGCCCGTTATCTGTGAACAGTGATAGACAGTTATCATAGCCGTTATCTGTTATCTGAGACAGTTATCATAGCTGTATCTGTGAACAGTGATAGACAGTTATCATAGCTGTTATCTGTGAATAGTGATAGACAGTTATCATAGCCGTTATCTGTGAACAGTGATAGACAGTTATCATAGCCGTTATCTGTGAACAGTGATAGACAGTTATCATGGCTGTTATCTGTGAACAGTGATAGACAGTTTAGACAGTGATAGACATAGCTGTTATCTGTGAACAGTGATAGACAGTTATCATAGCTGTTATCTGTGAACAGTGATAGACAGTTATCATAGCTGTTATCTGTGAACAGTGATAGAGAGTAATCATAGCTGTTATCAGTGAACATGATAGACAGTTATCATAAGCCGTTATCTGTGAACAGTGATAGACAGTTATCATGGCCGTTATCTGAGAACAGTGATAGACAGTTATCATAGCCGTTATATGTGATGAGTGATGGACAGTAATCTTAGCCTTTATATGTGATGAGTGATTGACAGTTACCATAGCCGGTATCTGTGAATAGTGATAGACAGTTAGCATAGCTGTTATCTGTGAACAGTGATAGAGAGTTATCATGACCGTTATCTGAGAACAGTGATAGATAGTTATCATAGCTGTTATCTGTGATTAGTGATGGACAGTTATCATAGCCGTTATCTGAGAACAGTGAGAGACAGTTATCATAGCCGTTATCTGTGAATAGTGATAGAGAGTTATCATAGCTGTTTTCTGTGAACAGTGATAGACAGTTATCATAGCCGTTATCTGTGAAATCCTTATGTTTGTGTTGGCGTTACAGTTTCCGTTTTAGCTAACCGACATCGACGACTGATCCCTTGCAGTATGTCAACATCGGCGAGCGAGCGACCAGTTCCCCTACAGTATGTCAACATCGTCCAGCGATCCCTTGCAATATCTAGACATTGGTGAACGATCATTTTCCCCTGGAGTATGTTAACATCAGTGAGCGATCCCTTTCAATATGTCGAGATTGGCGAGCGATCAGTCCCCCTGCAGAATGTCGACATTACCGAGCGAACCCCTGCAGTATGCCGACATTAACGAGCCATCAATCAGTTCTTCTTCAGTATGTCAGCATTGGCTAGTGATCCCCTACAGTACGTCAACATTGGTGAGCGATCCCCTTCAATATGTCAGCATCGGTGAGCAATTCCTACGGTATATCAACATTGGTGAGCGATCCCCTTCAATATGTCAATATCGGCGAGCGATCCCCTGCAGTATGTCGACATTGGTGAGCGATCGATTCCCCTGCAGCATGTAAACATCGGCTAGCGATCCCCTGCAATATGCCAACATCGGCGAGCGATCTCCTGCAGTAAATCGACATTGGATCAACAGTCTGGCTCTTCCAATAAAACTGCCTTAAAAAGCATTTACATGTATTTGTATATTTGTTTACATACCGTTTTTTCAAGACTTTTCAAATACATCAGATATATCACAGATACATATGTATGTCATATGATTAATACTATCTTATGGCCCAGATTTTATCGAGGACACTGAGACGCCACGAACTTCAATGATAGCGGTCACATAAAAATATGAAAAGGACACCAATTGTAAAAGAGAAACATGGTTTTGATATAAACTAAATTTCTCTGGACTTAATACGCTATCTGGATATTTAGCGAAACCAAAATCAATTTTGTCTTTACAGACGAATAACAGAGCAACCCTAGTTACGCAACAAAAAGGAATCAGATTTAAAGTATAAAACATTAGATATACTGACTGTACTTTCTTAGCAAGGCCTTGTTGTATGAATAAAGACAATGTTAATTATCTTATATGGTTAAAAATATTGAACTATAATCTATAATCTGACGGTTGTTAAATACTTCTTTTAACTTCATTTGTCAGTAGCACAAAATTGCCTTTGAAGGAATCAATTGACAAACGTAACTGATAGTAAATTTTCAGTATTTTACAGTGTTGGACTCAGTAATGCGTTTAGCGGACCCGTTTATCAAACATATTTTAAAATTTCTGTGGAAAACGATATCTTTTTAACGATTCGTTTATCATTGATCAGATCAAATAAAAGAGTATCTTATCCTTTGTCTTTGGTGCTAGTTGAAAACCAATTAAGTCAAGTAAAAATGCAAAGAAAAGATAGAGATTTCGCATTACTTTAAATTCCATATCGAATTGTGCAGTTTTTAAGAGCGTTTTTACCTCATATATTTCTATAATACTAAAAGTAGTTTTCTCATTGTACATGTTTTGTTACATATTTACTAGTAGTTTCCGTAACGTCTCTAATAACAGAAAGGTCTACATAAAACATTATGATGATTGTTAGGTAATGCTATACCTGATGGTAAGTATACGATATAACAGAAAGGTCTACATAAAACATTATGATGATTGTTAGGTAATGGTATACCTGATGGTAAGTATACGATATAACAGAAAGGTCTACATAAAACATTATGATGATTGTTAGGTAATGGTATACCTGATGGTAAGTATACGATATAACAGAAAGGTCTACATAAAACATTATGATGATTGTTAGGTAATGGTATACCTGATGGTAAGTATACGATATCTACATAAAACATTATGATGATTGTTAGGTAATGCTATACCTGATGGTAAGTATACGATATAACAGAAAGGTCTACATAAAACATTATGATGGCGGCTGTTATGTAATGGTATACCTGATGGTAAGTACACGATATAACAGAAAGGTCTACATAAAACATTATGATGATTGTTAGGTAATGGTATACCTGATGGTAAGTATACGATATAACAGAAAGGTCTACATAAAACATTATGATGGTTGTTAGGTAATGGTATACCTGATGGTAAGTACACGATATAACAGAAAGTCTACATAAAACATTATGATGATTGTTAGGTAATGGTATACCTGATGGTAAGTATACGATATAACAGAAAGGTCTACATAAAACATTATGATGGTTGTTAGGTAATGGTATACCTGATGGTAAGTATACGATATAAACAGAAAGGTCTACATAAAACATTATGATGGTTGTTAGGTAATGGTAATACCTGATGGTAGGTAAGTATACGATATAACAGAAAGGTCTACATAAAACATTATGATGGTTGTTAGGTAATGGTATACCTGATGGTAAGTATACGATATAACAGAAAGGTCTACATAAAACATTATGATGGCGGCTGTTATGTAATGGTATACCTGATGGTAAGTATACGATATAACAGAAAGGTCTACATAAAACATTATGATGGTTGTTAGGTAATGGTATACCTGATGGTAAGTATACGATATAACAGAAAGGTCTACATAAAACATTATGATGGTTGTTAGGTAATGGTATACCTGATGGTAAGTATACGATATAACAGAAAGGTCTACATAAAACATTATGATGGTTGTTAGGTAATGGTATACCTGATGGTAAGTACACGATATAACAGAAAGGTCTACATAAAACATTATGATGATTGTTAGGTAATGGTATACCTGATGGTAAGTATACGATATAACAGAAAGGTCTACATAAAACATTATGATGGTTGTTAGGTAATGGTATACCTGATGGTAAGTATACGATATAACAGAAAGGTCTACATAAAACATTATGATGGTTGTTAGGTAATGGTATACCTGATGGTAAGTATACGATATAACAGAAAGGTCTACATAAAACATTATGATGGTTGTTAGGTAATGGTATACCTGATGGTAAGTATACGATATAACAGAAAGGTCTACATAAAACATTATGATGGTTGTTAGGTAATGGTATACCTGATGGTAAGTATACGATATAACAGAAAGGTCTACATAAAACATTATGATGGTTGTTAGGTAATGGTATACCTGATGGTAAGTATACGATATAACAGAAAGGTCTACATAAAACATTATGATGTTGTTAGGTAATGGTATACCTGATGGTAAGTATACGATATAACAGAAAGGTCTACATAAAACATTATGATGATTGTTAGGTAATGGTATACCTGATGGTAAGTATACGATATAACAGAAAGGTCTACATAAAACATTATGATGGCGGCTGTTAGGTAATGGTATACCTGATGGTAAGTATACGATATAACAGAAAGGTCTACATAAAACATTATGATGGTTGTTAGGTAATGGTATACCTGATGGTAAGTATACGATATAACAGAAAGGTCTACATAAAACATTATGATGGTTGTTAGGTAATGGTATACCTGATGGTAAGTATACGATATAACAGAAAGGTCTACATAAAACATTATGATGGTTGTTAGGTAATGGTATACCTGATGGTAAGTACATACGATATAACAGAAAGGTCTACATAAAACATTATGATGGTTGTTAGGTAATGGTATACCTGATGGTAAGTATACGATATATAACAGAAAGGTCTACATAAAACATTATGATGGTTGTTAGGTAATGGTATACCTGATGGTAAGTATACGATATAACAGAAAGGTCTACATAAAACATTATGATGGTTGTTAGGTAATGGTATACCTGATGGTGTAAGTATAGGTAATGATAACAGAAAGGTCTACATAAAACATTATGATGGCGGCTGTTAGGTAATGGTATACCTGATGGTAAGTATACGATATAACAGAAAGGTCTACATAAAACATTATGATGGCGGCTGTTAGGTAATGGTATACCTGATGGTAAGTATACGATATAACAGAAAGGTCTACATAAAACATTATGATGGTTGTTAGGTAATGGTATACCTGATGGTAAGTATACGATATAACAGAAAGGTCTACATAAAACATTATGATGATTGTTAGGTAATGGTATACCTGATGGTAAGTATACGATATAACAGAAAGGTCTACATAAAACATTATGATGGTTGTTAGGTAATGGTATACCTGATGGTAAGTATACGATATAACAGAAAGGTCTACATAAAACATTATGATGGTTGTTAGGTAATGGTATACCTGATGGTAAGTATACGATATAACAGAAAGGTCTACATAAAACATTATGATGGTTGTTAGGTAATGGTATACCTGATGGTAAGTATACGATATAACAGAAAGGTCTACATAAAACATTATGATGGTTGTTAGGTAATGGTATACCTGATGGTAAGTATACGATATAACAGAAAGGTCTACATAAAACATTATGATGGTTGTTAGGTAATGGTATACCTGATGGTAAGTACACGATATAACAGAAAGGTCTACATAAAACATTATGATGATTGTTAGGTAATGGTATACCTGATGGTAAGTAAGTATAACGATATAACATTAAGATGTCTACATAAAACATTATGATGGTTGTTAGGTAATGGTATACCTGATGGTAAGTATACGATATAACAGAAAGGTCTACATAAAACATTATGATGGTTGTTAGGTAATGGTATACCTGATGGTAAGTATACGATATAACAGAAAGGTCTACATAAAACATTATGATGGTTGTTAGGTAATGGTATACCTGATGGTAAGTATACGATATAACAGAAAGGTCTACATAAAACATTATGATGGTTGTTAGGTAATGGTATACCTGATGGTAAGTATACGATATAACAGAAAGGTCTACATAAAACATTATGATGGTTGTTAGGTAATGGTATACCTGATGGTAAGTATACGATATAACAGAAAGGTCTACATAAAACATTATGATGGTTGTTAGGTAATGGTATACCTGATGGTAAGTACACGATATAACAGAAAGGTCTACATAAAACATTATGATGGTTGTTAGGTAATGGTATACCTGATGGTAAGTATACGATATAACAGAAAGGTCTACATAAAACATTATGATGATTGTTAGGTAATGGTATACCTGATGGTAAGTATACGATATAACAGAAAGGTCTACATAAAACATTATGATGATTGTTAGGTAATGGTATACCTGATGGTAAGTATACGATATAACAGAAAGGTCTACATAAAACATTATGATGGTTGTTAGGTAATAATAGGAGGTATACCTGATGGTAAGTATACGATATAACAGAAAGGTCTACATAAAACATTATGATGGTTGTTAGGTAATGGTATACCTGATGGTAAGTATACACGATATAACAGAAAGGTCTACATAAAACATTATGATGATTGTTAGGTAATGGTATACCTGATGGTAAGTACACGATATAACAGAAAGGTCTACATAAAACATTATGATGGTTGTTAGGTAATGGTATACCTGATGGTAAGTACACGATATAACAGAAAGGTCTACATAAAACATTATGATGGTTGTTAGGTAATGGTATACCTGATGGTAAGTATACGATATAACAGAAAGGTCTACATAAAACATTATGATGATTGTTAGGTAATGGTATACCTGATGGTGGTTGTTAGGTAATGGTATACCTGATAAAACATGGTGGTTGTTAGGTAATGGTATACCTGATGGTGGTAGGTATACCTGTTGGTTGTTAGGTAATGGTATACCTGATGGTACATAAAACATTATGATGATAGAGGTAAAGTAATGATATAGATGCCTATATATACAATAAAGAATGAATACTATGGGTAGTAATGTAAGCTTTGCCTTTAATAGATTCCATTTAACTTTTACCTCTACTTGATTATATTGAAGCATTTAGAAATCATTGCAGTGTACAAGGCGACTGTTGTTTTACGGGTAAATAGCTCCTTAAATATGTGTACACTATATTAAGTACAGAATTAATGGCCTACACAGGATCAGAGAACTAAATCAAAGCCAACCACTAAAGATACAGTACACTTGGTTCGTGTTGCTAGGTACACACCATAACAGTCTATTTAATTCTACCTTGGGGATACACCTGTACTTTAGTGTGATCTGTCAGATCCTTCAGCACGATCGACACAATCACGATATAGTCACAGATGTAAGCTTTCAAGCTGTAACTTTAAACATCAAAGTCTGCAATCTTAACCGGATCAGAAACTTTATTATCATTATCACATATACTTTCAATTATATGCTTTACCTATATGATGTTTCCCACGCGACAAATAAACATGTGGCACGCCCAGGCGTGACGTACAATTCTCCAATAGCGCTAAATGTTTTGTTTTTATATTTCAGTCATTTACATGTTTAATTATTCTCTATAATCAAAAATAACTGTACAAAGTAAGTGAGTGAAACTTTCTATAAATTTTGATAATTGAATTATGATAGTCTTGGAGTTTAGTGGAACAATATTTTTGTGTGTGTTCAACTGTGGCCTTCCCAGTTGATCTCCTTTACCAGCAGTATATGGCGTTGTGTTAACATAATTGAATATTGTATCTTGGTAAACGAATAACTTCACTACAAGGATGATAAAACACATTTTACAAAGGGCCATTCCCTTCTTTTAAGACTCTTCAATGATGTATTATATACAATTAAGGATCAAAATCAAACAATGCTTAGGCCAAAAAGACTCATTTAAGGTGAATGGAATAAAAGTGATTTGATAATTGTAGTCAGCCGAAACAGAAGTTAAAAATGGATCAGTCAATATTACAGAGAAAAAAGGAGAGATGACAGGTTGTCGGTGACTAAAACAGATGCGAGAAATGATGACGTAAAGTAAAATAGTGATTAAAAAATTGTAGTCGGCCGACACAGAAAGAGGATATATTGAATAATTGTAGTCGGCCAGAAAGAGGATATATTGAATAATTGTAGTCGGCCGACATAGAAAGAGGATATATTGAAAAATTGTAGTCGGCCGACACAGAAAGAGAATATATATTGAATAATTGCAGTCGGCCGACACAGAAAGAGGATATATTGATTGCAGTCGGCCGACACAGAAAGAGGATATATTGAATAATTGTAGTCGGCCGACACAGTAAGAGGATATATTGAATAACTGTGTAAGTCGGCCAGAAAGAGGAAATATTGAATAATTGTAGTCGGCCGACACAGAAAGAGGATATATTGAATAATTGTAGTCGGCCGACACAGAAAGAGGACATATTGAATAACTGTGTTAGTCGGCCAGAAAGAGGAAATATTGAATAATTGTAGAGGATATATTGAATATTTGTAGTCGGCCGACACAGAAAGAGGATAAAAAAAATATGCTTTTGTTGGATTGTTATCAATAAGATAAAAATTGTTATTATCATCAATATCATTGATACTCATTTTGGTGGAATCTTTTTAAATAAAACTAGTTGATTAAAGGCTTTAAAAGTAAAACATTTTTACTTTCACTACCTGAAATAACAGGGTTGCTCAAAGTTGGTCTTTTGGCCTTTTCCAAGAATATTTTGAAGTCAAAATTGAATAATATGTCTTTTTTATTCAATAATTATTCAGTAAGTACCGTCTCAAGTGTTTAGATAGTTATTAATTAAGATTCTATGTAGGCTATTCTCATCTAAAAGAGACAACTATATCAAGATATCCCCAAATATAAAAGACGTGAGGTCGATCAAATCCTCATTTAGTGCTAATTTGAGTAAACTTCTCAAATTGGTTAAGTCCTAAAATTGAAATATCAAAAAAGTGAATATCTATTTTGTGACTAATCAGATTGCAAAATCCTTTGGCAGATATTACCACCATAATGAAGCGTTATTTATAAAGTGAAATTGAAGTTTCTTTCTTATCAAATATTTGAATAGGTCAGTTTTTCATTTTTCCATAATGAAACCGGATAGGGGTTGCATAATTTTCAATGGGATAAAGGAATGATATACAAGTTCAATTTCAATTTTATAGCTAAAAATCATCAGAGTTCTGATTGGTGTACTAGCAAAATTTTATGACAATCGAATAAAGCATATTCGAAAAATTAAGATTTTTGTATTGCAGATTTATGGACTTACTCATTTTTTGGTATTCAGCCAAATTAACGTATCATTTTAGTAGTTTTTACTACTTAATAAGATGTGCATATTTAAACCATTTTTCCAACAAATGATCAAAATAACAAGTACAAAATATACAAAAAGGGATATAACATATTTGGAAGCATTTGCTTTTTTATTTTCCGAAATATTAGCTACTAAATTGGGTGCCAAAAAACTAAGCATAACAGCACTTCAAATTGGCACGATCAGTCAACTTGACAGGTTAATATTTAGTTTTTTTAGCTAGAGTTTTATCGATCAGGCATTAATATCAAAGAAAAAGCAATCCTTTCAAACATAAAACATAAACTAATATTGTTCAGGGAAAGATTTTAAAAATGTTTGCATCTAAAAAGAAAAAAAAATGGTAATGTTAGCTAAACTCAAAAGGTTTGAGCCGTTTTCATCCTTCTTTATTTCTTGGATTGACTGAAATTATTTTATCATTTTAACTTATTTGTACTAACCTAAAGTTTGTCTCACAATATACCTGATTTCATATTTCAAGTAATGCAAAAATAGCAGATATTGTACTTTAAAAGTGGTCAAAATGTTATTTCTTTATATTTTCTTATTTTTGGGTGTTGAAAAAACGACTTTTTTTCATGGTAAAATACTAAGATCCTACAACCCAAAAAGCTGAAAACAAATTCTGTTGCAATTATTTGGAGGTTAGGCCTCTATTTTTCGTATTTTTACTGGACTATAAGTAATAAAGATATAAATGGGTTTTTGTACCACGGTATCATTATAATCTATATGTCTCCATAGTCGATATCGTGGAATAGAACGCTTAAAATGAACGATACATGTTTTGACGTATATATCACAAAGAATTTTGTGATAAATTAAGTACTTTAAACATACGTGAATAGTTGCTAGATTTTAACATCATTATCAGTTTACTATATGTATATTTCGAAAGAATTTGATATTCCTTACGCTGGATTATGTTCTTGATTATAATTACCCTACATATGTAGCCATTGGAGATAAAAAAAAGCCTCATGTATTATAATTGTGTTACCGGTGGTAATTTACTTCGATACCTTTAATAAAATAGTGTATCCTCCATTCTACAACATAACAGGGTTAATGTCACGGCCATTCTAATTACAGTGTACCTAAAGGACACTGACCGCGACTAATTATCCTCACAATAAGCAATATCCGTCAAGTATATCTCATACACCTTTATTGTATGTATATTTATTTACGCGTGGTATGTTTTATGGTAAATCAGTTAGGTCCCAGACTTTGTAAGGGACATGTCGATGACATTCTGAACACTAACAATGTTTTTGAACACGTCAACTGTGAGAATGTAGAAAGTAGTTGTTAGAATGTTAAAGATAAATGCGTGCAGTGTTTGTGCTTGAGGTATTTGGGCAGGGTAATGTGAGTTTTGTTAAGGGGTCAGGGACAAAAAAAAAAAAAAACCTATTGAACTACTTTCTGTACACTTCATGTTGAGTCAATATTATAGCATTGACACAAGGAATATCCCTCCGTATGGCGGCCAGAGCACATCCGAAAAATATAGGCATGCTGTTCTGCAGACTTTAACACCCCATTTAGACCAATTTTATACCAGAGAGTGGACCTTGGCAGCGATCTTGGAATTTCTATCTCGAAAAACCCTTTTTATTGCACCACTCCTCACGAGCTATGCTTGTCAAGTTTTCAAGTTTCTGGAATAATCGGCTCAAAACCTTACAGATATAATGTATACCTCAAACAACCTCATAGTTGTATCACTGCAGCTTCTCGGTAAAAGAAAAAGTGTTTAAGTACAAAAGAGTGTACATTTTTTGGGTGAGGGATTGGGGTGGGGACGATTATTGAGGGGATTACCACATCCTCCAGTCAATCAACAGTCCATGGACGTAACAAGGATATTACAGTACATTTGATTTTGACATCACATGAACGTAATCCTTGTGCCAGGCTGGTGCCCTCCTCACACGGCCAGACCTTCGGACAGGATACAGGGGGCTGGAGCGGGTGGTGTAGCTGGCTCATCGTCTGCAAGGCTAGGGCTATCCTCTCCTCTGCAGTCAAACGAAGACGTGAAGTTACACAACCTGCAAGAAACCAAGCTGCATTTCAGTAAACAAATAAAAGTGCAGGAATACACAATATGCGGTAGATGTTCAAGTGAGAATCTGGCCTAAGCAATGATCAGATATGTTTATGTGCACATGGTTACTGATATCACTATTTGAATATGTAGACATGAAGGATAGGGGAAGGCAAAAAATATAATTTTTATTTATTTGCGCATTATCCCATTGCATAACAATACAGATATTTTGTGATCCCAAGTTTAGAATATCCCTATTTCTTCATGTATCCATACAGCACACTGTATATGAAAGGGTATCATTTCTATCGTACCTCGATTGGTGATATTTTTACAGTACATATATATTATTGACATTTTCTAAGAAAACCATGACTCAAAATAAATTAATAAACATGAAAAATTTTGTTATGTTTTTTAAACATGAATCCAACTGATTGCCTACTTTACAATAATATCAGACTGGTGTCAAATAAATCTAATTAAAATACAGACCCTATAATCATAATCACTGTTACATAGCAATAGAAAAAATCCACTTCCCAGATTCTGGAACCAGAATGGTTACGTGACCCCTAATGGGATTTGCCAGATCCTTATCAAATGGAGTGATCAGATACATGGATTTAGCACGCTGGTAAGTCAAAGACCCACTATAGACTAATATATATATCTCTATATCTTTGACTTACCAGCGTGCTTAATACTGTGAGTGATACATGTAATAAGGATATGTATTTTAATTGTATTGGTCGGAAATTGGAGTTCTAATTGCACAGAGAAAACTGTATATGGTAATGTACATGTATGTACCCCAGCCTGACCACATGTATGCTTTAAGATGACACCATTATCTGTCTAGAAGTCTTTTTGAGCTACAATATTACAGCTAAGAGAGAACTTTTTTTCACAGTAGAGAATAACATATTCTACACTTAGCGTTAAAATGTAACATCTTACCACGGCCTCGACAGAGAGACAGACGTTGGCTAACCGCAACAGCAAGCGATGTTGCTGCTCGGCTCACCAAGCTAAGGCCTCGGAAGGACACAGCCTACAAGAAAACAAGAGCAACAGAAGTTTCAGTAAACAAATAAACAAACACACACAATATTTCTGCAATTATTTAAGTAAGAATCTGGTCGAACAAATTGATCAGGTTTGTTCATGTGGATAAGATTAATTGATAGAATCTCAGTAAAAGAAGACTAAGTGAATAGAGAAGTTGGGGATCATCTACCCTATGGTCATATTTTAAAATGTTTTTACATTATAATGCATTTTATTTTGTGATCCAGAGGGTATCCAGAGGGTAGGAATATTCACTATCATTCATATATACAGTAGCACGAGATACTCTGGCCCTGACACCAGACTTAGACATTATGACAGATAGATGTCTGGTTTAGGGCCAGAGCGCACTGCTATGTCAAAACGTGGAATTAAGCCGACCATTGTTTGGTATATGACAGGTCATCTCG
Organism: Argopecten irradians; assembly: GCF_041381155.1. Taxonomy (NCBI): domain Eukaryota; kingdom Metazoa; phylum Mollusca; class Bivalvia; order Pectinida; family Pectinidae; genus Argopecten; species Argopecten irradians. The sequence continues at coordinate 302,360 of NC_091140.1, read as the reverse complement.
ATTCAGACTGACCACCGAGAAGCACCATTAACCTTAGTTCTATTAAACAAATGAATGATTCATATCTACCCAATATAGTAATTTGTAAAGATTAAAGGCCAATTTGCTATACTTTGAGGAAAATGGCGACGACAACGAGGGATAATTTAAAGTTGCGGAAAAGAAATTTACTGTGTTGACACAAAAGAATGTGCATGTGTTATAAAATGGATCGCTTTATGAACAGATAAAGTAATTCATTTGTTGAAAAGACCAAGGTAAGTGGCGACATTTGGTGGTAATATTTTGTAAGCAGTCTGGAATCAGAGTTGGACCTGGCCCGATACCAAACGGTGTCGGCTTATTCCATGTTTTGTTTATAGCAGTGCGATCTGGCCCTAAAACAAGACATCTCTATATAATTTATGTCATAATTAATGTCTAAGTCTGGTGTCAGAAGCTAGAGTATCTCGGGCTAATACACAGATGAAAGAGTCATATAATCCTTCCTTTCCATATATGAAATGGTAGTTTTCTCTTATACCTGGATCAACAGTACAGACACTGACTTGTTATTTTCATTTTTCTCCAAGATAACCATGTGTGTGTGTATATGTAATACAGTATACATACATATATAATTGACAAAAATATATACTGTGGAGGAGCCAAACGCTTGTGGTCTAACATTTATGGCCGCTAATGATGATCGATCAATATGGCACAATTTCTGGCGAAGTGATAAAAAAATGGTACACTTTCCATATCATATACAAAGCCGATTGATGTTACATAAGACTGATACCCTTGTTATATGATTATATGTATCAATATCTAAATATCTCTATTTAAAATGAAGATATATCTATTCAATTAGATATCTGTAATTTAAATAAAGATATCCCTATTTCAAATATAGATGTCTAATTTAAATACAGATTTCTCTTTTTCTACTGAAAATAGATACCTCCTTTTAAATTACAGATATCTCGATATCTTGTCAATTAAAAATAGAATTTTAAATAAAAATAAAAATATAGATGTCTTTAATTAAATTAGAGATATTTGAAATACAGCGGTATCACAATTTGCCATCCATGCAAGGATGAAGGAAGAGTAGGATTTTAAAGCTTAAATTAAGAAAATTTCAACTTTTGGGCCCCGCCCCTCTCCCCCTAGGGGTCAGACCTATCATTTATATAAGATATGATTGTCCTTCCCCAATGATGTTTCACACCAAATATGGATGTAATCCACTTAAGGGTTAAGGAGGAGTAGGCTTTTGTATAAAAAGTTTTAAGCACAGCGCGCGGCGCAATGGCGACGGATGAAACACGATGACAATAGGTCATCCTGACCGAAGCATCTTGACCTTCAGTTAGATGACCTAAAAATTGCTTCTGAGACATTCCCCAGTTATGACAGTGTCTTATCCAAGGAAGTGGCAGCCATTTTTCTTTTTGCTCTACTTATATATATAAGTTACCTTCACTGGCCAACCCCCTATATAAAGCACAGAACTTGATAAACGTGCATCATTCCAAACAATTAGCTTGTCTCGGATACACATGCATTGTCATGCAATGATATGTTGTATTTAAAGGAACTACTCGTTAGTTCAAATTAAGATGTTACAGTTTGTACTATGATGAAGAGTAGGAATGAAAATCTTTAAAAATTGAAAACTTTTGTGGTGGCGTTACGGTACTGTCCTTGGTGTTACGTACATAACAAATAGTGATAAAATAGTAACATCACAGACAAATTTTGGTAATACCACAGAAATAAAAGAGTCACACAAGAAGAAATTTAACACACATTTTCATTTAATTGTTATAATATATATAAAATTTGATGTATATATCTTCATAGATAAAATACATTTCAAAATAATGAATCACAAATACAATCGGCAACAGTACCACCACATTTAGTCTTGGTAACAGTATGGACAAACATAGTAACACCACAGACAAGGAAAAAGAAATACTGCTATTTTACTCCTTTTGTAACATTAGATATATTTGAAACTCTTTGAAATCATAGTATTTTCTCTTTATAGTTCATTTTTAATCTCTAATGAATGTCATTATGATGATCAAGAACCATACAAATTTTTTTTTCAAGCAGTTAACAACCATGGACAAATGTCTGTTGTGTTACCTTTCTCAGCGGTTTACAATCATGTCCATAGTGTTACTAGGACAAAAATATTGCAAAATAATAAGTTCAAGATGATAACACACACAAGAGGCCATCTGACTTCAATGGCAAAAGTCATGGTTACTATCTTCAATTTGGGATCAACCAGAGATGTAACAACACTTTGTCAAGATCATATCAGGATCACTTCAGGCAAGTTTCTGCAAATTGCACCGGTTTATCTTGAAAAAAAGTTCAAATCTGTTTTCAAGATGGTGGCTGTGCTAGTTATCTTGGAATTTGAATTGACCCAAAAAATAACATTGTCAAGAAACACTTCACATGCAAGTTTCAGCTAAATTGCACCGGTAGAACATGAGAAGAAGTTCAAAATGTGTTTACAAGTTGCGGCTGTGACGGCCATGTTTGAATTCGGATTGACCCGAAAAATGACAACCCTTGGTAAGGACCATGTTGAGGATCATTTGATGCAAGTTTCAGCTAAATCGCACTGGTAAAACTTTAGAAGAAGTTCAAAAATGCGAAAATTAAGTTAATGCACGGCGGATGGCGCAAGGCGGACGGCGGATGACTATGGACGAAACATGACGACTTTAGGTCATCTTGACCCTTCGGGTCAGAAGCCCTAAAAAAATTATTTAAAGACCAAAATAAAATCTTTGTCTCAAAAGAATGATGTTTTAGAGATCATTTTATATAATAAGTACCTGTATGCTATAACAGTACAAGTATGTTGACTGGTGAGATCTATTTGTCAACTGATTACAGAGTATGCATATTAAAGTAATATAATTTATCATGAGCTATTACTTAATTTGACTAATTAGTTTAAAATGAAATGAACAGTTATTATAATTACATTAATAGATTTTGAAACAGGATATTATGGTATTTAAGTATGGTTAAAACACCATATGGACATTTGACCTTGACATGTGATCTTAATATAATATGTTTCTGTCATAGTAACTAATTGGGAGCTTATCAATAATTACCAATATTGTTTTTGATATCTACAATGATCTTAATTTCTCTAAGTTTCTGAATTAAAGTTATCCATTTAAGGAGGTGAGTTTTTCAGTTTTCTTTATATATCGGATTTGGAACAATTTTGATATTGACTCATTTTCACGTGCTCTGTGCGAAGATTAATATTGAAACACAAAGCAACAAGATCTAATTGTGACGGGTGCTGTCACAAAAAGTTCCTCCAATCTCCACAGAGCCTAATTTGACAAGTAAGAGTGACCTCCCCTGAATGATGATGTGAAATAGTTTTACCGATAAATACATTTTATTTTGCAGAAATAGATATGTTATATCATTGGAAAACAATATCATTTATATCAGAAAAAATACAACAAAAATAAAAGTGGACTTAAAATGGTTCACTGCTGAACTCCAAGAACAAGGAAGTAATATTATTTTATTATGGAATTTTTCAATTTAAAAATTTAGAATCTGATTTAAACTACATATTGAAACAGATTCCAGGCAAATCAGACCAGTTGTACTGGTTTTAAGACATGTTGACTAGGGGATTATGAGTTATTCAATATTCCAGGGTTTACTATCACAAGAGTTGTCAGTTGGCTGTGAAGGAAATCTAAAAACGGTCTTCTTTCATGTCATAACTTTATTAACTCATTTATTAGAGAGCTCCACATAAGGGGAGATAACACATATGAACTTCAAAACTCTGACTAAAACTCTGAACAGCAGACAAAGAGAGACAAACACATCACGATACAATAACATTTACATGTTCACACGTGGATGGTTCTACAAATAAATATATATATATCTATTAGCAGTTCAAATCTGAACAATGAAAGGCTGTGGCGGCCATCTTGGATTCTGGTTAGAAAAAATGAAACCAGTCGACACATCTGCAGGTCACCAGAAATAACCTCAGGTAAGTGATCGGATATGTTTTTGAGAAAATGGTCGGACAAAATCGCGATGAAAAAAGAAGAACCAGAAGAAGAATTTAAAAGAATAATAATAACAAGATCTAATTGTGATGGGTGCTGTCACATAAAGTTACCCAATCTCCACAGAGCCTAATTTGACAAGAGTGACCTCCCCTGAATGATGATGTGACATAATGATGTAAATAAATTTTATTTCCCGGAAGAAAAATGCTTTTTGAAAAGTCACATCATTTAAAGTTTATACATTAGGCACAACATTGTATATATAATTGTATTAGATTTGTGTTCTCAACCAAGTTCCTTTTTGTTCAATTTTGACCAATTGCATGCCATGGCAGCCATCTTTACCCCAGTTCTGCAGAAGTTGCCCAAAAAATGACCTCAAATAAGTTTTATGTCACTAGTAACAGTATGATCTACAACTTAAAAAATACAACTAAAATGAACTTGGACCTTAAACAGATCCCTGCTGACCAGTGAATAAAGGGAGATAACTCTTACTGGTTTTTAGAAAATTTGAACCAGTCACAAAATTTGTTTTTTACTCATGACATTATGGTATTTTCACTTTATTGAAACCGATTCCAGACAAATTGGACCGGTAGTTAAGAATATCTATAAGCAGTTCAATTTTAAACAATGAAAGGCTGTGGTGGCCATCTTGGATGCTGGTCTGAAAAAATGAAACAAGTCGACACATCTGCAGGTCAATAGAAATGACCTCACAAAACGATCCGACTTCTAGTTTTTTGAGAAAATGGTCGGACAAAGTTGCGGTAGAGAAAAGAAGCAGAAGAACAAGAAAAAGAAGAAGAATGGTAAGAAACGGAGAAACACTATTTAAGTTCCCCAACTCCATTAGGGAAACTTAATTAAACAATGATTACTCCCTAATCCTAATCAGTGTTATCGAAACTCTTGTAATTAAATTGTACTATCCAGAATCGATATGCAAGCACGAGAGCGAATATATGTTGTAACAAATGCGTTACTTCCGTCATGCACAAAAGGGAGAATCAAGGAAGTTTTTCCAATTTGATGTTTAAATACAGATATTTTCATTTCATGTCAAATAGAAATATCTTGAATTCAACAAGAGATCCCAGAGGGATCTTGGCGCCCACCAAAGAATGATCTATATCTGACAAAGGAAAGATGGATTTTTTCTCTATACTTTTTAAACTTTTTCAAACATACTACATATAAAATTTGAGACAGATCGCTTCAGTACCTTTTGAGAAATAGTGGTAACAAACTTCAACTATCAAAATCCAAGATGACTCCTTGGCGGCCATCTTGTTGATCAATCGGTCCCAAATCACAATATGCACAACTAGGGCCCTAGGGGAACCTAGTACATGCGAAATTTGAGAAAGATCCATTCAATACTTTCTGAAAATAGCAATAACAAACCTTGAATATATAAAAATCCAAGATGGCTGCCTGGCAGCAATTTTGTTGACCGATCGGTCCCAAATCACAATATGCACAACTAGGGCCCTAGGGGAACCTACATATGAAATTTGAGACAGATCCCTTCAGTACTATCTGAGAAATAGCCATAACAAACTTTAACTATCGAAATCCAAGATGGCGGCCTGGCGGCCATCTTGTTCACCGATTGGTCCAAAAATGCAATATGCACAACTAGGTCCCTAGGGGAACCTACATATTAAATTTGAGAAAGATCCCTTCAGCACTTTTTGAGAAATGGGGATATCAAACCTTAACTATCAAAATCCAAGATGGCCGCCTGGCGGCCATCTTGTTTTTCCTATCAGCCTCAAAATCTCAAATAGGGACCAAGGGTAACCTCCATGTGAAGTTTGAACAAAATTCCTTCAGTAGTTCTCAAGAAATATCGAGAACAAACTTCAACTGCCAAAATCAAAGATGGCCGCCTGGCGGCCATCTTGTTTTTCCGATCAGCCGCAAAATCTGTATGGCACAAATAGGGACCAAGGGTAACCTCTATGTGAAGTTTGAACAAAATTCCTTTAGTAGTTCTCAAAAAATATCGAGAACAAACTTCAACTGCCAAAATCCAAGATGGCTGCCTGGCGGCCATCTTGTTTTTCCGATCAGCCGCAAAATCTGTATGACACAACTTAGGACCAAGGGTAACCTCCATGTGAAGTTTGAACAAAATCCCTTCTGTAGTTCTCAAGAAATATTGATAACAAACTTCAACTGCCAAAATCAAAGATGGCTGTTTTTCCGATCAGCCTCAAAATCTGTATGGCACAACTAGGGACCAAGGGTAACCTCCATGTGAAGTTTGAACAAAATCCCTTCAGTAGTTCTCAAGAAATATCGATAACAAACTTCAACTGCCAAAATCCAAGATGGCTGCCTGGATGCCATCTTGTTTTTTCGATCAGCCTCAAAATCTGTATGGCACAACTAGGTCCCTAGGGGAACCTACATATTAAATTTGAGAAAGATCCCTTCAGCACTTTTTGAGAAATGGGGATATCAAACCTTAACTATCAAAATCCAAGATGGCCGCCTGGCGGCCATCTTGTTTTTCCTATCAGCCTCAAAATCTGTATGGCACAAATAGGGACCAAGGGTAACCTCCATGTGAAGTTTGAACAAAATCCCTTTAGTAGTTCAAGAAATATCGATAACAAACTTCAACTGCCAAAATCAAAGATGGCTGCCTGGCGGCCATCTTGTTTTTCCGATCAGCCTCAAATTTGTATGGCACAAATATGGACCAAGGGGACCCTCCATGTGAAGTTTGAACAAAATCCCTCCAGCAGTTTTTAAGAAATAATGATAACAAGCATTGTTTACGGACAGACGGACGCCGGACGCAGGGCGATTTGAATAGCCCACCATCTGATGATGGTGGGCTAAAAAGAGATATCTGTATTTAGAATAAGGATTTATGTACTGCTACCAAAATTAGAGATATCTTTAATTGAAATTAGAGATATCTATTTTTTAATAAAAGATATCTCTATTTCGTGTTTAATTAGACACATCATGATTTTTAAATAGAAATATCTCTAATTCAAATATAAGTATCTCTTATTCAATTAAAGATATCTTTATTTAAATTAAAGATATCTCAAGTATCATTCATAGTACATAATGACAGAATAGCAATATAGTGGATTTAATTTATAGGCAAAGGGAGATCCCTCTCAAGTTGTTACTTAGGGTATTGATACCAATGTGGACTAGAAAGTATTTAATGATGTTATACATGTTGCACAAACCAAATATTTGCTAAATAAATGTATTCTTAAAGCTAGATTAATGAAATAATACCGATAATGAAATTTTATCACAATACATGGTTCGTACAGATTTTCAAACCAAAATTCCAGCACTTTTCAAGCACTTTTCCAGCACCTTAAAGCTAGATTAATGAAATAATACCGATAATGAAATTTTATCACAATACATGGTTCGTACAGATTTTCAAACCAAAATTCCAGCACTTTTCAAGCACTTTTCCAGCACCTTTTCTAGATTTTCAAGCACTACTTTTTTCTTCTACATTGGACTCAAAATCAGAATTTTCAGAAAATATGCCTACAATTTTGCAAGCAATTTTTTAGTACAATTTTGTCAGAGTAATAAGATTCAATTACACATTCTTATCAAACAAAAAAGTCATCCCAAGTAATGTCTGATTACTGAAATTACGATAAATTGATTGACAACAGAGCTTTTGTCAGTGTTCTGGGAGCATGAAGTTTCAATTCCAGCACTTTTCAAGGATTTAAAGAAACATTCCAGCACTTTTCCAGCACTGACCCAAAATTCAAGCACTTTTGCAGCACTGACCCCAAATTCCAGCACTTTTCATCTTCTGTACGAACCATGCAATATCAACAAAATGAAAAGTTTAAAATACGACTTAACTATTCATTTATTTATTAAATTAAATTTGTTTTCAATTTGTTGATAATCAACAAAATGAAAAGTTTGAAAATACGACTTAATTATTCATTTATCTATTTAATTAATTAAATTTTTTTTTGTTAACTTTCCGCAGATATAATTACTCATTTCACAGATAGAGTCTGCCGTATATGATAACAGTAGGTAGCTTCTTAACAGAAGTAATTATCAACACTCTCGCTGGTTTTGTCCTGAGCAATTAACCAAATACAATCTAGACTCTAGACTACATGTAACTACCAGAAATTCAAAGGTGAGAATCACAGGTACCTGACCATTACCTGTATGGTTTTTTTTTGTGTGAATCACCTAGCTAGCTAGGTGTAGTGCACTTATAGTTTACCTGTAGTTTAAATGTTGTGTACTACTAGTGCACTAAGGGTAAAGGTTAGCTTACCGTATTTCACCGCAAATAAGACCCCCCCTCCCAGAGAAGAAATATATTTTTTAAGGTCAAAAGTGGTGGGGGGTCTTATTTGCGGACAGCCAGCCTGATAACATCGATCTATGGGGTCGCCATCTTGGATTTTTAATGTCCTGTCATTGTTGTAACAGTCGTATGACAGATGGGTAATAGCAAGATGTTCAAGTATTTATAATAATAATGAAGACGTATGAGTAAAATTAAATCAAATAGTATGACAAATTAAAATATAAACAATACTAGGGCAGTTGTAACGTAAGTCTGAAAGGGAAACGGACATTTTTTGCAAGAGTCACGCGGACATTTACCAATGATTCAAAACGAAGAAACAGCATCATGCAAGCAATGTCATTTTAATACAGAAGTTTTAATAATCGTATAGTTATTTAGAAATATTCAAATTCGGTTATTGTTTACGAAACATGTGAATCAATCGCCGTGAATCGGATAGACGATCGCCGTTCAGACTCAGGCCTATTTAAAATTCACTGCAAACGTTTACATATCAAATTCGTTCATTAACAGAAGAATTTACGTACATTTGTCCCAACCAAATGAGCAAACGATCGTGGTACATTCATATACACTGTAGTTTATTGTCTTCAGATAAGTAAAAATGGATTAGGCACATGTTATTTAACACATGAAGCCTTCTTCAGTCAACATTATATACAAGTGATGGCATTATACACTGTAAGTACAATGTATAAGTTGAATTTAACATATTATTTACTTAATTAAAGATATACTATTATTATGGTTAAAACAATTCTACTGGGCTTTGTAAATAGCTGCACAAATAATAATAAATAATAATTTATTTCAAAAGTCAAGTTTCCATTTCCATAAAGTAACAAATATAATTTACTTCTATGTTTAGGTCATTAAACACTTGGACCATATCAACACGGACAGTAGTATCATTCTGACATTCAAGAAAGAAATGGTTAGCATTTTCACAAATGTTGCTACAATTAAAACACAAGTACAGTCTAGTGTCAAATTTATACCGAAAATGTCATCTCTGGGAGAATATTAACACTGATGTCTTAATTTAGTACATGTATTTATAACATGGTAGACTAGTAGAAATAGGTTGGGAAATTAAAGAGATATGTTTAAAAGAAGAAAACAGTAGTGATTTAACATTATCATCTAAGTTAAGGAAATTGTAATTTTATTGTAGTTGAAAGTCGATAATTTGGAATTCAAAAGTTGTCCTTATTTTTATATAGTGTAAGGATTATCAGCTAGAATGAATTACCATATATGGAAGAGACAAAAATCCTGTGCGAGTTATCCCCCTTAATTGTAGTAAGATCTAAGAAAAGTGTGATTTATGAATGGGATTGTTTACTACCCATAGTAACGTGTAGTATTGTCAGAAGACACTCTTTAATTTCCCCTGCGAACCACAATTTTGAAAAACAGTTTGTAAATTTAAATGAAATCCACCATGTGTATTATTTTTTACATAAAAGTACCGAAACGACTTTTCTATGTGTCCCGAAACGACCGTAGGTTATTGTACCGAAACGACTTCAGCTACGTGACCGAAACGACTTGTTACCGAAACGACCTGATACCATTTCACCGCACGTCGTTTTCGGGAAATGTGCATGGCGTCTATAAAACTGACAGGGAAATTAGTAAAAATGATTTGTCTGTTTTACTCTTGTAACCTTTGATGAAGTGATATAGTCCGCTAAACCTGCCTATAAGGCTTTTTTAATTTGTTTTGCCTAATTAATATTTTAGGCAAAAAAAGGCCTAATAATAAAGACGGGTTTAGCGGACTACATGTAGGTTAAGATCATCTTGATGTAGCCCTTCATCCAAACATGCTACCAATTTGTCTGATTAAATCGTCTTTCCGTGTTTACTAAGTATTGTTTCGACTGGAGCAAAGAGTAACCTCAATTTCTGGGATTTTAACCACAGAAAGATATTTTTATCAACCCCAGAAAAAAATGTTTTTCAATCTTTGCCCGCGTGTTTATTCAGAGAGCAACAAGACAACTTCGAACTTAGAATGGATCTAGATTTAGACCCCTACAATGGCCCCATATCCCTAATGAACGTCTTAATATAGTTTAAGGACACTTGCCTTGACTATAAAATATAACTATGTCATGTTATTGGAGAAAGCTATATCAGTTGTAAGAACTGTGGCTAATCCCATGATTTTCTTGTTCGGACAATAAAAACTTGTGTTACATACCTTTCCGCGAACAATAGCAGTGCTTATGCAGTGGAAAATCAATTCCATGGCGATGAAAAGGGCGGTGAAAGACTCCATATCTCGGATCGATGCTAAATGCGTGCGTATGGTCAAGAGTATCTCTGAGAAATGGGCAGAGATTTGAATTGAAATTCGAAATATGAACCAATGATAGTCTTCCTTTCAGTCATGTGACCAGCATAATCGTGCAAGTGCACATATCGACTACTGAACAGTGATCATCCCACCACTTCACGCTCGTAGTTTATGTGTCTGCTTACATTTATATCACAGGGCTCTGAGAATTAGGTACATATTGTATAATCATGGACCCACCAGAGTGCCCTGACAATCACTCAAACAAACGATTATTTAGATTATTATTAAACATGGGGCTCGCGAGTCCACATAAGTTACTTGGGCTATGCTTACTCAATGAATAATAGGGCTGCAGCGCCAAAGTTAACATTGTACAATTAAACACAGGCGTTTGGCTCTATAGAGAGAAATGTCTATATAGCCAAACGCCTGTGATTGTACATACGTTTGTGTATGCGACAAACTAAATAAAGTTTCATGTATCTTGTAATTAATAGCGATTTGATTCATTTCAATTTATTGTTATCTTACCTAAGCCTTCAGACTTCAAAGTTAATTATATATCTTTATAATTACATTGATAGAGAAACATAGAGAGGTTGGGGACACTCCGATCCCGTATATGCGGGATAGTTATGTGTAACAAAATGGGTCGATATTTAGTATGTAACACTAAGTTTAAAAGTACATTTGATAAAGTACACATGGGAAAGTAAAACAAACAATAGATTGATAAGTATAGATTCGTGATAGTCAGAAGCAGCATTGTTGCCTTGCGCGGTATCACGTAATATAATCTGTCATCTTGGGAGATGATATCCAAGATGAGCAGGGCGGAACCTGACTTGAAGTTTATCAAATTAAAGAGGTCAGCGGTACAGCCAACATGATAACGCAGCAAAGCGTTGGGACGCACGTGCATTTTTGATATATGCACAAAGAGGCGTGGAGCAGTAGGTGATAGATATACTGGGATTTTAGGGAGTTGAGGGAGTCTCCAGAAATGTAGGGAGCAATGCAATTTATCACCCCATGGATCGATTTCATAGGTTGAAGAATCGAGCTCCGCTTGAAAAAAAATTGACATGAACTGCTTATTTATTCATTCATTTTGTTTCAAGAGGACTCAGTTCATCACCCCATGAAATCGACAAAGCAAGGTTCAATCCTTATAGTTCAATTCATTCGTGTTAAAAAAATTATATTAATTAATCAAAAAGTCTACAACGAGAGACATAAAAAAGTAGTCCGTCATTAGAATACAACTAATCAAAATGTGCAAATATTAATTAATGGATACTCGAAAAAAGTGTTCATATGCTGAAGACTCTACCAACAAATTAAATGTACATAAATATGTAAAGAGGAATATCTCCAAAACCACATACCTGTGTGCATATACACCAACTCCTGATCCCAATGAAGCTGTTTGTAACAATGTATTATCGTATGTATACAGCGTAGCTCCTTTGTTTGATTGGAATTGTTACTGAAGAAATTACCCATTACAACGCACGACGAGCACGCGTTACTAACCTGTTTGGAGCGCGTGCGCGAGTCCGTGCATAGCTATATAGTACATGACCGAGACCACAGGGGCTTGTTTCATCGAGAGTAGAAGCGGGAGTTAAAGATGCTCCACCGCTGACAAATGGTATTTTTTCACTATGAAAAACAGGAGCAGACGATTTAGCATTTTTCTCCAGTTACAAAAGTTACTTACTTTATACCATTACCACCATTGAAAAGTTTGAGCTTCTAATTTTACTTCAAGTTAAAAATATGAAAAATAATTAATTGCATCCCGAAAAAATTCCGTGACACTATATCCTATATGGAATGAAGTACTGATTGTGCATGCACCAAAGGCGAAATAAATTATTGTATATTATTTTTTTGTGTTAATTAGGCATATATATACACGATTTGTTCAAATGATTAACATCATTTATTCTCTGTCGGCGGTGGAGCATCTTTAATGTATTGAAAACTATTTAAAAATCACATGGATATTTAAATGTTTCAATAAGGTTGACGCCTTTATCCAATAGTATGGACACGCTACAATAATATTCTCAACATATATGTTATATGCCCGTGTTATTGATGGTAAAAAGGAGGACAAAGAATGCTTTTAAAAAGTTTTTGTCTAACATTATAATGCATCTATGAAAAGACAAAAACTAGAAGCGATTCATTATTTTCGTTTTCATCCATATCAAAACAAATCTTTGAATCTAAAATAATTACCTCGGACAATCACAGCAGCTGTACCACTAGGCGTAGAACATTAAACGTTATTCCACATCGCATGTTGTAGTATTTTGGGAACAACAAAGAAATAAGACTTTAAAGTTATATTTCATGCAATTTTCACTCTACCAAACTGTTGTAAAACATATAAGCCATGGGCTAGAAGGCTCCCACATGCACCCCCCCCCCCCCCGTCCCCACCCCCACCCCAAACATCCGAACCAATATTTTTCTGAACCCTTATAATATCACAAATAAATATGCTAACATTGCATAAATTGGGATGAACTTCCGATTATGAAGTTATCAAGATGGCTAAAAGGTGTAAAAATAGTCACAACATTGACATTTTTCAACCGAATCAGACAAATGAGGTATCAAAATGACCACAATTGAACAATACATATATATCTAGATCAATAATCCAATATATGTAATAATTTTACGCAGGAAATGAAAAAGATAGGATTTTAAGCTTCAAAATGCTATTTTTTATAATTGAGTTGCCGCAGCAAAAGAGTTTCCCCAACAGCAAACTCATAATCTAATCAGTTATTTGACGTCAATCAGTAGAAATGACACCCTTATTCCGAAGGCCCATCAGTCCAAATGTCCAATAGTCCGAAAGGCCCGTTAGTCCGAAAATTAGTAAATATTGCAAGTGATATAGTTGTTATAATTAACGTTTTTTGACGAAAACATTTTTTGGCACTGTTGATCTGACAATTTCTATGGACAGCAAGTTGCCATTTTTTAATGGAGCATTGTAAGGTCAAAATTACATCAAAATTTGAAAAAAAAATGAATAAATAAATAAATAAATAATAAAAAATAAAAATATTGATAAAAAAGATGCTCCACCGCCTACAAATGGTATTTTTTCACTATCAAAAACAGGAGCACACGATTTATTATTTTTCTTCAGTTACAAAAGTTACTTAATTTACACCTTTACCACCAGTGAACAGTTTAATCTTCTAATTTTACTTCAAGTTGAAAAATATGAAAAATAATTAATTGCATACCGAAAAAACTCCGTGGCACTATATTCTATATGGAATGAAGTACTGATTGCACATTCACCAAAGGCAAAACATTTTTTTTATTTATTTTCTGCGTTAATTAGACATATATATGCTCGATTAAACACCATTTATTGTTCAAATGATGAATATCATGTATGCTCTGTCGGCGGCGGAGCATCTTTATTAATATGTTACATTTTATAAGATATCTCAAAAGTAAACATTATATGAATTATCTTACAAACATACAAACTTTAAGATGTCTGATTGTAAGCCTTATGTACATTGTATTGCATTAGGATTAACATTGCTCCATGAAGAAATGATGTGTATATATAATATAATCTTACAGAAAAATGACTTTTTCTATCCCCCACGAAACGCGTTTGCGGGGGATATTGTTTTGGGCTCCGTCCGTCCGAGCTATAACTCAAAAGCCGTTCAACGCAGCTCCTTGAGACTTACTGTTTACCTCAGACAAGTGCCGTAGATGTGCCTTTTGCTAATACGGACTTTCCATTTTGGGATATTTTTTCCGTTACCATGGAAACTTTGTCAAAAATAGAAAATCACTGTTTCCTTTTGTTTCCGGACTATAATTCCAAAACCATGCAAAGCAGCTCCATGAAACTTTCTGAATATATCAGAAAAGTGCCCTTGTTGTGCCTTTTGTTTCCGGGCTCTATTAACTCCCAAACCGCTCGATGCAGCTCCTTGAATCTTTCTGTATACATGTATATCAGATATCAGATAACTTTTTCTTTTTGTTACCTGATGTTATTCAGAGGTGTAGAAAGCGGGGGGGGGGGGGGGGGCGCAAGGGATAGCAATTGACCTCCCCCCTCTCCTCGTTCCCCAGGACGAGGGGGGGGGGGGGGTGCCGAGTGAAATGTTCTAAAAATGCATATTTGAAAGAAAAAAGGGTTCTCCTGCACTTTTTTGTACTTTATTTCAGAAATTTTTCTAAACCGTTCAAGTACGTAATGTTCAAACCTTTAATAATGAAAATTCAATGCACACGAACTAGACTAAAAATGTCCATCAAGGGATTATATTATTTCAAAAAATGCTTCTTAAAAGATTAATTTGTTTATATGTCTTAGCAAGACAATAAATTCATTTATATTCTTTTGAGTTACACAACAATGTGCCGATGGTGTGAATCCGGTATGTTCAGATCGAGCTGGGTTGCATAATGGTATGACGACACTCACAATTATCATTTCTAAATGCAGCTAACTTTAAGTCAAAAAATTACCGTGTTAAGAACGCTTTAAAATCATCAAAATATATTCTAAAACTCATTTCAGTCATTCCAAAACGTTTTATTTTTCCAGGACCCCCTAAACAACAAAATCTCGCAACTTCGGCGCTCGCAAATTCACCAAACTAATCGTAAAACTCCTCTCTGCCATTCTAAATCGTAGATTTTTTCCCGGGGGAGAACCCCGGACCCACCAATAACCAAAATTGCGCGCCTTTGGCGCTCGCAAAATCATCAAAATACATCGTTAAACTCATCTCAGTCCCCGGACCCCCAAAACTCGCACGCTAATTTGCGTATTCATTAAATTCCTGTTAGCTATGCCACTGTCTATAAATGTGTACAAGAATTATATGTAATGATATATGAAAACTTATATCAAGTATCTCCTGTGAGTCAATTACTCTTCATAGATAGAGGAGTCATAAGGCCTTTTTACCAAATTGTGAATTTCCTGGCTCTGCGGTCTCAGATATTCCCCTGGGGAGTAGGTCAAATTTACTATAGACAATATAGATAAAACACATTTTTGAGCATTACTTGCTCAATTTCCATAAGAAATTATTCTAACTTGGTTGGAAACTATATACTGAGATAGCATTTTATTATAACGGTAATGTCCGAATTGGTCCTGGCTGACCCAAAGGGGACAAATTGGTGGGGCCAGACGGGGTTAAAATGACTGAAATTTCGAAAATCTTCTTTTGCATTATTTCATAGATGTGAAAAAATGCTCACAAAAGTCCTAACCAACTTCAAGAGCCGGATGGGTGCAAGGGGCCAATATAGTGTTACACTTTCTTATATTCTGTAATCAACCTCAGGTGACCGTTAAGGCCCCTGGGCCTCTTGTTTAAAAATGTTTTGATGTAAGGCAAACAATTATATCAGCTAAATAATACTCCATACTCATTCTTGAATGATTAATTGCCCCTATTCACAACGCCCATCCTTTCATATTAACTAATTATGGAGTCAGCTTTTGTCTACACATGTTGTTATCTGCAATTGCTAGAAGTTCAGATATAGTCCAGTTTTGCCTAATATTTGTATGTGCGTCATTTTATTTCTCCAAGCTATGCACGTGTTTTAAAACTTTTGGTTGTAATGGTAAGTTAGTGGTTGCTTTTGATTATTGGAATTCTTATATTATCCTATTTTTCATAACAATTTAATGTAGGGGTATTTGAATCTCAGGCATTTTGAAAGGATATTGGTAATTGGCAAGGTAGGAGAGTGGTAACCTCTGATTAGCAAAGTCTTTAAAAATGGTTTGATACATATTGACATATAGGACGTTTTTGTGTCTTATTGTTATCATACCTTTATCTGTATCAATTAATCTAAGGATTCCAATAAGGTTCAAATTTAGATGTCAGTTAAATTTGGCAATAGACTTCAGAGCTATTGCTGCAATAAAAATGCATTTGAGGGTTGTTTTTTTTTGTTTTTTTTTTTATTGTCAAAATCTAGGTAGTCAAAAAGATGATTGCTTGAATAGTACAAAGCTCTTGTTGGTGATTCAGTCTCTTTTCAGTTTCTCTCGTCAATAAAAGGTGAGAGTTTAGCCAAAATTAAATAGCATTACAATTTTCATTTTGTTTTCATTAATTTGTTATCTTCCTCTGAGAGTTATAGATGTCAATAAGTTAGCCTTTGCAGTAATTTTTCATGAATATTTAAGGGTATTTTTCTCAGAATTTGACAGAATCATGAAAATATATTCCAGGTACATATACTGGAGCTTAATAATGGACTTGTGAACTTTTTTGTTGACAACATTCTGTAATATGTTTAAAGAAAACATCAAAATGTCGAGTTTTTAGTCATGTACTGGTAAAGGGCCGGAACTGCTTTACAACAACTCACCTTTATCAGGCATTATTTACTGGCAAAGTGCTTCAAGAGTCCTGACATGGGCGAAGTATTGTATAATTGATCAAGATACATTTTATGATTGTGTTCAAATTGACTCTACAGTGATATACAATTGTATGTGGTAGGGCAGTTTTTCACATATTGTGAACAAGGTAGCTTTTGATGCCAAATGGTAGCTCCCTCTGTATGCTACCCCATTGAGTTGAGATAATTTGGTTGGGTGTTGATTCTGTCGAACTCCCACAAACAATCATACATAAACATTTGTAAATGAATTATTTACCATTGAATTTTATACAGAACCTTATATTTTCAAAAAGCGTTTCACTGCATTGGACCATTTGTCCAGTTGAAGTTCTGAGCATATCATGTGTTGATGTCCTTATTTCTTGGAATGGATTTCATTTGGTGTCCAAGAAAGACAGTATGCATTTTATTTGGGTAAACAATTCTTATTCTTGTACATATTGGTCGTGTTTGAGATAAACTTTTCTTGTGCAATTTCTCAGTTAAAATCTAGGTGCAAGTTTCTTCAGTGGTGTACTGTTCAGATCATGTTATTATCCTTATTAGGCACTTTAAATATCTAACAAACAAAGAATCATTAGATATGGTCAGAGAGGCGTATTATGCGTCTCTTTACAGTGCTCTTGTTTACTTTTGCTGTCCCAACTCCAAAATATTGTCTTTCAGGTAGTTCTACCCAACGAAGACAATGGAGGAAAATTATACTGCTTCTTGTAGCCTTTTATCCAAAAAGTTTTGACTGGTAGCCTGACACAGATGATAAATACGTTTTGAACCACATTAATACAGATGTATTGCTGTGATAATGCTTCAAGTTTTTTATTGATTATCATTGATGTTTAACGTGTTACTATTACTGTGATATAATAAAAATAGAATACATCTTATTAGATTACCCAAGGAATTCTAATGACCTTTTTGAAGCGATCATTTTTCAAAGAAGGAGTTGACACCTTTATTTTGTGATTATAGGGTATTGTTCACAAACAGATTAAATGATATTTGAATTCATGGAAACCA
The DNA here is from genome assembly GCF_041381155.1 of Argopecten irradians. Classification (NCBI taxonomy): domain Eukaryota; kingdom Metazoa; phylum Mollusca; class Bivalvia; order Pectinida; family Pectinidae; genus Argopecten; species Argopecten irradians. The sequence goes on along the minus strand of NC_091140.1, from coordinate 284,155 downwards.
GATATATCTACATATTTGTGAGTTGTAGGTCAAATTTGAACTACAAATGTACATAATCATGGAAGTAGGTCATGCATTATAATGTTCAAATATATATTGAACTTTTTCTTTCTACATCATATGCATGAAACAATTCTTTAAAATAATAACAATAATAACGGCATTTAAAGATTAAGATCACATATGGGTTTTGAATTCAATATTGTCGTATATTGCATGTCAACCAGAACCAGTCAGCAACATTCATGCTCGTAACAAACAGACATACATTTCCTACTTTACAACTGTATATATATATATATATATATATTGATACCACGCCGCACTGGTACCCAGTCGGCTGACGAAAGTGTGTAATACAGTGGAAATATCCTAATAAGTTCAATCATTCTCACAGTTAAAGGAAATTCTGATATTAACAATTGAGAAAATGAAAGCAATAGTACTTCCGGTAATTTTCTCTGGTTTCCGGTCGTTATCTATTTTTTCATGTTCAAGTTTCTTTATTCCGCGGGCCTTACGGCCTATAGGCAAACATACATACATACATGGTTACAGCATAATTAATAAGGACATGATAAGGGAAGTGATTGTTAAAATCTGCATAATGAAACTATATCTCTAATACAAAACAATAGTTAAACAATAAATATTCAGGGGCGTAGGAAGGAAGCGGGGGGGGGGGGGGGGGGGGGGGGGGGCAACTCCCCCCCCCCCCCCCCCGTTCCCAAGGACGGGGGGGGGGGGCAAACATGTCTTTTTGCCCCCCCCCCCCCCCCCTTTTGCCGACTGAAATTTTCTAAAAATGCTTATTTGAAAGAAAAAAGGGTCCTCCTGCACATTTTTCGTACTTCATTCTAGAAAATTTTCCGCTGCGCGGCGCATTTCCCAAAACATTCAAACACATAATATCAAACCTTAAATAGTCAAAATTCAATACACAGAACTAGACTAAAATGTCCAACAAAGGATTCTATGTTCTATTTAAAAAAACGTCTCTTAAAAGATCAATTTGTTTATGTCTTAGCAAGACAATTAATTCATTTTTAATGTTACACAACCATGTGCCGATGGTGTGAAGCCGGTGTATTCAGATCGAGTAGGGTTGCATAATGTTTTGACGACACAATTATCATTTCTAAATGCAAGTAGCTTTAAATCGAAAAATTACCATGTTAAAAACGCTTTATAATCATTAAAATACATCGTAAAACTCATCTCAGCCATTCTAAATCGTAATTTTTTTCCGGGGGACACCTTCCGAACCCCCCAAACACCAAAATCTCGCGCTTTCGGGCGCTCGCAAATTCATCAAAACTCATTTAAGCTATTCTAAATCGTAATATTTTTCCTGGAGGAGGCCCCGGACCCCCCAAACACCAAAATCTCGTGCTTTCGGGCGCTCGCTAAATCATCAAAATACATTGTAAAACTCATCTCAGCCTTCTAAATTACAATATTTTTTCCCGGGTGTCACCCTCAGACACCTAAAACACCAAAATCTCGCGCCTTTGGCGCTCACACGCTAATTTGGCCAATTTGCGTATTCGTTAATTTCCTTTTAGCGACCCCACTGTCTATAAATGTGTACAAGGATTAAATTAAGCATATATGGTTGGGTGTTGAATTAATCTCCTCCTGTAGGTGCGGCGGGGGGGGGGGGGGGTGTTTACAAAATATTGAGGAGCTTTGCCCCCCCCCCCCCCCCCCCACGTTTCATCTTCCTACGCCACTGATATTGAAACCATATCTCTAATTGTAAATTTGACAAACAATGTGAGTATACATGTATTTCCAATAGAGGTAATAATTCATTCATTTATATAACTTTCCATTTCAAATAGTTATATTATTACAGTTATTACAAGTTTATATGAACATTAATGATCTTTTACTTACACACTAGTATATTTATGTAAATATAACTGAACTAACAAAAAGATCTATTCATACGCTAGTTTATGTTTCGTTCAAAACATGTAAAGGCATATTTGTAATAATGGCAGATACAGCTAATCCTTTTTGACCATTATGTTAAAATACGATATATCTTAACAATACAAGTGAACATATACAAACATACATATAACATGTATGCATACGTCCGGCATTCTAAAATAATTAGAATGTTAATTTCTTTTCATAAATGCATGATATACGTATTTTCCAAGATTGTATATTTCTTTAACATTATTTACGTTTAATAATTGCACAAGTTTGAAAACAATGGAAGATTTGAAACAAAACCTTTAATCATTTTTGTTTCATATAACGTGGTTCTCTACCAAGCTCAAAATAAGCAAAATCATTACGGAGATTTCTTTTAACTCCAAGCAATCGTTTACAAAAACATGTTTTTCAATATCTGGTGATTTGAGAAAACCCCAACATCTCGCTTCCATATTCAAGTCTGCTGTTGATCAAATACTAAGCATTGTGCATGTCTGTTTCTATTAAAATTATGGTGATAGCTTTTCCTCCTTGATTAGCAGTGTGTTTTTGTGTTATATTGAATTCTCCGTTAAAATTCATCAATATACTCAAATAATTAAATTCGTTTACCATCTCTATTTCACGATTGTCACATGTCCAATTCTCAGAATCTTTGATTTTTCGAAAAATAACGATTTTGGTTTTGGAAGCATTTAGATTTAGTTTCCATTCCAGATTATACACATATATAATTGTTTTTGTAATGCTTCTGGAGTTTCAGCTATCAAAACAGTATCATCTGCATACAAGATAGATAAAAACAGGATTTCTATTGATGGACAGATTTCTTAAATAAATTTCATTCCAATTCATTTACATAAAAGCTATATAGAATCGGTGAACGAAATTCTCTCCGTAACAAACCGATCTGATTTGGGTAGTATTCTAATAATAGTTCATTCAATTTGATGCACGATTTTACATTTCTTCATAATATTGAACATTTAAACTTTGATTCCACGCTTTAAAAAATAGACCACAAACAACTTATTTTAATTAAATAAATGACTTTCGGGTAAAATACAGTCTTTTTTAATTCGTTGATTAATGTTTACAAGGCGAAGATGGCATCAACTGTGGATCAACATGGTTTAAATCCAAATTGTACATCAGTTATTTTATCATATTCATTATTCCATTTATTTCAGTAATCTTTGATTCAATACCCCCTTGAATAATATTCCTGGACAACTTAACAATGAAATGCCTCTATAATTATTTGGGTCATCAAAGGTCCTTTTTTTTAAAATGGTACAACGCATGCTATAGACCAGGCTTCAGGGAAATATCTAGATTTGAAGGCATTATTAAATATTTTAGTGGGAAAAAAATAAGAATTCCTCTCTACAATCTAGAATTAGCTCGTTAAGGATTTTGTCTTCACCACATGATTTATTTCTCTAAAGATTTTTTTTTATTGAAGCTAATATTTCACCTTCAGTTATTGTTTTATCTAGTTCTTCATAAACCGGACGAGAATTGTTCTCAACTATATCATTTTCATCAAAATGCCTATAATACATGTTTCATAATATCAAGGGGATACTTCAGATGCTGATTGAGTTTGGAACAATTTCCGGATTAAGCCAGGGATAGGACACTTTCCTAAATCTTTCTAGCGATTCCACTCTGTTGCTTAATTCTTCAAGTTCCTTCCGAAATCTGCAAAATATAATTTGGAATAGAATTATGACACTATTTTCCCAAACAAATGTGCACACCAGAGACAAGAAAAAATCCGCTTAGTGAACATATAGATATATGCGGGAACGGAACATTTAGAAGACTTGTTTTTCACAAGATGCCGGTTCCCTGCAATATAAAACGCAAAAGCAAGTAAGAAAAGTTAATAAAACTTTTTGAACCAGCATTAAACCATAAATCGGTGTATGACGCTATAATATGAATAATATCCTCATATTATTACGTCCCTTGCTATATTACCTCCCCCCTTACTATTATGACGTCATGATACAGTAACATTTACAGACTTTATTATTTTTGTCTCTGGTGGCAGATATTGCCTCATTACATAATGATCAGCGCATACAACCTCCCTTTTGTTTATCTTATTATACTTGTGATGACCTTTGTCGATCTTTTTCTATCATATACTTACTCCTCTACAACGCCGTCCGCCTTCGGGTCATACACATATCTGACTTCGAAATCTCCAAGTTTGTTTGTCCCCATACCACTCAGAATTTTGGTGATACTCATCGCACCAAGAGAGGCTTCTTTATCAGGCAGGGCTTTCAAGACTGATTCTTCCGTCAAAGGCGTCTATAAATGTACATTGAGGGTAGGTAATCTTTGATATTTCATATTATAAATCGTGAAATTGCTGAAATAAAATTATTCATTATTAAAATGCAATTGTTATACATTTTATACACGCTGTCAGGTTTTATATGTTCAGTATAGTTTCTGGACTATGCGCTTTATTATATGGCCGGTGTTTTTGCAGCGTTTTCCTTTTTGACGTTGATTTTTACCCAAATATAGACCTTCCAAAGTCAATGTCGTCAGGATAACGTATTGTAATGTGATTATAGTCGGCAGCATCTGACGGAAGGCAACAAGTTTACAGCGATCAACGGTGATTAGCTACAAACTTCATTAGATCGGAAAACGTACAAGAATGACAGACAGGCAGTAATTACCTTCTACCAGCCGAAAACATAAGCAAGGATGTATTGGATATTAATCATATACCCGTGTGGATAAACAAACATTGAAAATATTTGTTACATATCCTTCTGTCTATTTTAGTATAGTCTCTTTGAAGGGTCGGTATTTCATATGATAAAAGAGTTATAGACCTATTCTAAGGTGGATACTGTGGGTTATCAACCCGAGTAAGTGATATAACCCGAGGTCGCAGATAGTGTTATCACTTATTACATAGGTAGTACTTGGGTTGATAAATTATCCATCTGCAAAAAATCGATAATTGTATGATATCGTCAGTTTGTAAACCAAAGGAGGGCACAAGGTTACTGAATATGGTTTCATATCATGTTATTACGTGGTCAGATATAGCTAGCCAGATTGCAGTTTTTATCCCCATCAAGGATGTAGGTTTAGGTTATCTTGACAACAGGCGGTACGCCCTTTATGTTTATGTTACCTTGACAACAAACGCTGCACTCTTTATGTTTAGGTTACCTTGAAAAAAGGCGGTATATCCTCTAGGTTTAGGTTACCTTAACAACAGGCGGTATGCCATTTATGGTTTAAATTACCTTGACAACAGACGGTATATCCTTTAGGTTTTAGGTTACCTTAACAACAGGCGGTATATCCATTTATGTTTAAATTACCTTGACAACAGACGGTATATCCTCTAGGTTTAGGTTACCTTAACAACAGGCGGTATGCCATTTATGTTTAAATTACCTTGACAACAGACGGTATATCCTCTAGGTTTAGGTTACCTTAACAACAGGCGGTATGCCATTTATGTTTAAATTACCTTGACAACAGACGGTATGCCATTTATGTTTAAATTACCTTGACAACAGACGGTATATCCTCTAGGTTTAGGTTACCTTGACAACAGACGGTATATCCTCTAGGTTTAGGTTACCTTAACAACAGGCGGTATGCCATTTATGTTTAAATTACCTTGACAACAGACGGTATATCCTCTAGGTTTAGGTTACCTTGACAACAGACGGTATATCCTCTAGGTATGTTTAAATTACCTTGGCAACAGACGGTATATCCTCTAGGTTTAGGTTACCTTGACAACAGACGGTATATCCTCTAGGTTTAGGTTACCTTGACAACAGACGGTATATCCTCTAGGTTTAGGTTACCTTGACAACAGACGGTATGCCCTTTATAAGTTACCTTGACAACAGACGGTATAACATACTAAGTTTATGTACCTTGACAAAAGGCGGTATGCCATTATTGTTTTTCATGTTAACATTACCTTGACAACAGACGGTATATCCTCTAGGTTTAGGTTACCTTGACAACAGGCGGCACGCCCTATATGTTATATTACCTTGTCAACAGGCGGCACGCCATCTATGTTATGTTACCTTGTCAACAGGCGGCACGCCCTCTATGTTATGTTACCTTGTCAACAGTCGGCACGTCCTCTATGTTATGTTACCTTGTCAACAGGCGGCACGCCCTCTATGTTATATTTACCTTGTCAACAGGCGGCACGCCCTCTATTATGTTAATTTGTCAACAGTCGGCACGTCCTCTATGTTATGTTACCTTGTCAACAGGCGGCACGTCCTCTATGTTATGTCACCTTGTCAACAGGCGTACGACCTCTATGTTATGTTACCTTGTCAACAGTCGCACGCCGTCTATGTTATGTTACCTTGTCAACAGTCGGCACGTCCTCTATGTTATGTTACCTTGTCAACAGTCGGCACGCCCTCTATGTTATGTTACCTTGTCAACAGGCGGCACGCCCTCTATGTTATGTTAATTTGTCAACAGTCGGCAAGTCCTCTATGTTATGTTACTTTGTCAACAGGCAGCACGTCCTCTATGTATTTCCAGCGCGTCCTATGTTATGTTACCTTGTCAACAGGCGGCACGCCGTCAATGTTATGTTACCTTGTCAACAGTCGACACGTCCTCTATGTTATGTTACTTGTCAACAGCAGCACGTCCTCTATGTTATGTTACCTTGTCAACAGCAACACGTCCCCTATGTTATGTTACTTTGTCAACAGGCAGGCACGTCCTCTATGTTATGTTATTTTGTCAACAGGCAGCACGTCCTCTATGTTATGTTACTTTGTCAACAGGCGATACGTCTTCTATGTTATGTTACTTTGTCAACAGTCGGCACGCCTCTATGTTATTTACCTTGTCAACAGGCGGCACGCCATCTATGTTATGTTACTTGTCAACAGGTGGCACGCCCTCTATGTTATGTTACCTTGTCAACAGTCGGCACGTCCTCTATGTTATGTTACCTTGTCAAAGGCGGCACGCCCTCTATGTTATATTACCTTGTCAACAGGCGGCACGCCCTCTATGTTATGTTAATTTGTCAACAGTCGGCACGTCCTCTATGTTATGTTACTTTGTCAACAGGCAGCACGTCCTCTATGTTATGTCACCTTGTCAACAGGCGGCACGTCCTCTATGTTATGTTACCTTGTCAACAGGTCGCACGCCTCTATGTTATGTTACCTTGTCAACAGTCGGCACGTCTCTATGTTATGTTACTTGTCAACAGTCGGCACGCCCTCTATGTTATGTTACCTTGTCAACAGGCGGCACGCCCTCTATGTTATGTTAATTTGTCAACAGTCGGCACGTCCTCTATGTTATGTTACTTTGTCAACAGGCAGCACGTCCTCTATGTTATGTCACCTTGTCAACAGGCGGCACGTCCTCTATGTTATGTTACCTTGTCAACAGGTCGCACGCCGTCTATGTTATGTTACCTTGTCAACAGTCGGCACGTCCTCTATGTTATGTTACTTTGTCAACAGTCGGCACGCCCTCTATGTTATGTTACCTTGTCAACAGGCGGCACGCCCTCTATGTTATGTTAATTTGTCAACAGTCGGCACGTCCTCTATGTTATGTTACTTTGTCAACTAGTGGTACGCCCTCTATGTTATGTTACCTTGTCAACAGGCGGCACGCCCTCTATGTTATGTTAATTTGTCAACAGTCGGCACGTCCTCTATGTTATGTTACTTTGTCAACAGGCAGCACGTCCTCTATGTTATGTTACCTTGTCAAAAGGCGGCACGTCCTCTATGTTATGTTACCTTGTCAACAGGCAACGGCACGTCCCTCTATGTTATGTTACCTTGTCAACAGGCGGCACGTCCTCTATGTTATGTTACTTTGTCAACAGGCGGCACGCCCTCTATGTTATGTTATTTACAGTCAACAGGCGGCACGTCCTCTATGTTATGTTACCTTGTCAACAGTCGCGCACGCCCTCTATGTTATGTTACCTTGTCACAGGCGCGCACGCCCTCTATGTTATATTACCTTGTCAACAGGCGGCACGCCCTCTATGTTATATTACCTTGTCAACAGGCGCACGCCTCTATGTTATATTACTTGTCAAGGGCACTAGTCTTGTCACAGGCGGCACGCCTCTATGTTATGTTACTTTGTCAACAGGCGGCACGTCCTCTATGTTATGTTACTTTGTCAACAGTCGGCACACGTCCTCTATGTTATGTTACTTTGTCAACAGGCGGCACGTCCTCTATGTTATGTTACCTTTGTCAACAGTCGCACGCCGTCTATGTTATGTTACCTTGTCAACAGTCGGCACGTCCTCTATGTTATGTTACTTGTCAACAGTCGGCACGTCCTCTATGTTATGTTACTTTGTCAACAGGCGGCACGCCCTCTATGTTATGTTACTTTGTCAACAGTCGGCACGTCCTCTATGTTATGTTACTTTGTCAACAGGCAGCACGTCCTCTATGTTATGTTACCTTGTCAACAGGCGGCACGTCCTCTATGTTATGTTACCTTGTCAACAGGCGGCACGTCCTCTATGTTATGTTACCTTGTCAACAGGCGGCACGTCCTCTATGTTATGTTACTTTGTCAACAGGCAGCACGTCCTCTATGTTATGTTACCTTGTCAACAGGCAGCACGCCCTCTATGTTATGTTACCTTGTCAACAGGCGCAACGTCCTCTATGTTATGTTACCTTGTCAACAGGCGGCACGCCCTCTATGTTATGTTACCTTGTCAACAGGCGGCACGCCCTCTATGTTATGTTACCTTGTCAACAGGCGGCACGCCCTCTATGTTATGTTACCTTGTCAACAGGCGGCACGCCCTCTATGTTATGTTACCTTGTCAACAGGCGGCACGCCCTCTATGTTATGTTACTTTGTCAACAGGCGATACGTCCTCTATGTTATGTTACCTTGTCAACAGGCGGCACGCCCTCTATGTTATGTTACCTTGTCAACAGGCGGCACGCCCTCTATGTTATGTTACCTTGTCAACAGGCGGCACGCCATCTATGTTATGTTACCTTGTCAACAGTCGGCACGTCCTCTATGTTATGTTACCTTGTCAACAGGCGGCACGCCCTCTATGTTATGTTACCTTGTTAAACAGGTGGCACGCCATCTATGTTATGTTACCTTGTCAACAGTCGGCACGTCCTCTATGTTATGTTACTTTGTCAACAGGCGGCACGCCCTCTATGTTATGTTACTTTGTCAACAGGCGGCACGCCCTCTATGTTATGTTACCTTGTCAACAGGCGGCACGCCCTCTATGTTATGTTACCTTGTCAACAGGCGGCACGCCCTCTATGTTATGTTACCTTGTCAACAGTCGGCACGTCCTCTATGTTATGTTACCTTGTCAACAGGTGGCACGCCCTCTATGTTATGTTACCTTGTCAACAGGCGGCGCGCACTCTATGTTATGTTACCTTGTCATCTGGTGGTACGCCCTCGATGTTATGTTACCTTGTCAACAGGCGGCACGCCATCTATGTTATGTTACCTTGTCAACAGGCGGCACGCCCTCTATGTTATGTTACCTTGTCAACAGGCGGCACGCCATCTATGTTATGTTACCTTGTCAACAGGCGGCACGCACTCTATGTTATGTTACCTTGTCAACAGGCGGCACGCCCTCTATGTTATGTTACCTTGTCAACAGGCGGCACGCCATCTATGTTATGTTACCTTGTCAACAGGCGGCACGCACTCTATGTTATGTTACCTTGTCAACAGGCGGCACGCCATCTATGTTATGTTACCTTGTCAACAGGCGGCACGCACTCTATGTTATGTTACCTTGCAACTGGTGGTACGCCCTCTATGTTATGTTACCTTGTCAACAGCCGGCACGCCCTTTATGTTATGTTACCTTGTCAATTGGTGGCACGCCCTCCATGGTCATTGGGTAATTAGGAGGAAATCCGTACTCATCGTACTGGGCAAAGTTGGCCGCGGCGTGTCCGACACTGACCGTGAATATGATACTGGTCAGTATACTGACCAGGTCAGACTCATTGGTTATACTGCCATCACCGGGGACGCCCTGTCAATCAAAATATTCACATTCAATTTTCTGTGGGACGTTATTGTATGCCATACGACACACTATGACAATACCAGTCTACATTGGTCCAAACGGGGACAAGTGTCGTAAATCCACACACGTTAAAAGGGAAAATATAAAACGTGAAATCATTACTTTTACTTATACTGAACTTTAGACTTAAGGTTTAAATAAAGTTGGTTTCACATCTAACCTTGATATTCTTAAGACACATAAAATATGAACGAAAAAAGTTTATCCTTCCTATTTTCAGGAATCGCCATACTGATAATGAAACATTTCATTTTAAGCTTGAAAGAACGGGTCATGTGTAGGTACTTGTGCGTAGTGAGAGATGTGCTAGGCGTGTTATCTCATGATTTATTTAAGGAATATATGTTTATTTTGTTGAGGTTATGAGGGTATAATGATGATGAAGCACGTGTAAATTATGTAACCCCGGCGAAGCATACCAGAATACCACATCCTCCGTCCTCACGGGATTTGACTAACTCCTGGGCCCAGGCCTGGATCTCATGGTCCTTCGTATACGTCTCTGGATTGTCTGGTAAAAATAAGATTCATGAAGTAAACAACGAAATAGATATAGGTAAAAAGAACGCGACAAGAAACCTATAATAAGATAATTAGATTACGTTTTCTACAAGCAATTTTGAAATGGATGGGTTTTTTGTTGTTTTGTTAAGGTATTATCTATGTTGTTGAATAAAGAATGAGGGAGAGAAAAAAAGAAGACAAAAACATGTCGTTGGTGTTCTGGTAGGATACTTCCCAAGTATATACAATATGTTAATATGTACCGTAATAAAGTTGAACGTATTTTGTGACGTAGTTTTTAATGGCCTCCCAGAGTAATATAGCGTCATCCCTGAAGTGGTAGCCAATCAGTACATTCTCGTCCCTGACCTGTGTGTGTAAATGTTTTACAGTAAAAAGTCGTAACAGACAAACGATTCAGCATCATATATCAAATGCTTTTTTGTCCCCCGAATCCATAAAATTTTCAAGATCGTTATTTGGTGACTACATAGATATATTTGACATATTGAGTAGACTCCTGATTCAACTGTATTAATTGTTTTCTAATCAGCTGTTATTGCCATGGTAACCATCCAAAATATGTATAAATTATGAAAATGTGGAATTTTGATAATTTTGGGCATTTTTTTCTAAGCAACTATACAGCGCACGTTTAAACAAACTTTATATTTCTCTCTTAAAGATGTATCGGAAGTGCATGCATATTTTCAGTAAATGTGCTTGTTTAAGGATGAGTTCTATAGTTTCTAAGACAAAAACGCAGCAAAAAAAATGATCAAAATTGTCCAAATTTCAACATTTTAATAAAATATACATATTTTGCATGCCAACAAAAGCTACAAAATTAGAAACCGTTCATTACAGATGAATTCAAATATCAATAATGTAAACTGGGATGTAATTACACAAAACCTTGACACTAATGAATTCAATAAGCTTTTAACTGATACTATAAATGAACAAATAGATCTGTTTATTCCATCTAAAACTATTACTGTACGCCCAAATGATAAACCTTGGATGACCAATAATATAAGACAACAAATTAGAAAAAGAAACAGATTACACACAAGAGCCAGAAATACTAACTTACAGACTGACTTGACAAACAAAGTAGAAATGAAGTCATAGATTTAATTCGAACTGAAAAAATAAACCATTTCGATAAACTAAAAAATCCCTTCAAGATCAGTAAATTCCTTTAAATAAATGGCAGAAAATTACCAAATCGGTTATGAACTCGAGTAATCTATCACATTCTTTGCCTCCACTATTTGAAAATAATTACTATATACATCACCCTTTGGATAAAGCAGGGTGTCTTAATAACTATTTCAGTTCAATATCTACTTCATCTGCTAATTTAGATCCATTACCACCTTTGGAAAATACCTTCCCCTTTAGATTAGATAACATTGTTATTTTAGAACAGGATATTAAAGATCAACACCTAACTCCTTCTCTTATACACCCTCTTACTCTGTTGTGTGATAAAACTTTAGAAACTGGAGTTATTCCATTATCTTGGAAAACAGCTAATATCAATGCAATTCATAAAGGAAAAGGGCTCGAGAGTAATGCTTCAAATTATAGACCAATATCTGTAACACCATGCTTTAGTAAAATAATAGAAAAAATAAATTTTAAATATATGTTTAACTATATGAAAGAGTGCGATATTATAACAAAGCACCAATCAGGCTTTTTGCCTAAAGACTCTACAGTTAACCAGTTACTAGATATTTATAATACGATAGTGCATAATTTGGATAAAAACAATGAAATAAAATTTATATTCTGCGATATTAGCAAAGCTTTCGACAGAGTCTGGCATGAAGGATTATTATTCAAATTAGAGTCTTATGGTATAAAAGGGAGAGTGTTACAGTGGTTTCGAAATTATCTTTCTGATCGAAAACAAAGAGTATCTACTGAGGGTTTCCTATCTTCTTTTAAAAATGTCAATGCCGGTGTACCACAAGGTTCTGTCTTAGGGCCATTCCTATTCTTATTATATATTAATGACATAACTGAATGTGTAAATAGTAAAATTAAACTCTTTGCTGATGATACTTCACTTTATGAAATAATAACTGATAACCATGTAGAAATCGCAGATAATCTAACCATGATCTAAGTAATATCAATAATTGGGCAAAGAAGTGGGACATTAATTTTAATCCTTCAAAAACAGAAACTGTACTTTTCTCAAGAAAAAGACATATATTCAATCCTGATATTTTATTTGCAGATGATATTGTAAACTCTGTTCTATTTCATAAACATTTGGGGGTAACTTTCGGTAGTGATGGTAAATGGTCCAAACATATCAATAATATTTATACTCAGGCCTCTAAAAGACTAAATATTTTAAGATTACAAAAACATAATGTAGATAGAAAGAGCCTTTTAAAAATTTATACATCCTTTATAAGACCTGTTTTAGAATATGGTGATGTCATTTGGGATAATTGTACAAACCAAGATAAAGACTTATTAGAATCTGTACAGATAGAAGCAATAAGAATTATAACAGGCCTGAGAAGAGGAACATCGCATAATAAACTTTATGCTGAAGTTGGACTTGATTCACTTGCATTCAGACGAAAACTACATAAATCAATATTGATGTTTAAAATTGTAAATAATGAATCCACTAGATATCTTACTAATTTGATTGACCCATTCTTTGATGATATTAATAATACTCCTTACAAATTAAGGAATAATCGCCTGTTTAATCCCCCCCTCTGTAGAGCTGAATTATACTCCAACAGCTTTATTCCCTCAATGCTAAGAGAATTTAATCAAACAGATATAGAACTCATGTTTAATAATTCATGAGAAAAATTTTTAAAAAGTATCAAAATTGATAATGATATTCCTACTACAGAAATTTCTAATATTTTTAAATATCATGGCGACCGTAAATATAACATTATTCTGTGCCAGCTACGAAACCAAGCAAGTAACTTAAACTCTGATCTTTATCACGATCATTTAAGAGAATCTCCAGCCTGTTCCTGTTATTATATCAATGAAAATTCATATCACTTTTCCTTTGACTGTAGGCACTTCTATGAACAGAGAGCAGTTCTTACACAGGGAATACAGAACTTAGGTTTACCAGATAATCATAATGATTTAAACATTGAAACACTATTATGTGGATGTAAATTTTGCAATAATGATATTAACAAAGATATTTTACAATGCGTGATTGAATATATACGCCATACTAAAAGATTTGATTTCTGATAAACATATTTTATATACATGTATCATAGCCCTCTGCATATATAAGCAAATAATAACAAATAACAAGTACCCATATCTAATTACTTGATAGTCAAAATACTATCTAGCAGTGCAATTAAACATCTAAACTATTGTATATGTTAATATTTATTTCTAATTTACTCTGCTGGCTGGATGGATACTGAATACTGTTTATCGAATATTGAGAATCAGTTATACTATAATGATTATTTAATTGAATAATCAAACTATGTACATATTAGAAACATAAATGTTGGTTAACTCCTATTGCATAAAAAATTGCATTCAATCTCCTACCATTTTTTTCATATTCACCTGAAGACAAAATGCTCATTTGTTGTCAGACTGTTATGCATATTCCAAGGGGATGGGTCATTGTGCATAAGCACAGGGTCTTTATGGCCTAATATCTCATGGTGTGTATGTATGTTAGTCTGTCAACAAATGAGCATGATTCTTATCCCTGTTCAAAAACTATAATCATTAGGAATCTGAAATCCAAATAACTAAACTTGTTCTGAAACATTTTCTATTAAAAATAAAATTGGAGTTATCCCCCTTTAATTAGTAATTATTAATATTATTATCACTATACTGTAACTAATTCAATTTATTTGTATATATAAATATATCATGTATTAATGAATTGCAGAATGAATTCATGTTTATACTTTAAAATATGATCTGGAGAGGACTTAAATAGGCGTAGCCTGATGTCCGATCCTATTGATGTACATAATATCAATAAAATATTGTTGAAATTGAAAATTACAACGAAATTATGGTATACTACATTATTTGAATACAAAAACTTAAATACTAAATAACAGTTTTGTAAATTTGTCCAAAAAGATTTTAGGTGAATAAAGATCGTATGATTACGTATGGTTTCTAACCAAAATTAAACACGAACCCCTCTTTTCTCGAGCTCTACTGGCAAAGTTCCATCCACATCCATCCGCCATACTGCCAGTCTGAAAAATGATTAAATGTACAAATACCGAATAAAAACAGTGTTGTTACAGACTCGACCTTTATAAGCGTGGGATCAACGATATAGTGTAAGTGTTGTCTCTGCAAACTAATATCAATCTCGTTTATTCACTACTTCAATCTAGTTTTGATTGCGCGATACTTTTCACCTCGTGCATGTTAATTAATCAAAAAAATTGAGATTTAGTAGATGTGAATAAAGTTGCTGTTCAAGATACAGCTAATATGACATACTTTCGCCGGATCACTTCAAATACACCATCTATTCCTGGAGCCATTACGTCGTCTATGATACCGCCTGGGTTAATCAGGGTTGTAAGCGCGAATCTGTAATAAATTACATGTATATTCAAATGATAGCTAAACATGAAATAAGCAGTAGAACGAGAAAGGCTATCGTAGACAAGTGAAGCATTGAAGAGATATTAATTAATTTCTACATTGTAACACTTAATATCTTAATGTAAAATGATAGTGAAACTAAAAAAAGAATACTCTAACATAAAAAGGGAAGTGATGCATTTTATAAATATGAACTTAAATCTTAACCTGACAAATTAATGACATGTGCCTTTCAAAACTTCTACGGTTGTTATTTAAAGTGGTATAAGAATGTGACGTATTTGTATTACCCATTGATGGCCACGAGGTAGAGGAAGTGAGGTGCCAGCAGTTTAAATATAGGGTGGGAGTGAGAAAGGTTTCTATGTGTGGCCAGTACACACCCCTCCATCACCAGATGGGTAAATCCTAAAAATATATATTAGATGTCGTGCATCCTATATAACGGTGAATTTCACAGTTTAAATATATATCTGAAGACAAAATCAGTTTACCACAACACGATTATTAGAAAGCAATGCATTTGAATGAACACGAAATGAGATAAAAGGATATTTCGTTCAAAAAAAAATGCGTGAATCGAAAACTGATGCCAAAACCAATCTGAATTACCATAAATGAAGAGCTTAGAATGTCAATTTTCGTTCTTCGAAAAATGCAGCTTTTCAGTATTTGTTTTTAATTATTAAAGGCAAGGGTATATCTTTATTTATACTAATACTTGATAAAGGACTATTTATGTACAAACCTTACCAAAGAAAAATACAAGAGAAATATATCAGAGGAGGATTGAAAATTGAGCATTAATATGCAAAAATAATACTTTCTGTACTCTGTAACTGGACAATACTCAACCTAAATGTGTTATTGCCTGGTGGTAACATGTGTCGGAGTTGTTGTACCACATCTTGGCCATCATCCACGTGTAGGGTGGGTCGGAGGGTAGGAAAACCTAAATAATCACAGTTAAATATTGAAATATGAAAGGAGTGTCAATTTGGGCCCTTTGGTGGCCATTACCGATAAGCATTATTTTTTGTTTAGATATACCCGGGGGTTCGGACATCATGATATGGCATATGATTAAGGTCAGGTCGGAGTCCCTTGTGAGTTATGGGAGGTTAAACAGGAAGGGCAATTTTCTGTTTTGTCCAGTTTTGTTGGAACCAAATTATATCTTTTAATGATTTTTATGAGTCATAATGCGTTTATATGTTAGAAATAAAAATAAAATGGAAAATATAACTTAGTGTCAAAAAATAGGTCCCCTAATTTTGTTAAATGTCAATTACTCAAGAATTAAGTTTATCTGGTGCCATAATATACCAGACAAAATGCTATATACATTATATTAAATTGTATTGAGCAATATATATTTCCATATCATAAACATAGGCAAAAAATATTGTGGATTAGAAAGGATTAGGGAGGGGGAGCAGGAGGGAGAGGTGAGGGGGATTTTTATTTTTCAAACTTTAAAACACCAATTAATGTTTTTGCTTATGTTAAAAGGGTCATATACTTGCTCAAATACTTTGCAATAAAATTTTGCAATGCAATTATGATTTTGTAAATGTTTTAAATATGCATTGTATAATATATAGTTACAGTTATAGTGATTCATTACAGAAAAATAATACTATTTGAGTCAGTGTATCTTATTTCTGAACATAGCAATACATTTATTGGTGTTTTAAGATTTAAAAAATCAAAACAATCCTTCTTTTATCGACTGGTTATTCTGAGGAATATCATTTTAATTACATGTTAGTCTTAGTAATTCCATTTCGTATAGCTCAAAAACCATTATTACCTCGGAGACGACTAAGCTTTCCACTATGTACTCATTTAGTACACTTAACTCGAATACTAGAATTATTTAAAAGTTTGATCATATATTCACAAACATAGAGTTAACAAGTGTTTTCTTTTAATTAAATGAAAGTCGCTAGGTATTGTTCGAGCGATAACAACTATCGGTTTATAATTAGTTATTGCAACATACATTTTAATTTTAGGTAAATAAACTTAAAAAGATAAATATTTATATCACTCCACTGACTGGGTTGTCGTCGGCAGGTTGCTGGTTCAGTTGGATGGCTATCGGTACCAGACTCGCCTCGTCGCTGTTGTAGTAGAATAGAGCAATAGGAGCGCACACCTTGATAGAGGACAGAATACATGAGTACTATAACAATTTAATATGGATAATGTTAGAAGTCTCGTAAAATATGATATAAAATGTAACTCTTTAATATTTCTTACCCTAACCATCGTTGTTTTATTATAAAAAGTTAAGTTACAAGTTATACCTGTTCTTTCTCATTCGAAAACGTATTTCGTTACAATAAGTCAATCAAACGGCGATTCCATAAAAAACTTATAAGGAATTTTAATATGAAATAAACATGTTTCTACCACAATAGGCGCTGTTACTCTGAGGGTATCAAATAAACGATGCAGCTGTTGATTAACAACTTGTTTATACCGCACGTGGTATAAACTCTATACGCATTCTGATTGGCTGACACGATGAACTTTGACCGAACTATGTCTTTCTCAGTGTCGTATCATCATTTGTCAACGTCATCAATAATCGAGTGACGTCATGCTATGCTGCGATCGCCGCTTGGCGCCAAAACTGCTGTTGGATTGCGTACTTATCTTCTCCTCGCATTTCAATCGGCTAAAATCGGATATTATTGTGGTAGAAACAGGTCACACGACTCGTGGTTGTTGGATATGGAATTTATTCCACACTCGTAAGTTATTTTTTAAAAGTTACAAAAGACACTCGCTAAAGCTAGTGTATTTTGTAGCTTTTAAAAAATAACTCACTCGTGTGGAATAAATTCCATATCCAACAACCACTCGTTGTGTAACCTCTATATGTTCAATAGAATGATTAAAATATGAATAAGCTTTTCTGTTAATAGTTAATATGTTTTTATATCCAAATTAATATATTTCCATTCTACTTCAGTTTCCGGTTTAGTCTATGTTAAACCAAATGGAAATATATCACGCTATGAACTCCCATCTGGTTAAGCGTATGAATATTTAATGTTTCAGTGGCCTCACGGATACCAAACGGTCAAATAACTGAAAGAGCGGTCTTTAAATTTCAATAGTATCATCGTGTTGACAAAATATCATGTATTGAATATTAGTTTTGCATTTATTTGCATGTTTCAAACCGTTTCGAAGGAACTATATTCAAAAGCTGATTCTATGGTTGTTACGTTCATTTAACTTATAGACGTCAACACTAGCGCAAGCGGGAAATTCAAAAGATACACACGCATACTACAATTTTGAAATTTTATGATCGTAAGGGTTATAAGTAATAAATCGTTACCAGATTGGACATACAGTTGATATGAAGCCATCCGTCAGAAATATAAATATTCATGGCGCCCGTTAGTTAGGGCGCCATTCTTTTTGTCCTTCTTCCGGATGGGCCTCATATCAACTGTATGTCAAATCTGGTAGCAGTTTATTACTTAATTAATAATGCAATTAAAAAGTGTCTGTGCTTTTTCTATTAATGCATCAAAAGCGTTTAGTACAGTCAAACTGTTCTTGAACTTATTACCTTGAAGAATCAAGATTATGCAAATCAGTTCCGACGTCAACATGTATAAAATGCTGTAAAAATAGCAAAATTGGATACACGTTTCAGTTTGAGAAAGTCATAAACAGATCCGAACTTAATCGTTATTTTGCAATGTAAGGGATCTGCTTTTTATACTAATGACATGCATTCTGTTGTTGGAATACAAGTAACGGTATAAAATTAACTATTGAAATACTTTGTATCCTGGCCGTGTCGGTATTCCGTCTAAGATTTCCATATCTACGTAGAAAAGATTCTTCTGGGCTATCGCATCCTGTACCGTATTTCCTGCCAAGAAAGGCTCCAGCATCTCGTCCGTAACAGCCAATCTGAAGGGGAAATAGGACACAAAATAAATGTATTCTCTTAGTAAAACGAATTGGATGGGATATTTAATCACTGTATTCAACCTGTCTTGTAGAGAATATGAATACTTGAATACAAGTTTGTTATAGTCTGTAATGCCGTGTACGTGTAGGTTAATGGAAAAACATTAAAAACAGACTGACATGCAATATTTTTTTTTTAATTTTATCATCTTCAAAACAAATATCATTCAGTGCGGAATCTTACTTCTTCTTCGTTTATCTAGCACTGTCTGATACTTATATAAACCAGAAACATTGAATTGCATAAGAACGGGATCGCAAGTTTTAAGTTGATTGAATCAGGGGTCATTTTTTTCTCGTGAGTACAGTTATCCAATATTGAGAATACGAAATGATCGTTAATCATGCGCCCATACTTGCTTGGAATCTCTGTACACAGAGTGATTACTGAGTTGTTGAGTCGACCAAGTCTTTGAAATCCAAAATGTTCATCAGTGTCCCAGTTTCCATTCTTCAAAGGCTGAAATGGGGAACATTTTGTTTAGTTAAAGACCTAGCTTATATTTCAATGAAAGTTAAATCGTGATGAACACATTAAATGACCGACATTGTGTTTATAAAAAACTCAAACAGTTAACAACCAGTATGAATATTAATAACTAGTCAATTATGTTGAGGCAGATATCCTCAATAACGGTTGTTATGACTGTCGTAGGTTTAATAATGCCATAGAGCAGATGTATTGCGCATTAAAGCCCGATTTAATATTGAAAAAAATGAAGATTACCGTCCCGGGCTGTGCTGGGCATAGTTATACTAAGGAATGTTTACGATCATCATTTTCATGATATATTCATTTCATTAACAAGGGCAATTAAGGTGGAAGTAAACCATGGCTTTGAAAGTAAGGCACATTGTCATAGAAACATTTACTTGTAAAAAATACCTGTACAAAAGTATTTTTAGAATTAATCTGCGAAACATTTGCAATTACAATATCATATTTATATCATGAAGAATTTTATGAATTAAGTGCTACATTATGTATCTTTTGAACATTGGTTAAAATTTTAATTCAGTATTATTTAATTTGATTTCCACAAACTTTCTTAACTTTATTTTCTTCTTGTGACATGATATTTAAAGCTATATTTTGTACATGTATCTATTCACGTCTGTTTCAGTTAATTACTCTATATATAACATATGGTTAATTGTAATTTATTCATTGTGTTTTTATAGCTCATCTACCCTTTGAAGTTAATTATCCAAACTGGTCTTACTAGTACTATGGCACTTACGACTCAGACAATAGATAAGCTAATTATCTCACCTGTCCGAGTACCGACCAGCCATAATAGAGTCATATACATGCCAGGTGTCACCCATTGTATCAATTGTACATTTAATTCCATGTCTCATATTTTGTCATCAGTTAGGATCTAGAGCTCGGTCTCTACGGGTCGATTTTCGGACACTCCGGAAATCGCCTTCCGACTCATAGAAAAGTGATTTAATAAATTCGTATTTGAACAACTAATCAACGTCTTTGGATTTTATACCAGGACAAGGAAAATATTACAACTACCGGAAATTCCGTTGTGATAAATTGGTGGAGAAATATCCGGAGTAACTTGCCACATTTATTTGTGTAAGACGAGTTACGCACAAGATTCCTATAACCTCTACTGCCAAGTGACATTTCCCAAAGGATCATCAGAATCACACAGACTGGAAAGCAAACCAAGGCTGTGTTCGCCAAATTTTGGAACCCGCCAGAATTACGTTTTTCATGACAGTAACAATCAGGATGGCGAATGTCGCATGTTACAGATGCGGTGATAAATTCGTTCCCAATCATGTGTTGTGGTGTCCTGCGAATGGCTGTTACTGTTTCCGGTGTGGAAATATTGGCCATTTATCTCGAATGTGCTTAAGTCGGACTAGACATCGTACTGAAAACTT
Source organism: Argopecten irradians (assembly GCF_041381155.1). Taxonomy (NCBI): domain Eukaryota; kingdom Metazoa; phylum Mollusca; class Bivalvia; order Pectinida; family Pectinidae; genus Argopecten; species Argopecten irradians. The sequence continues at coordinate 263,049 of NC_091140.1, read as the reverse complement.
CAGTAATACAGGATCGTCTCCCTGGACCAGACAGCGTCCCAAAACCTACTTTACTTCCTGTTCCTGCTCCGAACAAATCTTCGGACAGAGAGTCTAAGAGTATGACAGCGCCGAGGAAAAAGACCAAATCCACTTCAAAACGGAGGCGAGATTCTGCACGACTCAGGACTTTCCGAGACAATAAGAAGGTACTATCTACATTGCCATTTACAAATGTGCTAAACGAAGAACTTAAAAATGTGATTAACTCCGACAACAACAAAATAATTCAGAATTCCTCTAGGGCTAAAATTCGAAAACTGAAATTGGATGTGAAATTTATTACTAGTGAATATGACCAGCAGATATACGAGAAACTTATATCGCAACGTGAAGTAACAAACATCAAACAAATATCTGAAACCAAAACTTTAAAACTCAAAACCCTGGAATATGAGCTAAATCAGGCAAGAGACACCATTGAAATCCTGAAAGTGCAAAATGACAATCAATCGACTCAAATTCATAAGTTGAAAAACGAAATGACACGACTGAGAGACGGTGCATGTTCATGTACGTGTTCAGTTCCAACCTCGATACGTACGCATAGCGTCCCAACAGATTCAGCCAACAGGAGATCTACGAATCGAAATTCCCACACGAACAATAACGGCCAAGAAACAAGGCATTGTACTAGAGCTCGTCAAAACGGACATCGAGGACATCGCGGTGGCTATCCGCGGAATAGCGTACATGTACCTTCCCAATAAACACTTTGAGACGGGGACGTCTCATTTTCCTAAGCCAGAGGGATTTATCATGAAGAATTTTATGATATAAGTGCTACATTATGTATCTTTTGAACATTGGTTAAAATTTTAATTCAGTATTATTTAATTTGATTTCCACAAACTTTCTTAACTTTATTTTCTTCTTGTGACATGATATTTTAAAGCTATATTTTGTACATGTATCTATTCACGTCTGTTTCAGTTAATTACTCTATATATAACATATGGTTAATTGTAATTTATTCATTGTGTTTTTATAGCTCATCTACCCTTTGAAGTTAATTATCCAAACTGGTCTTACTAGTACTATGGCACTTACGACTCAGACAATAGATAAGCTAATTATCTCACCTGTCCGAGTACCGACCAGCCATAATAGAGTCATATACATGCCAGGTGTCACCCATTGTATCAATTGTACATTTAATTCCATGTCTCATATTTTGTCATCAGTTAGGATCTAGAGCTCGGTCTCTACGGGTCGATTTTCGGACACTCCGGAAATCGCCTTCCGACTCATAGAAAAGTGATTTAATAAATTCGTATTTGAACAACTAATCAACGTCTTTGGATTTTATACCAGGACAAGGAAAATATTACAACTACCGGAAATTCCGTTGTGATAAATTTATCACTACGGAATTCCGGTAGTTGTAATTAGCTATGTAGATATTCTTTGTTTGTTAACTAGCCAACGCTAATAACACACGGCGTGGGTAGAATCTTATTACAATGATCAAAGGAAAGGAATTACATACAATAAATCTGACACACATGTATCTTGAGAGAGATTGTATTTCATACTTTCTTTGTGTAATTATTCTAAATTCTTGAAATAATTTCTTCGATGCATTTTGATTTCTAATTCCTTTTTCTTACTAAATATGACCTTTTATTTACAAAAACAGAGAATTATAAAGAAAAGTCTAAAATAAAACTATTTACAAAAATCACAGATTTTCACAAAGTGCTAGTGTAATAAAAGACCGTCAAAAGAAATCATTACGGATCCTTGTTTCTTTTACGAAATCAACATTTTGTATAACAAGTGAAAAATTTCCTTGTTATATTTAGATAAAAATTTGACCATTTTCTGTGCTTAGTCATGCATTTGAATACCATAGTTACAACAACAACAAAAACTGATAATTTGCAAAATATCCTGATATTGCAGAAAATGTACACAATATTTTCTTAAATTGAACATTTTTATAAAAGTGGCAAAATAAGCTAATTTATTGTATTGACCAATTCTGTGGATTTTTCAATAGGTGTGCCTGAACCCGCGTCGTGGATTTTGCATAAAGAAAAGCTAGTGTTTCCGGTCAAGATGCTCTCTCGGAGGAGCCATAATTGTAATTTCTTACCCATTTTAGTCGTGTTATAGTTTTCAAATTGAAATTTAAATCAAACCCTCCATATTGGATGTACCAATTTCTGAATATATTTTATTTTTATTTTTTATGCATGGTTCAAAACAGGGTCTTCCCATTTGATAAACATATAGACCGGGACAGGCTGTAGTACGCTTGCCTTACCTTCACACGTATAATTGAAATAATCACCAGCATGCCTAGTACTCACCGTAGGTTTGGTAAAAACTTCTTCTATATAGATGTTTAAAATGTCATCCAGGCTCTCCCACCGTCCAGTGGTCTTTGTGATAAGCTTGCTTTTGATGACCAGCTCTGTAGTCAGTCGGACTAAATCAAACTATATCAACGAAAACATCTTCTATCATTCTATAGTTAGGAAAGGAAAGCCAAATTGAGATGGAATTCCAATTGTTTTCAAATGGGCGCATTGAATAAAGGAACACGTAATGGGATCATGGTATTAAGCATTCTGTGAGGCCTCATTGTAAGCATAACACTATGCATGGAAATACCTTAAGGGTATGGCAGAAATTCATATAGCTCATTGAACGACATCCGCACGATTCATAAGAAAAGCATCAATACAAAACGGTCGATAAACAATGCAAATGTCTTCTGTGCAGCAATGCAGGTACACAATGGATATACCAGAGTATTTTACTTCATGGAAATAAAGTTTACCTGGTAACTGAAGGAGAATTTCTCATCCTCTGGTATCTCCGTCGCCTGAAAATCATAAAATAATTATTCTCATCGAGCACATATAGGCGAACATGACCACAATTAAAAGTCATCCACAGCTGAGAAAGGTTTTAGATTAATTTGTAAACTTGAATCCTGACTATCCGGATTCACTAACCTGTATGTCCATTATTTATGTCTTTCAGGCACTGCAGCAGTGGTTATTAGATTTACATATGTATGAGGTCCATTTTTCATCAAATACCACTTTTTCTGGAAAGGTTTTAAAGCTAAAAAAATCTTTTGTTTTATTTTAAATGTGGAATAACTTCTATCTGTTATTTGGGAAACAAATTATGCACTGCAGCTTCAAACAGTCGAATTAGGACTTCAAAATAAAAGATACAAGTACAACAGATGACATAATTATGTAAGCTGTTATATAATTACTTGAACCGGAAGCCCCGGAACCTTGACCTCCATTTGGTATGTCATCTTTTTGTCGTCTAGTTCCATACGACGTTGATCCACGTGAGAATCATATTGCGGAAGTGACGTATCAAGATGGTGGATCTTGTAATGGTAATTCTCCTTTATCCAACGTAAAAACGGAAATACATACGTCCTGTTTGATTCTTTACAGTGCACCTTTATAACTTCTAAAAACCATTCATCCAGGGGAGATTTATCGTTTTCTCGCCATATTTCTATCATGTCTACTTGTTCTAGAAAAGTGGCCGATATTTCAAAATCATCTGTCTGGCCCTTCTCGAAGTCAGCTTTCAAACCCTTCCCCAGAACGAACTGTCCAGACGATTGGCCGGAGTCGTTATGTAAAACACACATTATGTCGGAGTCCGTGCCAGCTCCCTTCCTGTCCATCGTGGTAACAGATACCTTGTACTGACACTGAAAAGTCAGAAACCTAGTAGTGATTAAAATAGTGATAAAACAATAATCCGAATATTTGAAATGTTTCTTACAATAACAAACATGTAAAACATGTGAGATAACACTCAAAGATCAAATAATACATGCTCATGACTTCGAATTGCTGCGTTTGATGGGTATCTCGGTGCTACTTCTACAATACACGATGGTGTATTCACAATACACATAAAATCAGTTTCAGTGTCTTATATATCTGTTCAACGCCTGGAAAGGAAAGATCATTGCGCTTACCTCATCTTTTGATACCGTTGACCTCCGTAGGAGGAGCCATAATTGTAATTTCTTACCCATTTTAGTCGTGTTATAGTTTTCAAATTGAAACTTAAATCAAACCCTCCATATTGATGTACCAATTTCTGAATATATTTTATTTTTATTTTTTTTATGCATGGTTCAAAACAGGGTCTTCCCATTTGATAAAAATATAGACCGGGACAGGCTGTAGTACGCTACCTTACCTTCACACGTATAATTGAAATAATCACCAGCATGCCTAGTACTCACCGTAGGTTTGGTAAAAACTTCTTCTATATAGATGTTTAAAATGTCATCCAGGCTCTCCCCCACACCGTCCAGTGGTCTTTGTGATAAGCTTGCTTTTGATGACCAGCTCTGTAGTCAGTCGGACTAAATCAAACTATATCAACGAAAACATCTTCTATCATTCTATAGTTAGGAAAGGAAAGCCAAATTGAGATGGAATTCCAATTGTTTTCAAATGGGCGCATTGAATAAAGGAACACGTAATGGGATCATGGTATTAAGTATTCTGTGAGGCCTCATTGATAAGCATAACACTATGCATGGAAATACCTTAAGGGTATGGCAGAAATTCATATAGCTCATTGAACGACATCCGCACGATTCATAAGAAAAGCATCAATACAAAACGGTCGATAAACAATGCAAATGTCTTCTGTGCAGCAATGCAGGTACACACTGGATATACCAGAGTATTTTACTTCATGGAAATAAAGTTTACCTGGTAACTGAAGGAGAATTTCTCATCCTCTGGTATCTCCGTCGCCTGAAAATCATAAAATAATTATTCTCATCGAGCACATATAGGCGAACATGACCACAATTAAAAGTCATCCACAGCTGAGAAAGGTTTTAGATTAATTTGTAAACTTGAATCCTGACTATCCGGATTCACTAACCTGTATGTCCATTATCTATGTCTTTCAGGCACTGCAGCAGTGGTTATTAGATTTACATATGTATGAGGTCCATTTTTCATCAAATACCACTTTTTCTGGAAAGGTTTTAAAGCTAAAAAAATTTTTTGTTTTATTTTAAATGTGGAATAACTTCTATCTGTTATTTGGGAAACAAATTATGCACTGCAGCTTCAAACAGTCGAATTAGGACTTCAAAATAAAAGATACAAGTACAACAGATGACATAATTATGTAAGCTGTTATATATAATTACTTGAACCGGAAGCCCCGGAACCTTGACCTCCATTTGGTATGTCATCTTTTTGTCGTCTAGTTCCATACGACGTTGATCCACGTGAGAATCATATTGCGGAAGTGACGTATCAAGATGGTGGATCTTGTAATGGTAATTCTCCTTTATCCAACGTAAAAACGGAAATACATACGTCCTGTTTGATTCTTTACAGTGCACCTTTATAACTTCTAAAAACCATTCATCCAGGGGAGATTTATCGTTTTCTCGCCATATTTCTATCATGTCTACTTGTTCTAGAAAAGTGGCCGATATTTCAAAATCATCTGTCTGGCCCTTCTCGAAGTCAGCTTTCAAACCCTTCCCCAGAACGAACTGTCCAGACGATTGGCCGGAGTCGTTATGTAAAACACACATTATGTCGGAGTCCGTGCCAGCTCCCTTCCTGTCCATCGTGGTAACAGATACCTTGTACTGACACTGAAAAGTCAGAAACCTAGTAGTGATTAAAATAGTGATAAAACAATAATCCGAATATTTGAAATGTTTCTTACAATAACAAACATGTAAAACATGTGAGATAACACTCAAAGATCAAATAATACATGCTCATGACTTCGAATTGCTGCGTTTGATGGGTATCTCGGTGCTACTTCTACAATACACGATGGTGTATTCACAATACACATAAAATCAGTTTCAGTGTCTTATATATCTGTTCAACGCCTGGAAAGGAAAGATCATTGCGCTTACCTCATCTTTTGATACCGTTGACCTCCGTCCATCCTTTGTCGATGAACCACACTGAAGGAATTAAGCCGCAAATTAAAGACAACATCAAGTAACTCAGTACATTATCATATCAGATGCTACCAGAAGAGGTGTGAGAAACTGGTGTGGAGGTGCAATAAGGTTCTGTGGGATTACCTGTTATAGTCATATATACTAAACAGAGCAAAAAGTTCAACATGTTTGTCCAATATTGTTTGCCATATATTTGTTTGCTGTAGTAACCAGTAGTATATTGTTTTGCCAGTAGTATATTGTTTTGCCAGTAGTATATTGTTTTGCCAGTAGTATATTGTTTGCCAGTAGTATATTGTTTTGCCAGTAGTATTGTTTGCCAGTTGTTTTCCAGTAGTATATTGTTTTGCCAGTTAGTATTGCGTATATGTTTTTGCCAGTAGTATATTGTTTTGCCAGTAGTATATTGTTTTGCCAGTAGTATATTGTTTTGCCAGTAGTATATTGTTTTTGCCAGTAGTATATTGTTTTGCCAGTAGTATATTGTTTTGCCAGTAGTATATTGTTTTGCCAGTAGTATATTGTTTTGCCAGTAGTATATTGTTTTGCCAGTAGTATATTGTTTTGCCAGTAGTATATTGTTTTGCCAGTAGTATATTGTTTTGCCAGTCTATGTAGTTTCCCAAACACATTTTCCTCTTTACTCTTCATGGATGTAAGGGAGATATTTACATTACTGAATGTTTAACAGACTTACACCAAGTGAAAATACCAATAACTAGTAGAGAGTGCTGTTAAATTCCAGGCCTCGATATCTTGAAACAAACATAGTTCAAAAACTTATTTAAGTCAAAAAAGTTCAAATCAGTTAGATAAGAAAGAAACTAAAGTTTTCACTTAAATTAAGTCTGGGTTTTTTTTCGAGAAATCAGAGAAATCTGAGTCAAAACGCTCATATTGTTCTAACTTTTGAGATGATGTGATGATACAAACATGAAGTCAATAAGAGAAAGGAAATCACAAGCACAATAAGATTTACAAACAATATTGTATATGTACCAATTGAAGAACAATTTACCGTATGTGTATAATTGTGAATATTTTATACGCATCGCTATGCTATTTCCTGTCAACAGAAAGTATGAAACAACGAATATTGCTGTGTTGCGCTTTCCAAATGTTGACTTTGTTTGAATGATTTTAGGAATTTCTACCACATTAATTAAAAATTTTAACTGGAATAAAAGCAGCATTTTATCAGGGTACCAAGTATAGAATATAATGGTGATATGAACATGAAATATTAACACATTTTACGAAATCAATGGCTGTAAAATGTGTGTATGTGACAAATTTAATTTACAGAATCAATCGTAATGTAATGTATAGAAAATCCTTATGATAAGTCATTACAGCAAGACAGATAAACAAATGAGATAAAATAAGAAAAATACACATGTATATATTTACATAAAGCCTCTCTCGTTACACTCGAATACACTAAACTATACATGCCCTGTATCTTTACTGCGGGGATATATCATGAAAATTAAATTAAAAACGACAACCTCCTAAATCTGGTTCAACCGCCCCACCCACCAACAAACCTGCTCGCTGAATACTTTACCCCCATGGTATTGAATCAAGTCCAACAGCCTGAAATCGTATTTCTGTATGTTCGTTTATATAAATGATATTGAATGTTAATTCTATACTTTTTTATTCAGCCAAGTTACATCCTGTTTATATCCTTCTAGAATAGTTAGATTTCCTGTGATGTTGTATCCTTAATAAGTATACAAATTAATTCATAAACAGAATAGCGTGCAGCAGTTTTTTTTATAGAAAGTTCTCCTGTCAAAGTAAAATTGCGTAATGAAAATATATTCAGTAAACTTTGCAGTGGGATAAGGACCAAAATTCGGGTCGCAATCGCAATCGTATATATCAATTATTACATACAATGAAAAAAATGTAGAAACATCTTATATACAGGCATGATGAAAAGATTTTAGAACAGGAATACAAATTTAGATTAAACATTTAAAACTTAGTTCATATAGCACATGATCTCTGAGAAGTGGATGAAACATGTTTTTCACTGATGATAAATGAGATAGATGTTAGACAAGTACAGACATGTTTAATGATATTTTCTCTTAATTCGTCTGAAAAATGAAGTCAAACCATTATTAAAAGTATTGTTTAATTATTTTAGCAATGATTTCATTAGCTATCGCACAATTTAGAAACTTTGATATTGATTGAATTAAGTCAGGAAAACAGATAAGACTATAATAGTCCATTGTGTTCTTTTATACCTTTTACACCTTGTAGAGAGAGCAAACAATGCTGAGGAAAGCGGGCGATGGAACTCTTGTCAGTGATCTAATGGAATTTTGCTTCCATGACATGATTTTGATTTCTATGATAATTTAACATAAAACTAATTTCAAGCTAATCAGGATAGTTATAATCTTGTAAAACAACATACCTCCTTATGATTGCCTGTATCGTGACGGCGTCCAAAGAACCATGATAACCATTGCTGAAAACAAAATCCAGAAACTATCACTAGTAATAAGGTTTGTAAATAAAACAAATCTAAACTAGAATACTATTCTGTATTTTTGTATAGCGGTAATACTTTGTTTTGATAAACTTAATTTTCTTGTTACTTACCCCCATTATGGTTTCGGGTCAGATAGATAAACATGCAGGACAAGGAATCCGGAAGCTGTATATACTATGCACATCGTATTTTGTTTCCGTTGCTTCTATCTTAGTCCGGCTAGATACAGGGCTATTTTATATGATCTCTATCTAAGTCTGGTTACATACATGTTTATTTCGTATGTATGTTTTTGGATTTTGTCTTATTAACGACCAGGCATCATCATCATCATCATCATTACAAAACGGAATGGAAGTCCAATTCATGTACTTATTTCTACCAAATAATAACTATCATTTCTATAATACTAATCATAGAATTATTCCCCCCTAGAACGCCGATACATTACTTCCGCCGCCTAGACCGCAGATACATTACTTCCATCCCTTAGAACGCCGATACATTATCCCCAACCACTAAAACGCCGATACATTATCCCCAACCTCTAGAACGCCGATACATTATCCCCCCTAGACCGCTGCACAGTATTCCCACCGCCTAGACCGTTGATACATTATCCCCCTAGACCGCTGTACATTATTCCCACCGCCTAGACCATTAATACATTATTCCCCCCTAGACCGCTGATAAATTATCCCCCTAGACCGCTGATACATTATTCTAACCGCCTAGACCGCTGATACATTATTCCCACCGCCTAGACCGCTTATTCCCCCTAGACCGCTGATACATTATTCCCCCTAGACCGCTGATACATTATTCCCCCTAGACCGCTGATACATTATTCCCCCCTAAACCGCTGATACATTATTCCCCCTAGACCGCTGATACATTATTCCCCCTAGACCGCTGATACATTATTCCCCCTAGACCGCTGATAAATTATCCCCTAGACCGCTGATACATTATTCCCCCACACTCTAGACCCCTGATACATTATTTTCCTCTAGACCGCTGATACATTATTCCCCCTAGACCGCTGATACATTATTCCCCCTAGACCGCTGATACATTATTCCCCCCTAAACCGCTGATACATTATTTCAACCGCCTAGACCGCTGATACATTATTAATCCCACCGCCTAGAAAGCCGATACAGTATCCCCCCCTGAGGCCGCTGATACGTTACTCCACCTAGACTGCTGATACATTATTCCCATCGCCTAAATCGCTGATAAATTAATCTCCCACTCCTAGAACGCCGATACGTTATTCCCACACCCTCTAGAACGCCGATACATTATCCCCCCCTAGACCGCTGATACATTATTCCCACCGCCTAGACCGCTGATACATTATTCCCCCTAGACCGCTGATAAATCATCCCCCTAGACCGCTGATACATTATTCCAACCACCTAGACCGCTGATACATTAATCCCTCACCCCTAGAACGCTGATACGTTATTTCAACACCCTCTAGAACGTAGATACATTTTTTTCCTCTAGACCGCTGATACAATATTCCCCCACACTCTAGACCCTTGATACGTTATATACTGGGAATGATATGACAGTTAGACCACCACCTACCCTGGCCAACTTAAATGAAAATAGGATGTCAACACAAGTATAGTATATGTACTTATGTAGGAAGACAATTGGGGATACACCGCTAAGCTCAAAATATTTTTCTTGGTTTATATATGCCAGAGATAGGCTGTTTATCAGTTCTTTTGATCAATCTGTGGGGTAATGTTAGACTGGACAATAGTGGAAAGATGTCAGCATAATTGTTTCACTATGCATTTAGTTCACAATACATCACATCCGTTCTGCCCGTAGAGGTGTCTTTGTCGACAGATTGATCATACATAAAAATGAAAAGAATCAATCAGCAATTTAGACATCGAAGAAATGGAAAATTAAAACGTTATAGATCAAACAAGAACTTCACAGCATCACAAAAATTAGTTATTTACAGTTGAAAATATGGTTCATAATTAGGTGAAGTTATCAAGTCCTGTAACTCTTGCAAGTATTTAATGGATTTTCATCAGTTTCGATCACATCTAAGATCCCATTGATATCAAGCAATAAACCAAATTTGGTTGAAATCCGATAATTAATACTTAAGTTATCGAGCGGTAACCATATTTTGACGATTTTAAAGTCCCGTAATTCTTGCAAATATTGACGGATTTTAACCATTATCGAGGTCATCTGCGATCTCATTGATATAAAGCAATATTCCAAATTTGGTTGAAATTGGACAATAAATACTTAATTTATCGCACGGAAACCGATAAATAAAATAAAGAATAAAAGAGCCTAATCGTTAAAGTTTTGTTGTTGTTTAACTCAGCTTCCAATTAAAGGAAACCCAAGTCCCACTGGCGGTCACGCTATTCGAGAGCTACACTTCGACAAGCAAAGAGCGACAATGCGCCATGTGATCGCACGACAAATGCGCGATGCGACACACGCATTGTCGTGCTATCGCATTGCGCATTTTCGCTCTAAGTAGCTTGTCGCATTGTCGCACTTCGCATGATGGAGGAGCCAAACTTCGTCGATTTATCTACCATAGTATTACGAATTGTCTTTAAATGCTTTAATGTATTCATGAACAACAACAAAACTCAATGGAAATGGCATTTTTTCTTCCCTGCTTGTCGTACATTGCAATTACGTTTGATTATATCTATAACGTTTGAATCTTTTTCCATTTTTTTATTACTCATTCGTTATTTTAATTTTCTAAATTACTGATCAATCTATCGACAAAGACACGTTTAAGGAGTAGAACGAATGTCATTTATTGTGAATTAAATGCATAGTGGTTTGGAATGTTGATCGAGCGCCTTGCGTAATATAGCCACGCCTCACAACTGTACCTATTCAGTGTCATAACAATCATTTTACCATACACAATAGAAAATGCAAAGTCACATGCAGTTTGATTGATAGCTGGCAACCAAACGAACTTATATACAATCTGTCATTGGCATATATATTCACCAATAAACAGTACTCAGCGCCTAGCAATGCAACATCCTTCACGTTCCTTATATAATAACTACATAAGTACAACACGGATGTTAACATCCGTGTAACATCCCTTACGTTCCTCCTACATAAGTACTACACGGGTGTTAACATCCGTGTAACATCCCTTACGTTCCTCCTACATAAGTACTACACGGGTGTTAACATCCGTGTAACATCACTTACGTTCCTCCATTGATATAAACACTAACATGGATAAAGTAATTACATTTGACGTTATTATATCAACATGACCAATCTACAACCACAGTCCCGTCTTAGTACAGTATTGTCTACATTTCATCTTTTTAACTTTACTATTGAACCTACATCACTTCATGCTGTCTTGCATATCAATAATGAATTGACCTCTATACCCCTCTTAATAATAACTCTTTCATTCAACATCCATTTGACGAAGCTGAGTGTAAATAAGTATAAATAAGTATTTCTATCCATATCCTCTTCCTCTGAAGATACGGAACCACTACCTGGGATTCCCTACCAATTGTCCCACTCCATTTCTAATATTACTATAACACAGTAGGATGTTAAAGATCAATTATTTCTACTGAATGGTAATAAACCTGCTGTCAGATGACTTAATTCATAAAATAATAAAACAAATTCAACTATCTTTATTTTTCCTCTTAATCTTCTTTATAGAAAGACAATTGAAACAGGTATAATTTCATCTATTGCGAAGGTTTTACTCCCAAAGAATCAACTTTAAATCGATCATTGTCCATTTACCATACACTTGTTAATTGTCTAGATCAAAATAAATAAATAATTTTGTGACAGCAGTAAAGCATTTGAAAGTGTTTGGTATGATGGTCTGCTTTACAAGTTGCAATTATATCATAGGTAATCTTTCAAATTGGTTCAGGTAGGGCGTTAGAATTGTACCTGCTGCCCCTATTGCATGATCATGTAAGAGGCGACTAAATTTAGGATCTTATCTTTTCTCTTTTTCCTAACTGACTATATTTTTCCTAATGCCTCCCTTGGCACTGCCTCACTTTTGGCCTTGAAGTGAGCGTTCGCCCTTGTGAGGAAGGCTCTGGGTTCTGTTCCCTGGTCGAGACACACCAAAGTCTATAAAAGCGGTAGTTTCTGCTCCTGCTTAGCGCCCAGCATACAGGGAGTGGGACGACTGGTTCGCCCGTTGTCAGTATAATGTGACCGGGTGGGATGTGTTGCTTGGTGTCTTCGGCGGCATGCTTCAGTGATATAGCACTATAAAAAGGGCAACAGTTCCACTATACAAGAAGACACAACACGAATATATCGCAGTCTCCCAAAACATGCACCTCGCACAACATACACGCAACACACAGCATACATGGGAGGCCGTCCTTACATGACCATAGCTGTTAATAGGACGTTAATTAATCAAACAAACAAATCAATTTTTTATCATTTAGAAAGAAAATAGTTCCTACTGAAGGGTACTTTTCAAACTTTCAATCCGATCCAATCAGGAGTTCCTCAAGGTTCACTCATCGGACCGCCACTATTCTTAATTTATATTAATAATATCGTTGATTGTGTCTCAAACGAAGTAAAGCTAGTTCTTCATAGGGTATATGTGACAACAACCCCAAAGAGTTAATTCAACATCTGTCAGATGATCTCAATAATATTAAAACACTGGCCACAAAATGGAGATAAAAAAACCTGCTAAAACAATGAAAAAATGTTAAAAACCATCCTGTTAGACATTTTTATAATAATCTAATTACTCCTTCTCACCTGTTGATCCACCTTGATACAGCTAGCAACTCACAATATGACTGTACATGGGCAGCCTAAATAAGACTTGGATACTATGAGCAGTTATATATATTTATCTTCTATTTTTTCTTATTTTTTTTCTTATTTTATTGCGTTAGGTTATTCCTGGACAGTTAATGTAACCCTGGTCAATACTCGCCATAATATACCGCACGGCAAAAGAGAAGTTCTTAAATTATATGATTTTAATCTCTCTCTCTCTCTTTCTCTCTCTTTCTCCCTCCCTCTCTCTCACTGTCTCCCTCCCTCTCTCTCTATCGAATTATTAAATATGAAATATCAAAGATTACCAACCGGAACAAACTTAGAGATTTTGAAGTCATATATGTGTATGACCAAAGAGCAGACGGCGTTGTAGAGGAGTACGAATATGATAGAAAGAGATTAATAAAGGTCATCGCAAATATAATATGATAAACTCACAGGGGACCAAATGAAAATGGATGTTGTCATACATTTTTTGTATTTGGTGGATGGACTGATGAGTATACATGACAGTCATGTGATTTTTTTTCAGAAAATACGAGATTTGAAAAATCACATATATCCCGATTTTTTAACTAATTTTTCAAATCTCATATTTTCTTTAAAAAAATCACATGACTGTCATGTATACTCATCAGTCCATCCACCAAATACAAAAAAAAAAAATGTATGACAACATCCATTTTCATTGAGTTAGCCCCTGTGGATAAACTAAAGTAGGCGTTGTATGAGATGATTGAAACATGATTTAGTAAAATCTGTAAATGGCATTTTTGATTAAAATTATATGTGTGTGTGTGTGTGTGTGTTGTGTGTGTGTGTGTGTGTAGGGTGTGTGTGTGTGTGTGTGTGTGTGTAAGTTTGTACTTAGCGATGTAGTATTGTCTCGCTAAGATATGATGACAAAACGAGGAAAACTGTGTCTTAATTCTATTCTAAATTATATTTTGCAGATTTCGGAAAGAACTTGAAGAAATAAGCAACAGAGTAGAGAATCGCTAGAAATACTTAAAAAGTTTCCTACCCATGGCTTAATCCGGATATTGTTCCAAACTTGTACTGAAAGTTTCCATACTCCATACTCAATATTATAGCTTCATAATTATTATTAGAATTTCCTTTAACTGTGGAAAAATACATATAACGACGGAAAACCAGTGTACTTTGTACTGACATTTCCATACTCAATACTCAATATTATAGCTTCATAATTATTATTAGAATTTCCTTTAACTGTGGAAAAATACATATAACGACGGAAAACCAGTGTACTTTGTACTGACATTTCCATACTCAATACTCAATATTATAGCTTCATAATTATCATTAGAATTTCCTTTAACTGTGGAAAAAAACATACAACGACCGAAAACCAGTGTACTTTGTACTGACATTTCCATACTTAATACTATTGCTTTCAGTGCCATTAGAAATTCCCATAACTGTGAGAATCATATCACTTGCTGGGATATATCACTTGCTGGGATATTTTCTACTATATCACACATTTTCGTCAGCCGATTGGGGTACTAGTGTTGTACAATGTGAGACGGATTGTAGAACCAAGTCAATTCCACCGAGGATACAGCATATATGCTCAAATGTCACAAAAAACTGAGGCAGGCGGTTTAAGAGTGGACGTTTTTATGGATCCGTAAAACTAGTAAATCCACTACACGTAGCGTTTACTCACAAGACAGGACTGTAATATACAATTTTGGTGGGGATAAATATATGTCTTTTTACCAGCTGACTAATGACTCCCATCATAGTCAAGAACGGCGCAGAATAGATGCCCACAAACAATAACTGAAAGGTCCCAAGAAAAAAGTTGACTCCGCTATAGTTGCTAACATATACCGGTATGTGGTACATTTTAAGAAAGGAATAATAGACTCGGCTCAGAATCTGTCATCATTTTGTTTATCGAGGAATTCTCAGAACATCTGAACAACATGGACTTACAGAAAACACCCATCGAGTGAGGAAGATGGTTATATGCCTATATTCATTTCCATAGTTTCCTAAGGTCACTGTGTATGAGAAACAAAACATAATTCAGACGAAATCTTTTCCAATTCCAATGCCATTTGCATGGAGATGGCACAATAAATGTTTAAAACAGCGTTCCTTCTTCCTCAAAAGCGAATGAAGGAAACCCCACTCAACTCAAAATAACCCAGTAAGTTATAAAAAAACCCTTCTGTTATGATACGACTCCTTAAAGCAGGAAACGGTGATTATTACAGTAAAATGATAAGCTTGGAATTGTATAACAGGATGCTATTGAAAATCTATTCATATGTATATAAGTTTACAAGAGTTTTATTTATTGTCATGTAACAGTGTCAGTTATTTGACATTTGCATTTGTATAAATTAGCATTAATTTATTTGGTATTTGTATTAACATTTGTATTAACAAATATGTACATCAGGTTACCGTATATGTTTATCTGTGTGTAGTACGTGAGTGTATATACTACACTGTTATGTAACACCTGCTGTCTGCCAGGGTTCACAGGTTATATCCTATGGCAAGCCGTTTTGATATTTAATACATAATAGCTTAAGTTAAAAAGTTATTTAGCTTAAGTTAAAAAGATTTTAGCTTAAGCTAAAAAGATTTCAACTTAAGTTAAAAATTTTTTTTTTGCATTATCACTTTTTTTCACTTAAGTCAAAAAAATCTTTTTGACTTAAGTTGAAATCTTTTTGACTTAAGCTGAAAAAAGTGATAATGCAAATAAACCTTATTCAACTTCAGCTAAAAAAAATCCGGTTGTAGATAAGTATATCGTATTTCCAATATTCCACCTGCCATCCCCTTCTATTTATAATGGGTTAGGCTAGTCCATTTGTACGTTCCCGACAAGCTTGAACAGCCATATTGCATAAAACAAAATGGCCGACGACGTACCATCTGCAATTCAGATTAATATTTGAACGGTATCAAATCAACTACTTCAAGGTAACCACAACAAGAAATGTTTTCTGCCTAGAAGACATTGTAAATATGGCGCCTTCCATTATTTTTCAAGATATCCATCTTGCTAGTAAGAAAATAAAGGTGCTGGATTTGAATAATGTCTTATAAATAATTTTTCGTTAAAAAACCTGGTGTATATTAAACAAGGACGTATATGAGAAGGATAAGTCACACTGGGTTTTGGGGAAGTCCGAGGCAGGCGCTTATAAATCCTTGATATTAAATAATCTTTTCAGCTTAAGTAAAAAAAAACTTTTCAGCTTAAGTTAAAAAAAACTTCTCTGCTTAAGTTGAAACAACTTTTCAGCTTAAGTTAAAAAAACTTTTCTACTTAAGTTAAAAAAACTTTTCAACTTAAGTTAAATGATGCTTGCATTGCATTGCATTATGAGTGCTATCACCTGCTTAGTTTCAAAGAAGTCAAAGTTGTTTATATGAAAATTGCCAATTTGACCCCATTTGGCCCTGCCCCTCAGGCCCCTGGTGGGGTCAGCCCGACCATTTGTACAATTTTCATTCAGTAGCCCATAAGGATGCTATAAGTTAAATTTTGTTAAAATCTGGCCAGCTGGATGCTGTTGTATCGCATTAGCTCACCATGATCCTTTGAACCAGGTGAGCTAAAAAAACTTTATTCGAGGCGGGGGTAAAAATTCTGATATGGCAACTATCGTCCCTTTCTCTGTTTATCCAAATTTTTTAATAATTTTTTCAAATCTCGTATTTTCTGAAAAAAATCACTTGACTGTTATATATTTTCATCAGTTCATCCACGAAATACAAAAAAAAAAAAAATGTATGAGTATCTTGTACTATACTTGGCATCTACCCCACATAGGAAACCACATGACCACCACAGCCCTAAAAAACTCCATCTTTTTAACATATTGCTAATGTTCAATAAAGGTCATCCAAGCCGAAGATTTGCAATAAAATGAAATTATTTTCAGATTTCATCATCTCGCCGAAAGTACACGCCATGAACACCATACATATTGTCAAATAATTTTATAATGACTCCTTCAATTTACAAAGTTTATACCTTTAACGAATCTAGAATAGTTTGTGAAACACCTAAACCAGGAAAAGACAAGCAATATTAATTTATATAGCTGAAAACATTGATTTGATTATCGGTGTTTTGTGCTGTCGCTTCGAGTATAGCTATATCCGGTGTACCGATGATAGACGGTGAAGGTGTGTGAGGATGATTTTGAGAGGGAAACTATCGCTTTTTCCAACGGTAGAACGAATATACGTACCCGGCCTACTATACCTTTCGGCCGGGTACGAATAGGTTCCTATGTCTCGTAGTGGAGCACTGCCTCCGAAAATCACTCGGGCACAGTTTTCTATACTTTTTTGTAGGTTTCCAATTATTTTAAGCGTATATGCATTTACATATTATTTTTGTCTAAAACAAACATAACTACCATTCTTAATATATACCGTACCGCTCACAAGACGTCAAATTCACAACTTGTGGAATTGCCGTATAAATTCCCTTCAGAATGACCTTCATATGTATTATGTACAAAAAAATAATGATCGATGAGAATTTGATATTTTATATAGCTCAGTTCTATTCCCTAGTAGGTAAGCGATATCAAAAAAGTACGATAAAATGCAAAAGAAACGTTTTATAATGGTTTGTATAATCATTACTTTGCTCCATTAGCAGTAATAGGCACCAATTGTAGCTCTAAAGACGACACCACTTTCTGTCTAAAAGTCTTTTGAGCTACAATATTGCAGCTATTTCCAACGGTAGTAGCCGTTTTTGTGAAGACGTGATAGAAATGGGATTTTTAGCCGCTAAAGCTAGGTTGGGTAGAAGTTTTGTGTCGGGGAGCTTTCTGCCCTTTACGTGTATAGTAAATGTAATGTATGATTTTTACCGATTTTTTATCTAGACCCCTAAAACAGTCTATGGGCATCTGGTGGGTCCATGAATGATATAAACTGTAACTAATTCTCAGATGGTTCCAGGGTTGAAAATATTCGAATACGTAATAGATTACATAGAAAATGCAAGAAAAAGTATAAGTAACATCACCTCAGGACCACAGGGATCTGAGAATTAGTTACAGATTATATATAACCATTTTAGACGTTTTAAAGGTCTAGATAAAAAACGGTAAAAAATACTCTATATAGTACCATGTAGTGTAACTTGCAGTCGGCCGGAAAACATAGAAGGTCGGGTATATACATAGACCCTACGGGACATTAGTTGTCAATGGCAACAAGCATAAAATGGAAAAAAACATGTTCCAAAAAACTGCCAGAGAGGTACATGGGAACCTATTTCTCCTTCCCCACTGTTAAGGATGATGATGTAGAGAATCAAATAGTGTAAACATGCTATCCGACAATATTCTATGAATTAAAGAGAAAGGTCGAGTATTAGATCTGAATAGACGATTTAATAAGGGCGCAGCCCTTCGTGCCCGAAGCACTTCTAAGGTAACACATACACGAAAATACAAGGAAAACCCACAATCTTCAAAATTCAATCATACACACTTACAGCTTCAGTTTGCGGCCGCGATTTTTTCATTCATATGGGGTGGTAGACTGGATTACCTGCCTTAGTACCAATTCTCTCCGCTAGCTCATAAATACTGTGTCGTGCATGATTTTAATGCCTGCCTTCAGTCATATTACCCCTAACTCACTAGCACCCCCAGTAGACGGGTTGGAGTTCTGGTGCAAGCTCCGCATATGGATAAATAACGTCATAGTCCGTTTAGCCAATCAGGCGAGGCTTTATATTTATAGCTTTGTGACGGTAGATTTCCCGCGATCCCGTAGAACATCCGCGTGATGCTGATGGATGAGGTGGCATGCTGAAAACAAAACAAATGGACTGTGGAAGGTAAGCTTTAACAGAGAATTAATTTAACTATTTTATCTGTAATATTTGCTAAAATTATAAATAGCGACTGAAATAAGGACGAGGGATACGGATAATGTAAAGAGCCTCCGCACAAACAGGTCCTCCTTCAGGTCCCGTTCAGGTCCATTCAGGTCCTTAGTATGAAATGAAGAGGAAGAACGACAACTCTGTTATGACAGAGTTTTCGTTCTGGAACGAAATGTTAACACGGCTAAATAAACCTATCAACCCGCTTATTTTCGCGATTTGGGTAATAAGGAAACTATGTTATAAATTTTGTTAAAAATTTCAATGTAAGTTAATCTCAGCGTGATCTATCGATTGAAATAATCGTGTCAGCTATGAAAATTCTTTAAAGGTGATATTTTTTTGGTCAAACAGGCAAAAATCGGCATTTTGATCACTGGTTTCTGTTTAATTCGTCCTAGTGAAATAACTTACAAAGTTAGCAATCTGAGACTCTACATATAAAAAGTCTAAATCATTCTGAACAAAACGGTATTTCTGATTTTTGGAAATGTTACATACAACGACCACAATACAGCCTTGAATAATGGTGATATTTCGCAGGTTCTCGGTAAATTTCCACAACAGACGAGCTATTTCGGGGTCCCAGACGCCTTCCTTCGGAGCTATTCTCACCGATTGGACCGGCAAATATACCATTTAAAAATGAGTGATATTTATGAAATTTTCTGTAGAGGTGAATAAATATCATGAAATGCGTAACAAAATTATTCACTAATCACCACAATTGTGTTACAATATGCGCCCAAAAAGTGCAACAGTGAAATGGATCTGTTTGTACTGATTCGAATGCACAAAATCATGGCGCAGACTATCGCGCCCCCTATGAGGAATGTGTATATTGTTTGTATCCGGTTGAGTAAAAACGTTGAAGCCGCCTTGATGTTCAAGTTAAATTCGGCATTATCAGGTAAGTAATTGTTCATTTTACTTGTTATAGACATCAATATCATTATCGGTGGATATTACTATTATCAGATATATTTGATTGTTTTTGTAGGCCTGCAAATATAACGTTAGGAACAGTTTACAGTCTGTTTATGATCATCATCGCGAGTGACTGACAACAGAACCATGCATGCGTTCTAAATCGTGGCTTAACAGCACGTAAACTGACAATTGTACTGCCTTTGAGGCAGATGCCGTTTGAATATATGTATCTCCTATTATATTGTTTGATCATATGATTAAATTGCTAGTTAGTTAAACCATAAAGTAATGCACATGTCGTTTCGGTAGTCCGTAGGCTCACATGTATCGCAGCTTCGTTACATGTCATTTCGGTACATGCGGAAGTCTTTTCGGTATCATAAAGTGAACATGGCGAAATGACTTTCAGAAGGTACCGAAACGTCTGTAAGTAATCTGAATATTAGACAACTAAAGAAAACAAACCAGAAAAAAAAATTAAAAGAAATGGTAACAATGTAGTTTGACAATGGATATGATCAACATTATTACATGTAGATATGGACATTTGTATGCACTGCAGTTTTACATGACACATTATAATTGCTTAGGTTTAAGTTACTGTACAGACTGGGTGGGTGAGGTCAATAATGTTAATGAAAATTCATTTCACAATTTTGCTGTGTTGTGTATAGTGATAGACAACTACATTTGTACTGCGTAATAAATAGGATGCTGACAGGAATCATCAGATTGACACATGTTGTGAAAATTAGTATACATGTATAATATCACTCTGACCCATTTAGCAATGTTATATACGGTCATGTCATAAATGTTGTAAGACGAACGTTACTGTGGCGTCGTAGATATTAATGACGTCTGTGATGTTGTATGATTATCTCGGTTGACACGTCGAATCCAAGCCTGATTTCGCCACTCTTACATAAAACAGAATTGAAACTAAACAAAGTAATCCCAATTTTGACCCAGAGCTTAAGCCCTGGCTATTCTCTCAAGGATTCAATAGATCTAGAATTCAATAAACATGTCTTTTTGCCCCACCATTTTCGCTGAGTGAAATGTTCTAAAAATGCACATTTGAAAGAAAAAAGGGTCCACCTACACATTTTTGAACTTTTTAGAAAATATTTCGCTGCGCGGCGTGTTTCCTAAAACATTCAATTATGTAATGTTCAAACCTTTAATAATGAAAATTCAATACACACGAACTAGACTAAAAATGTCCATCAAGGGATTATACTATTTCAAAAAATGCTTCTTAACAGATTTATTTGTTTATATGTCTTAGCAAGATAATCAGATGATTATTATTTTGAGTTACACAACAATGTGCCGATGGTGTGAATCCGGTATGTTCAGATTAAGCTGGGTTGCCTAATGGTAAGATGACACTCACAATTTTCATTTCTAAATGCAGGTAACTTCAAATCGAAAAATTACCATGTTCAGAAGGCTTAAAAATCATCAAAATACAAAATCGTAATATTTTTTCCCAGGGGGAGACCCCCGGACCCCACAAAAACCCAAAACTCTTGCTACGGCAAATTCAACAAAATGCATCTTAAAACTCATCTCAGCCATTCTAAATACACCCTGTAGTAAAACTTTTTCCCGGGGGAGACCCCTGGACCCCCTCAAACACCAAAATCTCGTGCCTACGGCGCTCGCAAATTCAACAAAATACGTCGTAAAACTTATCTCATCCATTCTAAATCGTAAATTTTTTTCCTGGGGAAATCCCTCGGACCCCCAAACACGAAAATCTCGCGCCTAAGGTGCTCGCAAATTCAACAAAATTCATCGTAAAACTCATCTCTGCCATTCTAAATAATAAAATCTTTTGCCGGGGGAAACCCCCCAAATTAATTTCCTGTTAGCGACGCCACTGTATATAGATGTGTACAATGATTATATGTAATGATATATGAAAAAAGTAATATCAAGTATCTCCTGTGGGTGCGGGGCGCGGGGGGGGGGGGGGGGGGGTGTTATGAAATATTGAGGACCTTTGCCCCCCCCATTACGTTTCATCATCCTACGCCACTGTCCTGTCAGAATCACTGAAGTTTTGACTATGTTTTGATTAATACTATAGTTATGTGATAAATAGAATCTTACACTCATGGCTATATCATTTGAAATTTATTAAACTTAAATTTATAAAATTTGAAATACCACGTACCTTTAAGGATATTTTGACATTTTATTTCCAAAATAACAACAGTTTTCTGGGTTTTTTTAAAATATCATACAGTATCTAGGTAAAAGGAGACCTAGTTATAACGCTCACTATACAGTAGTGAATGTCAAACTTGTAACAGCCTCATCAGCTTGAGAAATGTTTTCAAAATTTTTCTAAATCAAAAAAAAAAAAAATTCAAAAAAATTGATCAATTGAAAGCCATTTCGGTTAAGGTATAGACTTTTAAAGATGCTCCACCGCCGACAGAGCATAAATGATATTCATTATTTGAACACTGATTGGTGTTTAATCGTGTATATGTATATCTAATTAACACAAAAAAATATATAAGATATTTTATTTTGCCTTTGGTACATGCACAATCAGTACTTCATTCCATATAGGATATAGTGCCACGGAATTTTTTCGGGATGCAATTAATTATTTTTTGAATTTTTTACTTGAAGTAAAATTAGAAGCTCAAACTTTTCAATGGTGGTTATGTTGTAAAGTATGTAACTTTTGTGACCGAAGAAAAATACTAAATCGTCTGCTTTTGTTTTTGATACTGATAAAATACCTTTTGTCAGCGGTGGAGCATCTTTAAATTATGGTTTGCTTGCTGTTGACATTTTTTTCATCTGTGATGAATAACACTTGGAAACGGTAACTATTTTAAATACTAGTACCTATATACAAATGTATATATATATATATATAGGTAATCTTCCTCATATATAAAAAATATGATTAATAAAACAAAGGACTGAAGCATGAAAGATGTACCAAGTAATTCATTTCTGCGTATGTATACTGATTTTCATATCCTTCAGCAGTATCAAGGATTTAAAATAATTTAATTACCTGGTACCATATGTGTGCCAATTCGGATGTACAATTCGGATGTAGAATAGAGTTCTCTTTTTTTTATTAGTTTAACTTCCTATTAACAGCCATGCAGGGTCATTTAAGGACGTGCCAGATTTGATGGTGGAGGAAAGCCGGAGAACCCGGAGAAAAATCACCGACCAGCTGTCAGTACCTGGCAAATTCTCCACATAGGATTCGAACTTGCAATTGTGACCCAGAGGTGGACGGCTTGTGGTAATATGTCAGGACAACTTTACCACCTGGCCACCGTGGCCCCACTAATAGAGTTCGCATAAAAGGTTATGATAATTAGAAAGATTGGCACCTAATATAACCCATTACCCTAATTGCCCAACATGAAATTCCAATTAGCATTATACATTTCAAAGGCATTTCTTGATTAAAGCATTATATTTTTAAATATCTTATGTAAGTATGATCAGATGCATGTATACCATCAAGGGTTGAAAATGCCAACTGACTTACTTGTAAAAGGGTACGTGGGTGTTAAATTAAAAACTTTATATTCTTTAAATGGTCATATGAACAGTATTCATTGGGATTGGATAAAGGGAGGTAATTGGCTTATTTTTTTTAAGGTATATTTTCTAGCAAAATCCTCAATATCACTAAAAGAATTGCGAAAACAGAGAAATGTATGTTTAGTTTTGGATTGAGTATTCGGTCAGACCAATATTGTCTATATTTTGACATTTTTTTTATCTACATGAGGAAAAACAGTTTCTTATTGAAAAAATGGGCGTAGCAGATCGAGACTTTTACATGATTATTCGTGATGTACATCTTTAAGTACATGATATTTTTCAAATCTTTGATGCCGTGTCATTATGAAACGATATCATCCATATTAAATGAATTCTGGTTATTTTTTTTTTTTTAATATTTTTTTTTTTATTTTTCAAGACATTTTTTAGTACATAACATAATACAGGCATATACACATTCACTCCGACATACCATATACATTATACATGTATGTATAGTAATTGCAATCATATGAAGTACATACATACATTTATACATCTATTACATAGATTTATACATTTTCTGGTTATTTTAACTTGATTATAGCAGTAGTTTTATTTTGTTGTTTTTTTTTCTTTGTAAAAAAACTGTTTAACATTTCTTGTTCTCTAAAATGTATGTATTTGTAAGAGATTGAGTGCCAGCCAGGTGA
Organism: Argopecten irradians; assembly: GCF_041381155.1. Classification (NCBI taxonomy): domain Eukaryota; kingdom Metazoa; phylum Mollusca; class Bivalvia; order Pectinida; family Pectinidae; genus Argopecten; species Argopecten irradians. Next base: position 238,612 of record NC_091140.1, on the reverse strand, counting down.
TATTGTCTATTATTACCAATTTTTTACTTATTTTTCGATAAAATGGGGGTAGCTACCAGAGACTTTTGCCTGATTATTCATGAAAATGCATATTCCAGGCAGCAATAGCAATTATGATGAACTACTTAATTGTATGTCATAGGGACAATTATAAAATGCCACATTCAAGTTTTAAGTCTCCCTTTATTTAAGAAAATAGCAGAGTAATAGCCTAATCCTTCTCCATACGCCAGGGGTTACTATCACTGACATAATATCTACCCCTGCACTATTTCATAATTAACTGATCGCCAGCTGTCAATCAAACCGCATTGTTTGTTCCTGGGGGTAGAGGCGTGGCTATTTTACACCTGGCAATCGGTCAATGAAACTGCAGGCAACAGAAGACACAGGTCACTAGATCATTTAACATACATCAAAGGAATTTTATAATGTGGTTCACTGTACATATGTGTTGGTTTGAAGTTGGGTGTGACTTTCTCTGTAATCTTGAAAGGAAGTCTATGCAGGAATCAGTTTTGAGGTCACCTGAGATGAAGTCTCCAGTGACCTAATCTAATTTTGCAGAGACTTTTCAAGGCCAAAGGTCAATCAAAATTGTGAATTATATGGTCCCCTAGGAACCTGAGGGTTGGGGCCAAAAGGGGTCAATTAGGCTAAAACTTCAACAATCTTCTTCTAAAATTCTAGAAATAGTGGAATCAAATACTCTTCATAGATGGAATCACGTGGGGAGGGGGTCACGTTTACTATAGTTTATTTAGGTAAAACACATTTTTGAACATTATTTGGTCATTTGTAATAGAAAATGAGTCAAATGTTGTTAGAATTATCAGTATGATATGGCCATTGAATCCTATTAACAAATTTTCCATGATTGACCCACAGAGGCCTGAGGAGTGGGTCCAAAAGGGGTTTCTTTTAATTCATTAATGCTTTTTAAAGATTTGAACCAACTTTGCAATGTTACGTCAGTGATAGTAACCCCTGGAGTATTGAGGATGTAGCCAAAAATGATTTCTGCTAGCCTGTGATTGGTCAGTTTGTTTCTTCTGAAGTGGCTCCAATGTTACTATGAGATAGTCCAAGAGTGGATATTACGTCAGTGATAGTTACCCATGGAGTATTGAGGATGTAGCTTAAAAGGATTTTTTCAGTTTTTAATTACATTCCTTTATTGGTGTTTTTATAGACAATCAATTATATTGTATCTTTCAGGTTAACTGCCAGTATATATTATACAATGAACTACCAAGGTTGTTTAAATAAATAACCTTGACCTTTATTCAAGGTCACAGGGGTCAAATAGACTAAAATCCTTAAATGACTTCCAGCTCTGGTATATTTTTAGGTCAGGAAGATCTATTGTCATCATGCATCGTCCGTCATCGTGCGCCGTCCGCTATCGTGCGCCGTCCGCAGTCTGCAGTGCAAAACTTTTTCATTCAAACGAAAGGCCCAGGGTACTGATATTTGGCCTGTACCATGCTGGGATGAAGGGCTACCAAGTTTGTTCAAATGAATGACCTTGACCTTCATTCAAGGTCACAGTGGTCAAAAGGGCTACAATCTTAAAACAAATTCTTATCATGAACCAAATGGCCCAGGGTACTCATATTAGGTTTGCGGCATGCTGGGATAAAGGGCTGCCAAGTTTGTTCAAATAAATGACCTTGACCTTCTTCAAGGTCACAGGGGTCAAATAGGCTAAAATATTTTAAACAACTTCTTGTGAATAACTAAGAGGCCTAGAGACCTGATATTGGATCTGTGGCATGCTAGAATGAATGGCGACCAAATTTGTTCAAACAGATGACCTTGACTTTCATTCAAGGTCACAGGGGTCAAATAGGCTAAAATCTTTAAACGACTTCATGTGAATAAGTAAGTAGCCTAGAGACCTGATATTGGGCCTGTGACATGCTGATATGAATGGCTACCAACTTTATTCAAATGAAGGCCAATGACCTTCATTCAAGGTCACAGGGGTCAAATAGGGTAAAATCTTTAAACGACCTCTTGTGAATAACTAATAGGCCTAGAGATCTGATATTGGGTCTGTGGCATGCTAGAATGAATGGCTACCAAATTTGTTCAAACAGATGACGTTGACTTTCATTCAAGGTCACAGGGGTCAAATAGGCTAAAATCTTTAAACGACTTCATGTGAATAAGTAAGTAGCCTAGAGACCTGATATTGGGCCTGTGACATGCTGATATGAATGGCTACCAACTTTGTTCAAATGAAAGACAGTGACCTTCATTCAAGGTCACAGGGGTCAAATAGGGTAAAATCTTTAAACGACCTCTTGTGAATAACTAAGAGGCCTAGAGATCTGATATTGGGTCTGTGGCATGCTAGAATGAATGGCTACCAAGTTTGTTCAAATGAAGGACCTTCACCTTCACTCAAGGTCACAGGGGTCAAAAAGGCTAAAATCTTTAAACGACTTCTTCTCAAGAACCAAAAGGCCCAGGGTACTCATATTGGGTCTGTGGCATGCTTGGATGAAGGGCTATCAAGTTTGTTCAAATAAATTATCTTGACCTTCATTCAGGTCAAATAGGCTAAAATCTTTTAAGGACTTCGTGTGAATAACTTAATGGCCTATAGAGACCTGATATTGAGCCTGTAACATGAATGACTACCTTGAGACTGGAAATTGGATTTGCAGCATGGTGGGGATCAAGGGACCTTCATTCATGGTCTAATTCATTAAATATATCAGGACCTGGACTTCTTCTAATAAATTATTTCTTTTTGGATTGCCTTAACTGTGTGCCACTACTTTATTCTTTGATGTGTTGTATTGTGCCAATAGTCAGATGACCGTTAAGGCCCATCGGCCTCTCGTTCATAACCTAATGGAATTGGTCCCGTTTAAGGGTAACAACAAGAGTTATCTTCCCTTTCTCTTCTCTTCATTTCATCCGCGACACCCTTGTGCACACGGAGTGCACGAGGTTTAGACTACAGGTAGACACGGAGTGCACGAGGTTTAGACTACAGGTAGACACGGAGTGCACGAGGTTTAGACTACAGGTAGACACGGAGTGCACGAGGTTTAGACTACAGGTAGACACGGAGTGCACAAGATTTAGACTACAGGTAGACACGGAGTGCACAAGATTTAGACTACAGGTAGACACGTAGTGCACAAGGTTTAGACTACAGGTAGACACGGAGTGCACGAGGTTTAGACTACAGGTAGACACGGAGTGCACAAGATTTAGACTACAGGTAGACACGGAGTGCACAAGATTTAGATTATATGTAGACACAGAGTGCACAACGTGTAAACACGGTTTCCACTACAGGTGGACATCGTGTCCAGATGATATGTCCACTACATTCAGACCACAGACAGACTAGATGATGTGTAACAGAGATAGTCTATATGGACTAGATGGAAATATTTATTGCGATCAGAAACATAATATTTATTGCAACATAAAATTGCCATTAATTACTGGAAATCATTCGTACTGTAATGTTTATTTGAATTGATACATAAAAAGTATAATGTATCAACACATATTATCATACAATTTAATTTATATAAGGATGTTTAGTAGAAGTTATAAAAGCAAATGAACTACGTACAGGTTTATGTTAAACCACATACTGGTTATGTCTTATCAATGGATAGTTAAAGTCCGCATTTTCCCAGTAAAAACTATTTTTCTTAGCTAGTGATATATAGTTTAAAAACATTGACTTTTTATCAATCTTACTTTGGATAGTTCGAACCAAAGACGTAGATGGAATTCTTGTTATAACATGTAAAGTGATGAACCTAACGTGAAGTAAGATTTTCATTTTTGAGGCCTAAGAGATATTTTGATCAGCAAAATATTTTGATTAATATTAAGGACATATAAACATAAACAGATTAAGTCCTTCATAAAATGTTTAACTATGAATGTCAGTGGCGTAGCGCCCGTGCATGCTTGCGTGCTCAAGCATGCAAAAAATAATCTGACTTACATTTTTGCACAGTCAGAAAAAAACACAACATTTGAATACACGTAACGCTGCAGAATATAAATTACGTATAAATACATATGATATGTCCAACTGTATGCCTAACATAACTTTGTGCACATTTGAAAGATTTGAACATTGGCCATTCTGTAAATTTATTAGAATTAATAGTCTATATATTTCCGGTTACCAGGTTGTTAAATTTGATTATGTTTGAATCCTGTCAAAGACAATGTTAGACTTCTTCACCAAAATCCCTCAAGCAAATGTGGATTTTGAATCAGGAAACACTTACGATTCCCAAAATAAACAACATCGCATGAAAAGTTAGAAATATTCTAAAAACATATAGTCTAGTTATATTGAAATGATAGCAAAACAACCAAAATAGCAATTGCAACATGTTCTTGGCCTTAGTAACGAAAAAGTGAATTTTTCAATTTTGGTTCTGACTTTCTGCCCCGTTAAAACGCGTGTTAATCCATGATTTATGGTGTCTACTCACGAAACAGTTGACTTTTATTTTTGTCGAATATGAACAGATTGTTCATTTAGAAAATAATTTTTGTTGTTGTAATTGTTAGAAATAGAACATAATAGGTAGAAAAATAGGTCATAAATACAATGTCCAATTTTTTTATTGAGGTGGTCGAGAACTGGTCCCTTCTTACGCCATTTTGACAGTGGTCTTTGACTCGCTGTCGTAAACAAACCAACACGTAAACTTAATTTTAATTCTGTTTAGAATACTCGCCATAAGTTTGTCATCAGTTAAAATAACACAAAATTCTCCCATTCCTTACAATTTTAATTTTTACAACCAAAATCCGTTTTTTTTTGTTTTTTTTTTTTTTGTTCGAACACTTGTCAGGGGAGTCTAGTATAGTACGATTACATGTATATAAAATCACCACCGTTCTACATTTTGTGTATAGTTTTGCATGGTTATCACCGAAATATCGTGACCTCCATTTAACCATTGGTATATATGTTAAAACAAGGATTTATAAGTGAGAAGGATTCGTGACTGTCTCTTTACACTACTAAACACCACGCGAGACGCCTATGAACCGGGAATAAAAACCGTTTTTCTCAACAAATACTTGTCTTATCAAGTAAAACGAAACACCAATGTAAAGTTTATTAAATTTTACAACGTTTATTACTTGCTTTAGGGACGGAAAATTTAGAAAACATGTCTTAAATTTTCGTTAAAAAGTACGACAGCTCATGAAATGACGGCCCCGCTTCAGAAAGTAAGACGGTAACCATCGCACCCGCAAGCTACATCAAAGGCTGCGCCGGCAGATATCAAAGGAAAACGGTCGTCGCCCAACGTCACGGTCAGTGCACAAACACAAAAGCTCCTACGTTGTACTCCCCCAAAACCCAGTGTGACTTATCCTTCTTATATACGTCCTTGGTTAAAAGTTACCAAAGAAGTAAAATAGTTATCACAATTTCCCGTCAGCTTCTGGGGGGCTTCGCCCACCATACCCCCTACCGGGGCTTCGCCCCTGGACCCTGAGCACCCCCAGGCATGCAGGCCTATCCAGTCCTAGCTACGCCGCTGAATGTATGGAATATAGTTTTCAAAACGGCAAGGTGCACGAATATTTAGTTTTATGCCCTGTCAAATGTATATATATATATATATATATATATATATACGTAATTCATTTGCTTTATGGAACCTGGCTGTTGCAAAGCATTGGAAATATCAAAAATCATCCATAGACGTTAAAAGTCGACATTAGAAATTACATTTTATTGTGTCAACCGATTGAACAAGCAATAATTCAGTATCGGGCATGTGGCTGCTCGCGAGCATCAACATACATGTAGACCAAAGGTACCGAACGCTAAAATCAGAAATAAAACAAGGGTGGCGGCAGCTTCATATATTGTGTTTATATATGAAGCTTAGTGGCGATTTTAAAGCCTCACCTTCACTCATAGTTTTTTGTAAAACCTTATTTTATTGAAAACTTTAATTGAAAGATCATATAATAAAACTTATCGGCCATCTTTTTTTCATTAAGATGTGCCAAGTATTCGCCATATCCTTGTTGCGTTAATTCCTTGAGTGAACAGAGCTTGCTGCTTGTTAGTTTGTGTGGTAGGAAGCACAAACTAGGGATGTTAGTGCCTACTATTTGAAGAAGTGGAAAAATATATATATGTTTCTGCTAAAATGTAGGTCACATGCCTGATAATAAATCAAACAGAGTCAAAATAAATCCAACTTCTGCCAATTCAAACTATAGATACATAGTTGTTGATTAGATTCTGTATTTGTCACAATTATTTCGATTTTAGAAACTCTGATAATTTGATAATATCCGATTCTGACCTTTTACAAACCGCGTGAGTTACGTGGTAACAAAATGTGTGATCCATCAAGGATTTATAAGTATCTCATATAGGTCATGTACATGTACAATATATTGTACATGCCTGCTCGAAAGGTAGACCGCTAATCTAGGACTGCCGTTGCCATGGTCACTTGGACTTCATACTGTTTCATCAACCACACGGTATGATAATTTAATTACCTAACATTGCTCAGCCAGGGACCTGGGACCTTCATTGGGCCCCTTCAATATGTTCAGTCAGGTGTATCACAGCTAACAACACCTGTATTATATGTACCTTATCCCAACCCCAGGAGGTAAATTTATAGCATGCTGTTCTAAGGTGGCAGCCTCAGCTCTCTACCTATATATACATTGTACTCATCACACAAATACATAAAGTTAATGCTAGTTAATAGGGATATGTATTTCAACTGGTTGTTGCATTTTAATAAATTTGATAATGAAGCCTTATATCTTACTTATAAATCCTTGTTTGTATATAATTAAATTAAAGAATATAATCAAAATACCTGGTGTATAATTAAGAAAAACATTTATTTCAAGATTATTGGAATATCCAATTCCATCAAATTGCTTTTTATTAATTTTTTTTTGACACTGACTATTCTGACTATGTATATAAAATACCATATTATACTGTTTATAAATTTGATCAAAGAGGGAGAAAAGCCTACATCATACTTTTTTCATATTGAAAATAGAAATTTTACCCCAAAAATAATCCCAAAAATACAGAAGGAGAATGGTGACATAATCACAAACCAAAATGATATTTTATTTGAAGTTCAATCTTTTTACACTGATTTATATAGCTTTAGAGAAGTGAACAATATTAATTTAGATCATTATCTCAATGGTTGTGAGGTTCCCAAATTAAGTAATTTTGAGTCAGAAAGGTTAGAAGGTTACATAACTATGGATGAAGCAAGTAACACTCTGAAAAGTATGAAAAATAATAAAAGCCCAGGCTCTGATGGCTTCACAGTAGAATTTTTTAAAATGTTTTGGAAATATTTAGGAGAGTTCATTGTAAGATCAATTAATTGTAGTTTCTCAACAGGTCAATTTTCTATAACACAAAGACAAGGCATTATTACATGTCTACCAAAGGGGGATAAACCACGCCACCTTTTAAACAAGAGGCCCAGAGGGCCTGTATCGCTCACCCTGGTTTGTAATGCCAAGTAATGTTCTGAATACAGGTTCATTGTTTCTTTTCTGAAGGAATTTTAATATTAACCTCTAAATCCCCTATTGGGCCCCACCCCTCCCGCCCCAGGGGGTCAGAGCCAAAATTTATACAAGTTCTGTTCCCCTTCCCCCAAGGATGATTTATGGCCTAAAATGATTATGGCCAAATTTGGTCACAATCCAAGCAAATCTCTAGGACAAGAAGTGATTTATAGGATTTTACCTCTATTTCCCCTATTGGGCCCCCACCCGTCCTGCCCTCGGGGGGCCAGAGTCAAAATTTATACAAGTTCTGTTCCCCTTCCCCCAAGGATGTTTGTGGCCAAATTTGGTTACAATCCATGCAGAACTCTATGACTAGTAGCGATTTAAAGGATTTACCTCTATTTCCCCTATTGGGCCCCACCCGTCCTGCCCTCGGGGGGCCAGAGTCAAAATTTATACAAGTTCTGTTCCCCTTCCCCCAAGGATGTTTGTGGCCAAATTTGGTTACATTCCATTCAGAACTCTATGACAAGTAGCGATTTAAAGGATTTACCTCTATTACCCCTATTGGGCCCCGCCCCTCCTGCCCCCGGGGGACCAGAGCCAAAATTTATACAAGTTCTGTTCCCCTTCCCCCAAGGATGTTTGGCTAATTTTGGTTACAATCCATGCAGAACTCTAGGACAAGTAGCGATTTAAAGGATTTACCTCTATTACCCCTATTGGGCCCCGCCCCCTCCTACCCCCGGGGGACCAGAGCCAAAATTTATACAAGTTCTGTTTCCCCTCCCCCAAGGATGTTCGTGGCCAAATTTGGTTACAATTCATGTAGAGCTCTAGGACAAGTAGAGATTTAAAGGATTTACCTCTATTTCCCCTATTGGGCCCCGCCCCTCCTGCCCCCCGGGGGGTCAGAGCCAAAATTTATACAAGGTCTGTTCCCCCTCCCCCAAGGATGTTTATGGCCAAATTTGGTCACAATCCAAGCAAAACTCTAGGACAGGAAGTGATTTATAGGATTTACCTCTATTTCCCCTATTGGGCCCCACCCGTCCTGTCCCCGGGGGAACAGAGCCAAAATTTATACAAGTTCTGTTCCCCTTCCCCCAAGGATGTTTGTGGCCAAATTTGGTTACATTCCATTCAGAACTCTATGACAAGTAGCGATTTAAAGGATTTACCTCTATTTCCCCTATTCGGGCCCCCCCCTCCTGCCCCCGGGGGACCAGAGCCAAAATTTACACAAGTTCTGTTCCCCTTCCCCCAAGGATGTTTATGGCCTAATTTGGTTACAATTCATGTAGAACTCTTATTACAAGTAGCGATATAAAGGATTTACTTCTATTTCCCCTATTGGGCCCCGCCCCTTCTGCCCCCGGGGGACCAGAGCCAAAATTCAAACAAGTTCTGTTCCCCTTCCCCAAAGGATGTTTGTGGCCAAATTTGGTTACATTCCATTCAGAGCTCTATGACGAGAAGCGATTTAAAGGATTTACCTTTATTTCCCCTATTGGGCCCCGCCCCTTCTGCCCCCGGGGGACCAGAGCCAAAATTTAAACAAGTTCTGTTCCCCTTCCCCAAACGATGTTTGTGGCCAAATTTGGTTAAATTCCATTCAGAACTCCATGACTAGTAGCGATTTAAAGGATTTACCTCTATTTCCCCTATTGGGCCCCGCCCCTCCTGCCCCCAGAGGACTAGAAGTCAAAATTTATACAAGTTCTGTTCCCCTTCCCCCCAAGGATGTTTGTGGCCAAATTTGGTTACAATTCATGTAGAACTCTATGACAAGTAGCGATTTTAAGGATTTACCTCTATTTCCCCTATTGGGCCCCGCCCCTCCTGCCCCCAGGAGACCAGAGCCAAAATTTATAGAAGTTCTGTTCCCCTTCCTCAAAGGATGTTTGTGGCCAAATTTGGTTACATTCCATTCAGAGCTCTATGACAAGTAGCGATTTAAAGGATTTACCTCTATTACCCCTATTGGGCCCCGCGCCCCTCCTGCCCCTGGGGGATCAGAGCCAAAATTTATACAAGTTCTGTTTCCCCTCCCCCAAGGATGTTTGTGGTCAAATTTGGTTACAATCCATGCAGAACTCTAGGACAAGTAGTGATTTATAGGATTTACCTCTATTTCCCCTATTTGGGCCCTGCCCCTCCTGCCCCGGGGGGGGGGGACAGAGCCAAAATTTATACAAGTTCTGTTCCCCCCTCCCCCAAGGATGTTTTGTGGCCAAATTTGGTTACAATCCATGCAGAACTCTATGACTAGTAGCGATTTAAAGGAAATGTTGACGGACGGACGGACGGACGGATGACGGACGACGGACGGACGGACGACGGACGTCGCGCCATGACATAAGCTCACCGGGCCTTCGGGCCAGGTGAGCTAAAAACTGGAGACCAATTACTCTTTTAAATACTGTTTATAAAATTGCATCTGGTGTTATCTCTCATAGAATTCGGTCGTTGCTAGATAAATTAATAAATGAAGATCAGACAGGATTCTTATCAGGACGCTATATTGGAGAAAATATTCAAACACTTTATGATGCTATGTGTTATGTAGAAGATCTAAACATTCCAGGTATGATACACTTGATAGACTTCAAAAAAGCTTTTGATTCTGTTTCTTGGGAATTTATTGATAATGTGTTAAATTATTTCAATTTTGGGGTGGGTATTAGAAAATGGGTCCAAACATTACATAATAATGTATCGTCTTTTGTAAATCAAGGTGGAAATCTTTCCTTGCCCGTCTCTATCAAACGTGGTTGCCGTCAGGGAGATTCGATTGCCCCATACATTTTTGTTCTTTGCGTAGAAATACTAGCTGCTAGAATTAGGTCAAATGTCGAAATAAAAGGTATCCAAATTGATAATGTAGACATCTTGAACTTGCAATAAGCTGATGACACAGGTCTAATACTAGATGGTTCAGAGATATCATTAAGGGAATCAATAAATGAATTAAACTATTTTGCTAAAATATCAGGACTAAATGTCAACACCAGTAAAACACAGGTAGTATGGATAGGAAGCAAAAAGTACAGTGAGGAAAAGTTTTTTCCAGAATATAATCTTTTACGGGGTAGAAACAAATTCACTTTTTTGGGAATTGATTTTTCGATCAATTTAAGCGAGATTCCAGAAATGAAATTTTGATAAAAAAATTGTAAAATTAAAGTCAATACTTAACATGTGGAGTAAACGCAGACTAACTCCAATAGGAAGAATCAACATAATTAAATCTTTACTTATTTCTCAGCTTAATTAATTATTTATCACCTTACCAAACCCATCAGACAAGCTTCTTTCAAATTTAAATTCTCTCTTATTTGAATTTCTATGGGGTAGTAAATCTCATAAAATTAAAAAAGATGTCATTATTCAGAACTATAAGGATGGGGGACTGAAAATGATAGATGTGCAAACCTTTATAGACTCTTTAAAATTAGGGTGGATAAGGAGAACTTTGTATTCTACAGGAAAGTGGAAATCACTATTACATTATTGTATTAAATATTGATAAAATGTAGAAATGTGGGAATGAATATATCAAACAAATACCTAATCAACTGCCAAAACATGTTTTGGAAAGATGTTCTCCAATGTGTATTTAAGTTGAATAATTCCCCAATATCAATCCAATCTAGATCTAGATATAAACAAGAAACCATATTGAAAACAAAATTATGTTATATAATGCAGATATTAAAGTTGGAAAAATAAATGTGTATTTTATCAAAACTGGTTCAATGCTGGTGTAATTACCATCAATGACCTTATTAAGAATCCTGACAGCTTAACCTTTTTCACTTTCAACAAGTTTTCAAATATTTTTAACATTCATACTAATTTTTCTACAGTTTCAAGGTCTTGTTTCTGCAGCCAAGAATTTCCTTCGAAAATAAAATTGAATTTAAATTTTATAAATTTAAGTTTATACAAACACAATTCTAAACATGGATGCAACTTTACATCTTATGTCTTTTTTTGCGTTTTAATGTTAATTATTAATTACCTTAGTATGTTTTTTGTACATTGTTGTATTAGTGTTTAGTAGAAATATGTGTGTATTTTCATGTTTTGGTGTTTTAGATAAATACTGTTGTTTAAATTTTTACCGCCAAATAGGATAATAAGTAAGCTAGGTCTATGACATCATTGACCAGTAATTATCAGCTCTATTAATAGTAATCACGTGACTTGAGTGACCAATGGTCAAGCGTTTAGGTGACGCTAAGAACAGTCTTTGTTTTTGCTTGGGATGAGGAAGCTGGACTCACGTACACTGGTTATTTTTGACGACCCACCCTCCAACCCCCATGCTATCACCAAGTTCAATGTTCATTTTTAGGTGGTATATATATGTTATGATAATTTAGTTTTAATCATTTCTAATTTGTCAAGTCTTTTGCATGTTCCTAGACCTTGCGCATGATATCTAATTCCTGCATGAATCGGGTTTCACCCATCTAACCTGCTGGGTTCCCCACAGGTTTGCCTTTAGTATAGTTACCTTCTCCTGGCATAGCTTATCTAGCCTGTTGGGTTCCCTACAGGTTTGCCTTGTGTAGTTACCCTATCTGAGCTTCGCTCATCTAAACCTGCTGGGTTCCCCACAGGGTTGCCTTTAGTATAATTTTTTCCTGATAGGGTTTCGCCCATATCTACCTGCGGGGTCTCCCACAGGTTTACCTTTGTACCTTATCTGTGTAGTTACCTTATCTGGGCTCCGGCCATCTAACCTGCTGGGTTCCCCACAGGTTTGCCTTTAGTGTAGTTACCTTATCTGGGCCCCCGCCCATCTAACCTGCTGGGTTCCCCACAGGTTTGCCTTTAGTGTAGTCACCTTATCTGGGCTCCGCCCATCTAACCTGCTGGGTTCCCCACAGGTTTGCCTTTAGTGTAGTCACCTTATCTGGGCTCTGCCCATCTAACCTGCTGGGTTCCCCACAGGTTTGCCTTTAGTGTAGTTACCTTATCTGGGCTCCGCCCATCTAACCTGTTGGGTTCCCCACAGGTTCGCCTTGTGTAGTTACCTTATCTGGGCTCCGCCCATCTAACCTGCTGGGTTCCCCACAGGTTCGCCTTGTGTAGTTACCTTATCTGGGCTCCGCCCATCTAACCTGCTGGGTTCCCCACAGGCTCGCCTTTAGTGTAGTTACCTTATCTGTGTAGTTTACCTTATCTGTGTAGTTACCTTATCTGTGTAGTTACCTTATCTGTGTAGTTACCTTATCTGTGTAGTTACCTTATCTGTGCTCCACCCATCTAACCTTGGGTTCCCCACAGGTTTTGCCTTTAGTAGTTACCTTATCTGGCCCATCTAACCTTTTAGTGTAGTTACCTTATTCTGGGCCCCGCCCATCTAACCTGCTGGGTTCCCCACAGGTTTGCCTTTTAGTGTAGTTACCTTATCTGGGCCCATCTAACCTGCCCAACGTTTGCCTTTAGTGTAGTTACCTTATCTGGGCTCCGCCATCTAGCTGGGTTTGGTTTGCCTTTAGTGTAGTTACCTTATCTGGGCCCCGCCCATCTAACCTGCTGGGTTCCCCACAGGTTTGCCTTTAGTGTAGTTACCTTATCTGGGCTCCGCCCATCTAACCTGCTGGGTTCCCCACAGGTTTGCCTTTAGTGTAGTTACCTTATCTGGGCTCCGCCCATCTAACCTGCTGGGTTCCCCACAGGTTTGCCTTTACTGTTGCTATTTTATCTGGGCTTCGCGCCATTTGGCCTGTCGAGTTTCCCTCAGGCTCGCCTGTTTGCCTTTAGGAATTCTTAATCTGTTTTTGCCCCATATAACGCCATTCTGGTCAGCCACATTTTTGTCTGTAATGTCAGTTACACCTGAAACGGGGGGCTCTACTTAGACCTCTCACTTTACATGTGAACGTTTCAAAATTTAGGTTTTGTTTTTGTGTATTCTATTTACTAGGGTTTAGATCGTAATGTATATTAACATGGATAATTCTTACATATTTAACTCGGTAATTGTTATTGTCATGTTTTATCTATGCTTAGATATGATCTCGTTTGAAAACATGTTGTTTTGATTAGTTCCTTTATAATAGTTTCCGTTTGCTTCCACAATATTGGTCTGGCTAGAATATAAATTATTCTGATTATATATTTGTAATTTTGATTATTTATCTGTTCATCGTTATTATAGATGTCCATCTTTTAATGTAGTTTATAATGCTGTATTATAACTTCTGATAAAAGTGGGATGTTATGTTGATTATGTATATGCATTGTCTCATTTAGTTAATTTCAAGTTTTATTATATATTACCAATTGGTAAGAACACTTGTTTTTTATCGTCGCACTATCTTTGTTTGCTAGCTAGCAAGACAATCTGGTCCAACGAGCAACTTACAAGATTGTTTTATCATAAGTGTAATATTGTATGTCGGTATACAAGTTATTTCATTACCTTTTTTTTTTTTATTTTTTTCACATTATTTCAACTTTGGGCTACTCTGAAGGTTATTTAGTCTTATGGCTGGCTCTTATAATTCAACATATTTGAATTTTATCCCCCAATTCGGACATACATATTTTTATAATTAACAACCCACCCGCATCTAGGAAATTCCCTCGGTGCTTTGGGGTATTCAGATATATTTTAATTACTAAGTTAATTTTTTTATATCCTAAATAACTTACAGAGTAGCCCCTAAGAAATGCCAAAATTTATAATGTCAAAAGTAATAAACTCAGTTTAATTTGTCTTGTGTGTTTGTGTTATTGTATATTGTACAATCGCATTTGGAGATACTCCCTTATACCCATTATACCACTTGAATTTCAGATTTTCTTTAAGAGTCAAAAGGGGTCTAAAGATTTTTATAACTGTTTGATTACTCCTGCTGTTACACCAAACAGGTACATGGAAGTGGAACCTTGAATTTGACTATGATAAAAAGAAAAGGACTTTTTGAGAGTTTTGATTATTTTTCTTGAAATCCTGTTTATCCACTTCTTAGTGAATAAAGACACTCTACTCTTTGGAGTAATTTCACCACATGCTAATGTGGCTGTTAATGAAATCTTATTATTAAGCATTATATTTTATAAAACAAAATGTCTCTATAAAACACTTAACATCAATGCACTTGTAAATGTTATAAAAGATCACTACAGTATCCAGAAATATATATTTTTTAATAAAAAGCGATTCCTTTCAAATGAAATTTGAAAATGATTGGAAAAAAATGGTTGCCATTGTTAGGAATATGACATTTAAGGTTTTTTTTTGTTTTTTTTTTTTTTTTTGTTTTTTGCATCTTTTTTTTTTTTTTTTTTTTATTTATGGCTCTCTCATATCCATATTATTATATCATACAAGGTTTTTTATATGTCCGTCCATACCCTGGCAAAGCACCAAATATTTTGGGAGGTCCCTGATCACATGTTATTTATTAATGTATGTTTTCCCATTATGTGTGAGATCTCTCTTTTTCTTAAAATTGGATAGCTTTGCTATGGCTAATCGTTGTGAAATGAAGTGTTTATATATCACAGTATGTAGTCTCCCCCCTTTCTTTTGTCATGTCCATGTTTTGTCATTATGTCCATCCATGTTTACTAGTTGTCATTTCTGATACTACACGTTCAATATAAGTCTGTCAATCCTGTTTTAATGTCTGCCTGTTTGTTCGTCCATGTTTTCTGTTTTGTTTACTCTTCCTGTTCATCTCATTGTGATGGTGTCAATAGATGTTGTATACTTTTGTTTTGTTTATCTGTCTCTGACTCTCTGGTCTTCAATTTTGCTTTTTGTTTTTATTTGTATCGTTACCTACCATTAATCTGTTATAATAAGATGTATGAATGTGCAGGCTGAGTGTGTGTATGTGTGTTCACTTTGCATGTTATTTTTTGTATGTAATTCTATATCTGTACAATCTTAATATATATGTAAAAAAAAAAACTTTTGAAAAATAAAAAAAAAATTATAAAAAAATTATTATAATGTTTAATAAGTACCCTGATCTAAATTAATTTTGATCATGATATATACATATACATATTACATGTATTATTGGTAAATGTTTAATAAGTACCTTATCTAAATTAATTTTGATCATAATATATGCATGGTTGTGCCAAACATGCTTGATTTACGCATAGTACAGCTCCCGTTAGCTCCACTTCACGGCTGTCTGTCATTACAATAATTTACATGTAGGAGCATCACTTACTATGCTTTACCAGCTAGTTTTTACCTCACCCTAATCTATCCCCAGGATACGATGTACATGTCTACCGAGGCTCTCCAACATGCATGTAAATGTACGTGGTATCTTATAAAAATGGTATTTATGTATTTCAAATTCATAACGAAAAAAAATGTCTGTTTAGGGTTACATTGGCAAAAAAAGTGGGTCGGTCGGTCGGCAGAGAACTTTTTCTTCTATTTGTTTTAGTGTCTTTCACTCTAAAATGATGGATGGAACCGGAGTCTGAGATCGAAATCCTGACTTTTTTTTGTAGAAAAGTGGGAAAAAAATTAGGGTCGAGGGTAAAAAATTAGGTTCGGTCAGGTAACCCTAAACAAACATTTTTTTGGCCTTATGTATATGATTTTTAAACGGTAAAGTATCTTTGTTTGTCTTAACAAACTTCCATTGAAAACATGTACAAAGATACTGGCCCATTCAGATAAAGCCGTACAGACACAGAAAGGCAACGATTCTGCCCTCTGGCCATTTATCGATGGTCACCTTGAGGTCCCTGAATATAGCTGGATACTGTGGCTTACCTATATGTTTGACAAATAGTGATTATTGGACTACAGTGGCTAGGAAGATGAAACGTAATGGGGTGGGGGTGGGGCAAAGGTCCTCAATATTTCGTAACAACCCCCCCCCCCTCTCTCGCGCGCCCCACACCCACAGGAGATATACTTTTTCATATATCATTACATATAATCCTTGTACACATCTATAGACAGTGGCTTCGCTAACTGGAAATTAATGAATACGCAAATTAGCGTGCGAGTTTGGGGGGTCCGGGGTATCCCCTGGAATAATATTACGATTTAGAATGACTGAGATGAGTTTTACAATGAATTTTGATGTTTTTTTTGAGCGCCGAAGGCGCTAGATTTTGGTTGTATCGCAGGTCCGGGGGTCTCCCCTGGGAAAATTTTTTACAATTTAGAATGGCTGCTGAGATGAGTTTTACATTGCATTTTGTTGAATTTGCGAGCGCCATAGGTGCGAGATTTTTTTTGGGGGGGGGGTACGGGGGTCTCCCCATTCATCCATTTATGGGATGAAACATCATTGGGGAAGGACAATCATATTTTATATACCTGGTAAATGAGTCTGGTCCGACCCCTAGGGGCTGAGGGATGGGGCCCAAAAAAGGGCAAATTTTTCTTAATTTTAGCTTTAAAATCCTACACCTCCTTCATCCTTAAATGGATTTCATCTATATTTAGTGTAAAATATCATTGGGGAAGGACAATCATATTTTTATATAAATGAGCCTGGTCCGACCCCTATGGGCTGAGGGGTGGGGCCCCAAATGGGCAAATTTTCCTAATTTTAGCTTTAAAATACTACTTCTCCTTCATCCTTGAATAGATTTCATCTATATTTAGTGTAAAATATCATTGGGAAGGACAATCATATTTTATATAAATGAGATAGGTCTGACCCCTAGGGGCAGAGGGACGGGGCCCAAAAAGGGGAAATTTTCTTAATTTAAGCTTTTAAATCCTACTCCTCCTTCATCCTTAGATGAATTTTATCCATTTTTGGTGTGAAATATCATTGGGGAAGGGCAATCGTATTTTATATAAATGAGTCTGGTCTGACCCCAAAAGGGCAAATTTTCTTAATTTTAGTTGGCCCACTTCCTGTTTTCAGATTTCGGTCTCCTATCTCAATGAAAATTGGTCTATAGGGGTTTAAATTGATTCCGAACAACATGCAAACATTTTCATAAAGATTTTGGTATTCCAAGATGGCCGCTAGCCTACTTCCTGTTTTCAGGTTTCAGTCTCTGATCTCAAGGAAAATTGGTCTATAGGGGTTTTAATTGATTCAGAAGGGGGAACTTTAGGTGAGGACAATCATATTTTACTAGTGGGCGACACCTGAAGGAATGTCGCAGATGAAATGAAGAGAATTGCGAACGGGATTTAACTCTAGCTTAGAGAGCGATTTCAAGTAGCTCAGGAAATAATATCCCACAGTTTAAAGTCATTTTACGATTTAAGTCTATTTGACCCTTGTGACTGTGACCTTGAATGAAAGTCAAGGTCCTTCATTTGATCAAACTTGGTAGTCCGTCATCTCAGACTACAAAACGTAATACCATAACTACAGATCTTTCCAATGTTAGTCTACATACAAAGTTTCATTAAGATCGGTTAATATTTACTGAAGTTATCGCATTCACAAAGTCCAATAATAATTATTAGTGCAAAGGGCGATAACTCCGTAAATTACAGTCAAATCATGCTGATTTTCGAACTCGTCTGAGATCTTTCTAATGTTAGTCTACATACAAAGTTTCATTAAGCTCCGTTTATATTTACTCAAGTTACCGCGTTCACAATGTCCAATAATAATTATTAGAGCAAAGGGAAATAACTCCGTAAATTACAATCGAATCACGCTGCTGTCGAACTTGTCCGAGATCTTTCCAATGTTAGACTACATACAATGTTTCATTAAGATCGGTTTATATTTACTCAAGTTACTGTGTTCACAAGGTCCAATAATAATTTATTAGTGCGAAGGGCAATTACTCAGTAAATAACAGTCGCACGACGGAGGACGCACGACGACGGACAAAAGACTATGGCAATAGGTCACCATAACCTACAGATGACCTAATAAAAAATGTAGAGTAATTAAGCTTCTCCAATGAAATAAAGCAAAATAACAATGATTACATAGTATTTAACCCTGACATATGATTTTAATTCATAATCACAGACACTTGAAAGTGACAATTCTGAATATGCATTAAATGTTATTTTATATTGGAATAAACCAGTTCTTCTGAAAGGTGGAGTTGTAATTGGTATCACTGTGATCTGCCTACAGGCATGTACTGTGGAGTGTTCCGTGTTTGTAGTGTAAAGAAATAAAGAATATAGGCTGGACATTAATTAATCAAACAAACAAGCTCGCCAGCCGAACTTGAACCCAACCACATCAGTGGAGAAATGTTCAGAACTACTCAAATCACTTTTACCTTTTAAGATGCATTATTTTGTCTTAAAAGTAGCTTTCCCAAATAAAAGTAGCACCAAAATGGCTATCAAATGATTACTTAAAAATATTACTTAAATCTGTGGTGATCAAGTAAATATTTCCGTGTTAAGTATATAAGCTTTGTCTGTCATCGTTGTGCAATTGGAAGGGGAGATAACTCTGTGTGAAAGATGAACGGTAACTATTGGGACATGCACCTCATGTCTTATTTCTTAGCCATGTGATATATTTCAACTAATCACAGACACTGATATTTAGCATTATACTTGGAGACACTCTTCTATAGCTCAAAAATGACTAAAATAGAAAATTACCTCCCTGTATTCAGTCCCACTGAAGTTTCTGTAATAATAAATATGGAACAGCTTACCAGGTAATACTTTAATAAAGGTACAATTCAGCCTTAGAGTACATTAAAAATTTGCACATATATCAGAAAACAAACCAGTTCTAATATAAAGATATTAGATTTGTTGGTTTTACTGTGATATGCCAGAAAAGCCCAATGTAGTGAAATGTATGTGAAATGTTCAAACTTGCTTACTGTCCGCCATTACACATATAGTGGTCCGATGTCTTGTATGCCGAGCACTGGCCCGGCCTTGCCAGTGCAGTAAAATATTTTTGGTCCAGAACTACCCAAAATCGCTCGATTTTCAGTAGTGTATTTACTTTATTAGATGCATGTTCTTGTCTAAAAATATTTTCATCAACACATAACGTGCATGCCTTTGGCATGGGTATGGGTACAGCGTACATGTTGTACCTGCTTAATCGTATTGATCAACAATTTGGAATTGCAATCAAAATACTTAACAATGTCGTGGAATTTGTCGATATTCTTGTTATATGTTTAATAAGGAATGTAGAACAACACATTTATGTCATAGTGGTTATGTAACAAAATTAGCCTCACTGAATTGTTCATTTCAGAATTTGGTAATTGAAAGCACACCCTTTCAAAGTCAGTTTTCAGTAGTAATAGAGAAATTCATTGTTTTTAATTTCATAATTGAATCAATCTACTTATACCATCTTTTCCTATTAGGGCCAACTTTAGATTGCTTTTACAATACTGATCCATGAAGAATGTTTTTTTTGCAGTGTTACAGCACTGTAAGTATAAGGCCAAAGTGGCCGACATATTACCACAAGCCCTCCACCTCTGGGATGCGAGTTTAAATCCCAATGTGGGGCAGTTGCAAGGTACTAAACCACTGGTTGGTGGCTTTTCTCAGAGTACTCCGGCTTTCCTCCACCAACAAACCTGACATTTCCTTACATGGCCCTGCATGGCTGTTAATATGACATTAAACTCATAAAACTAAAACCATAAATACTCAATGACATCACCAATATCAGCACAAATCCTACTGACACTGTTGTTCTGCAATAGATAAAAATGATTCTCAATCTAATAATAATCACATGATATGAAAGATTTGGAAATGTCATGTATATGACATCACAAATTTTGTATAATTACTGGAAATATGTATTTTTATGAATAATTATGTAAAAGTTGCCGCTAACCCCCATTTTATCAAATAGAGTTTTTCTTCAAAAAAAAAGAAAAAAGAAATTGGTAACAGTCGACAATATCATCCTGGCCCAACACTCAATCTCTTACAAATACATACATTTTAGTAAACAAGAAAAGTTAAATAATGTTTTTACAAGAATATCAAAATAACACTATAGTATTCAAACAAAAACAATAATTTTAGCTGAATCATTTAACATTAACCTTGATTACATATCATGAAAATGTGAAAATAAGCCAATTACCTCCCCTTACCCATCCCTGGTTAAAATCTTGGTTTTGACCAACCTGAACAACATCGGGCATTACACATAAAACCTGAACGACATCGGGCATTACACATATAATGTAATACATGTGATTTATCTCCCATCGGTTTGCTCCGGTTGGGTTCGGACAAGATTTGGTCAATTTATAGAATATCAAAGGCACATGTCAGACTTAGAAATCTAAACATATTCATTCAACTGTTAAACATAGCTGTACAAAAGTATATATAATTTATCTGCACAACATATGCAATTGCATTATGATATTCAGATACTGATAGTATCCCTCCATTTCCTGTGCTCTGCCAAATATCATGACTTTTGACCCAAAATTGCAGAAAATTGTACATAATACATTTCAAAGAATCCTTCAAAAATATTCAGTCTGTGAAGGAATATGTATCTGTTTGTATTTTCTATGGAATTTGTCAGCATGGGGAGATAACTCCATATTGCAGGAAATTTTGAGCACCAGCCATCCCATAAACTTACAAACCTGGTGTTATGTGTTTTGTTATGTAAGTTGTGCATTAAATACATACTGTTTCTTTAAATTAGATAAAAAAACACAATGAACAGAAAAGGATGGATGTATAGAGCATCGGGTAATGGGTATGTCCACACCATTGGTCTTTTAATGAAGCAACCCGCCCCCACCCCCCTCGGGATAAAAAATATGAATGCGGTTTTATTATAATTTAAAAGTCATACATCTAAGATCAGTATTACATGAATATTAATAACATTATTAATTTATTATGTTATCATACCATTTAGTGAGGCGCTATAAACATGGTATAACAAGAGAAGAGACATGTTGATTTTAATTATGAAAAATACAGCCCCCCCCCTACCTTACACACACTATTTATGATAGGGTGCACATTTATGTATATTGTATGTACATATACATGTGTGCCAGTATATATATGTACATGATGCATGTGTACACATGGACTTGCTCATTCCCTAATCCCATTTTATCAAAAATAAACTGTTTCCTTAGATAATATCTCTTAATTATTTAGCATTATGGTGCTAAGTAATTTTGAAAATTAACAAAACAGCAAATTACCTCCCTTTACCAAATCCAAGTGAAAACTTTTCAATGACATGTAGTTCAATAATTAATGGTATGAAGCTATAGTACAGCTAAATAAAGAATAACAAAGCGGTGAATTTGTGCATGCCCTTTCAAAGCCAGTTTTCAACATTTTAAAATGGCAAATCATGATCAATTTTTTGAAAATAAGGTTTTGACTTATATTTGAACCATGCAGTGTCATTTAGGGATTTGTCAGACATAATGATGGAGGAAGCCTAAATGAAAAAGGTGTAAAAAAAAAACCATATCTATGTAATTAACAAACTCAAAGAAAATTAAATTTCCTTCGGTATAGTTAATTGTGTTTATTGATCATTTGATCATAAATAAATTGAATTTGTGTTTTTAGTGTTGGGTTTTTTCCATGTGTTTGGGGGTGGTGGGGGGGGTGGTACTGTGTCTGTATACATCACTTATAGCTTGAAAATTTTTGTTTAACTTAGTATTATAACTGTTTGCCATGTATTAAAATTCAAACATATAACATGTGTACATTGTACATGTACCGAAATACATGTGTATATATATATATGTAGATGTAAATGTAGATCTACAATAATATCTTATCTTTGTTGAGGTTTTATTCTAAGTTTACAAAATGTCAAGTACTGTAAACCAACTTTTTTCTCCCCAGTACTGTACATGTATGTTTTCCATTTTAAAAAATACGACGCATACCGGTACATTTTGTATGTGCCAGGTTCAGATCGCGGAGAAAACCCGGAGTACCAGGAGAAAAACCACAAAAAAAAATAAAAAAATTAGTACCTAGTAACTGCCCCCACATGGGATTCAAACTCACTATCCGACCCAGAGATATATACTTTTTTCACATTTACTTTTTTTAATACATCATTACATATAATCCTTGTACACATCTGTAGACAGTGGCGTCGCAAACAGGAAATTAAGGAGTACGCGCCGAAGGCGAGTATTTCTGAATATTTTGAAGGTTCGGGGGTTTCCCCAGGGAAAAATATATAGAATGGCCGAGATGTATTTTAATGATTTTGTGAGCGCTGAAGGCACAATATTTTGGTGTTTGGGGGTCTTCCTGGAAAAAAAAATACGATTTAGAATGGCTGTGATTGAGTTTTACGATATATTTTGATGATTTTAAAGCGTTCTTACATGGTCATTTTTCTATTTAAAGTTACCTGCATCTAGAAATGATAATTGTGAATGTTGTCATATCATCATGCAAACCCTGCTCGATCTGAACATACTGGCTTCACACCATCGGTTCATTGTTGTGTAACTCAAAATAATAATGAATTAATTGTCTTGTCTTACATAGATAATTTATCTCTGCTAAGACGTATAAAACAAATTAATCTTTTAAAAGACATTTTTTTAAATAGAAGAATTCATTGATGGACATTTTGAGTCTAGTTCATGTGTATTGAATTTTTATTATTAAAGGTTTGAAGATTACATGCTTTAACGTTTTAGGAAATGCAAAGCACAGCAGAAAATTTTCTAAAATGTAAAATGAAAAACAAAAAATTTGCAGGACGACCCCTTTTTTCTTTCAAATGTGCATTTTTAGAACATTTCAGTCGGCGAAAATGGGCGGGCAAAAAGACAGGTTTGCCCCCCCCACCTGGGGAACGGGGCAAGGAAGGGGGTTGGCAGACCTGTTCTATGTTTCTATGCTCTATTAACACACATACATACGTTACGGCCTAATTGTCAAAGCCATGTCTGCTGTTTTCCACATCAGTTACATAATTGTTTTATGTCAATATTTACAAAAATGTTGTCAAGGAAATCAAAATGTCCTAACACTGTCAATAACATTAATTCATTTTAATTCAATTCTATTAGATTTATGAATGCAGTCTTCAAATTATAAATCTCAGCACTAACCCAACTCAAATCCTTAAGAGAATAGTCAGGGCCTAAGCCCTGGGTAAAAATTTGGATTACTCTTAATTTTGTTTATATGTAATAATGGCGAAATCAGGCATGGATTCAACGTGTCAACCGAGATAATCATCCAACCTCACACAGACGTCATTATTATCTGCAATGTACAAAACATATAACATGGCTGAAGAGGTTGACGATCAGTGTGATATTTACATGAATGCAAATTTTCATATAACGCTGGTCAAGCTGATGATTCCTGCCGGCATCCTAATTATATATATATAATTACTGCGCAGTTGTTGACTATACACAACACAGCAAAATTGTAAAATTAATCTTCATTGTTTAACATTATTGACCCCCCTCCCCCCACCAGTTTGTACAATAACTTAAGCAATTATTATGTGTCATGTAAAACTGCGGTGCATACAAATGCTTCTGATAATGTTGATGTTGATCATATATCCATTGTCAAACAAACTGGTACATTTTTAGCTCACCTGGCCCGCAGGGCCGGTGAGCTTATGTCATGGCGCGGCGTCCGTCGTCCGGCGTCCGTCGTCGTCCGTCTGTCCGTCAACATTTCCTTTAAATCGCTACTAGTCATAGAGTTCTGCATGGATTGTAACCAAATTTGGCCACAAACATCCTTGGGGGAGGGGGAACAGAACTTGTATAAATTTTGGCTCTGACCCCCCGGGGGCAGGAGGGGTGGGGCCCAATAGGGGAAATAGAGGTAAATCCTTTAAATCGCTACTAGTCATAGAGTTCTGAATGGTATGTAACCAAATTTGGCCACAAACATCCTTGGGGGAAGGGGAACAGAACTTGTATAAATTTTGGCTCTGATCCCCTGGGGGCAGGAGGGGCGGGGCCCAATAGGGGAAATAGAGGTAAATCCATTAAATCGCTACTAGTCATAGAGTTCTGAATGGTATGTAACCAAATTTGGCCACAAACATCCTTGGGGGAAGGGGAACAGAACTTGTATAAATTTTGGCTCTGATCCCCTGGGGGCAGGAGGGGCAGGGCCCAATAGGGGAAATAGAGGTAAATCCATTAAATCGCTACTAGTCATAGAGTTCTGAATGGAATGTAACCAAATTTGGCCACAAACATCCGTAGGGGAAGGGGAACAGAACTTGTATAAATTTTGGCTCTGATCCCCCGGGGGCAGGAGGGGCGGGGCCCAATAGGTGAAAATTGAGGTAAATCCTTTAAATCGCTACTAGTCATAGAGTTCTTTACTGGTACATTTTTTCAAGATTTGTCTGGCCATAAACACCCTTGGGAGAAGGGGAACAGAACTTGTATAAATTTTGGCTCTGACCCCCTGGGCGCAGGAGGGGTGGGGCCCAATAGGGGATTGTTTTCTTAGTTGTAAAATATTCGGTTTGGACTGTTTAGTGCTATCCCTTGCCACTGTCACATTGTGTCACTTTCCTTCTGATCTAATCATGGTTTAGGCCTAAACACCATGCTTGGTGCTATTTTCAGACAGCAGACGTAAACTGGTAATGACCAAACAGGTGTCATCGTATCATGATATATATAGCATCCATGTGCAGAGGTTTCGGCACCGAGTAGTTTCGCTACTTCAAAATAAAGTCGGTACCTTCTGAAAGTCGTTTCGGCATTTGCACTTTAGGGTACCGAAACGACTTCAGCAAGTACCGAAACGACTTTGTAGCGAAACGACATGTAAACAACGTTACGGTACGTTACATTGTACAAAGTACCGAAACGATTAATTTATGGTTTAACTACTAGCAATTTAATCATATTTATCAAACAATACAGATATATTACGAGATACATATATTCAAACGGCATCTGACTCAAAGGCAGCATAATTGTCAGTTTATGTGTTGTTAATCCATGATTTAGAACGCATGCATGGTTCTGTTGTCAGGCACTCGCGATGATGATAATGAAAAGCCAGACTAAGTAGATTTAGGCCTACGAAAACAATAAAAAAAATATCGGATAATATGAATATCCACCGATAATGATATTGGTGTCTATAACAAGTAATACGCATCTACTTACCTGATATTGCCGGTTATAACTTGAACACCAAGGCGGCTTCAACGTTTTTACTCAACCGGATACAAACATTACACATTCCTCATAGGGGGCGCACTATAAAGGGTGCGGTATGATTTTGTGTGATCGAGACACTGCAGCCAGATCCATTTCACTGTTGCACATTTTGGACGCATTTTGTAAAAAAAATGTGATGATCAGTGCATAAATTATTTACGCATTTTATGATTTTTAGTTAGTTCTACAGAACATTTCATAAATATCACTCATTTTTAAATGGTACATTTGCCGGTCCAATCGTTCAGAATAGCTCCGAAGGAAGGCGAATGGGACCCCGAAATATTGCGTCTGTTGTGGAAATTTACCGAGAAGCTGCGAAATACCACCATTATTCAAGGCTGTATTGTGGTCGTTGTATGTAACATTTCCAAAAATCAGGAATACCGTTTTGTTCAGAATTACAAGGACTATTTCTATGTAGAGTCTCAGATTGTTAAGTTTATTAATTATTTCACTAGGACGAATTAAACAGAAACCAGTGGTCAAAATGCCGATTTTTGCCTGTTTGACCTAAAAAAATATCACCTTTAATGAATTTTCGTAGCTGACACGATTAATTCAATCGATAGATCACGCTGAGATTAAATTACATTCAAAATTTCAGCAAAATATATCGGTTAGTTTCCTTATTACCCAAATCGCGAAAAATAAGCGGGTTGATAGGTTTATTTAGCCGTGTTAACATTTCGTTCTAGAACGAAAACTCTGTTATAACAGAGTTTTCGTTCTATCTCTTCATTTCATATATATCATATTGTAATCTATATTATGTGTGTATAGTTTACATGTGCATAAATCTCAGTCATTTCAAGGCTTTAATATGATCGATTAGATTACACCAATAATTCTTATCATGTAATTATGCATATCAAATTATGCGTATCTTATACATTTCACATCAAGTCTGTATCATCCATATATATAAGACTGGATTATTTAGGGTAATGTTTATTACATAAAGGCTTAGGCCTGTAGTTGCTAGTTTTCTCTTATTTCCAGTTAAAGCCAATGGAATTGATCGAAGAGCAAGAACAAAAGCTTATATTACATAGGTAACTGTTTCATATTTATATTTTCAGTGTCAAAGGTCCACATTTCACTTGTGGTGACAGAATTGCCGCCGTCATAGAAACTAAGCGTGAAGGAACGAGGAAGAAGCTGGCACAGTGTGGAGTACGCTGGAGCATTATTACAGTGCACAGGCAAAGTAACTCTGTCACAGGATGCTTAGTACTTTTCCTGGCAATTCCTCTGCGACAAGTAATGCGATGGCCACCCAACTATTAATTGTGTAAGCCTCTGGATATATACACATACACACACAGTATATAAATAAACACTTGCTGAAAGAATAAATGCTAAAAGATCACTGCATCTGTATCAGGGTATTTGTCATATTCACCAATGCATCTCAAAGAATGAAAAGCATTTGCAAGTTTACAGTGACAGATTCATGTGCCATGAGTACAGAAAGAATAAATGTATGGATGACCTTTTGCGAGATTAATTTCGTCCACAACTTACATTTTGGTTTCCTTTTAAACCTAGCGTCCCATTTGTTACATTTTTAGCCCACCATCATCATTCAAATTGCCTTTCGTCCGGGGATCCGTGGTCCGTCGTCCTTTCGTCCGTCCGTTAACAATTCTTGTTACTGCTATTTCTCAGAAAGGACTGAAGGGATCTGTCTCAAATTTCATATGTATGTTTCTCTAGGGCCCTCGTTGTGCATAATGCATTTTGGAAATGATCGGTCAACATGATGGCTGCCAGGCAACCATCTTGGATTTTGATTGTGAAAGTTTGTTACCGCTATTTCTCAGAAAGTACTGAAGGGATATGTCTCTAAATTTACATGTAGGTTCCCCTATGACCCTAGATGTGCATATTACATTTTGGGAACGATCAGTTACCAAGATGGCCAACTGGCCGCCATCTTGGATTTTGGTAGTTAAAGTTTTGTTACTGCTATTTCTCAGAAAGTACTGAAGGAATCTGTCTCAAATTTCATATGTTGGTTCTCCAAGGGCCATAGTTGCATTGTGAATATTGCATTTTTGGACCTATATGTGAACAAGATGTCCGACAGACCGCCATCTTGAATTTCGGTAGTTGAAGTTTGCTACCACTATTTCTCAGAAAGCACTGAAGGGATCTAACTGTCTAAAATTTCATGTGCAGGTTCCCCTAAGGCCCTAGTTGTGCATATTGCATTTTGGGACTGATCAATGAACAAGATGGCCGATAGGCCGTCATCTTGAATTTTGATAATTGAAGTATGTGACCGCTATTTCTTAAAAGCACTGAAGGGATCTGTCTCAAATTTCACATGCAGGTTCCCCTAGGGCCCTCGCTGTGCATATTTGTATTGTTACCAATATGAAAGTGGTTAATTAATAAACCTATAGATATACATTTTGGAATATTCACAGTATTAATTAAAATTAGGTCAATAAAAAATGTACAACATTAGGTTTGGTCACACAGTAAAACATGTAATGAACACACTTATAGCAAATTCATTGTTGTCTGTAATAGAATAGCGAACTATGCTTATAATTACAACAGAAATATTTAATTGGTCCATAGAAGTTCCTTATATCCGTGATTTACTGAATTTTGCTTTGTAGAACCTTGTAATTATTATAAAAGAGTTAGCCTTACTAAATTGTCCATTTATTTTTATTTAATCAAACTTAAAATCTATGTGTTGGAGGCAGTTCTATTTCTTCGAATTCTCCTTTATATATGGATTGAACATGAGCATTTGTTTTTAATTCTTTACTTACAGGACTTACCCACTGTCTGCAATAATATATTTTAGACAACAATGTATGCACATGGAGTTCTGGACGATGGATGGATAGTTTCTGGCCTATCTTCGTCACATGAACAAATTAAAGTGAAGGCAGGGTATGTTATTTTATTATATTAATCTATTTTAACATGACTGAAGGGCACATCAGTTATTTCATTGTTCATCTATGTACACATACCAATACAGGTTCTTTCTTAAGTACCCAAGGCTAGTAGTAGATTTAGTTATAGTGTACATATATCAAGTTCACAGCCAGACATCATTTGGTTCACATGTTATAAAGGAAAATCATACAGCAAGTCTACAAATTGTGAACATGACATCTTGTAATCAGTTATGTAGATATCATTAAATCATGATCAATATGCTTGTTTTGTACATAACTAATACATGTGCATATATATATATATACACATAAAATAGTTGGAAATCTATACAAAATGTATTGGAAATTGCCCAATTGATTGTCAGACAGTGCTCCACTAGGGCACATAGGCACCATTTAGTATCTGACCAAAACGTATATTAGGCCGGGTACTATTTCGTTCTAGTAGTGTAGCAGACCACCGTTAAGCTCAGGGTTTGATCCCAACTGGCATTGTTACA
Organism: Argopecten irradians; assembly: GCF_041381155.1. Classification (NCBI taxonomy): domain Eukaryota; kingdom Metazoa; phylum Mollusca; class Bivalvia; order Pectinida; family Pectinidae; genus Argopecten; species Argopecten irradians. The sequence goes on along the minus strand of NC_091140.1, from coordinate 209,511 downwards.
TGGGGTGCTGTAGAACACTCAAATTGGATGTAAGAAGAGAGAGATAACCTGGATTGGTGTGTGTTTTAGGGTGAACACATTTCAAAGGGGAAATTGTTAAGTAGTGTAACACGTTTTAATTGTAAATAGGCATGTAGAGATACAGGTTAGAGTTGCTTTTTAGCTTTTCACTAGGAGGAAATTTCCTTTAGCTCAGTCAGTAGAGAAACAACCAGTACGCATGCCGGAGGTCACAGGTTTGATTCCTGCTGAGGCACACTATGCTCTATAGGCCTAAGCTAGTTACTGGTCTGAAGCTACTGACTCTAAGGGGAGGATCTTCTTAATGCAAATTAAAGTTAGGATATGTCCATATCACTGTGTATAGCATTTACAAATATACAGTACAGTGTTTAGTCAGATAAGTGAAGTTCATTACCATATATTTACATTTTCACTGCAGTCCCACTATGTAACCTTACCAAACGCAGTTGGCAGTCATATAGACAATGAACTTCAAGCGCTAATCATGACGTCATTATCATTGTGACATTACAATTGCCGTGCCAGCGATCATGGAAGACGGCAGTTCAAATGGCTGTTCCATCCATGACAATAACCAATGATTATTTCATTAAAGATGCAAAATTCCTTGGGATTTCATCATAAATTGTAACCAAATGTAATATAAGCATTTAACGTCTTTCAGTTTGCGTTCATAGCCAATATGAATGGAAACTGGCCAAAGGCAAATTCAACATGAAGCACTAGATGTTCAATGCTTAAGTGACTTTTAGCTCATTCACCACTGAAGACACATTTGAATGCTTTGAATTCAAAATCTGAAACAGTTCGTGAACTTTCAGGATTGAATGAGTATCGGACTGTATTCAGTTGGCTATTATGGGAGTATGAATGGCAAGAGATTTTGCATCTATAATGAATAAATATTTCTCCCATGCATAAATCACAAGGATATCCCATGGTTGATTGGAAGAAGATAACTAGACAATTACGTGACGTCATCAAAGCATGCGATGTGCATTGTCGATGTCATATATTTTGATACCTAAACGACATTCTTGTTAAAATGGCGTAATGAAAAAGCTAGAAAGCCATGAAAATTTCATATTTTATCTACTTAGTATGGGAGAAAAAGAATCAAACATGGATCTGTCAAGTGGTCAAAGATATTGCAACCCTTGCAATTGGTAGGCCTGAGTCGACAATCACTTTTGTTTGTGGTCATCCGTTGTCCGTTGTGTGTCTGTAAACAATTTACAGTTTCGACTTCTCCTCCAAAGGTACTGAGGCAAAATCACTAAACTTCACTAAAACCTTCTATAAAGAAAAAGCCAATCAATATTTTGAATTACTGTAGTTGGTTCAAACCCCCATGGAGCTGTGAGATGGGCCAAAGGGGATAAAATTGAATAAATTTTCAAAACTCTTCTTATGAACTCACAGATATGATGAAATTCAATACTGTTTAAAAATTGACTGGTCTAATTAAGCTAAGGTCCTTTACAAACAAGAGGCCCAAGGGCCTTAACGGTCATCTGACTATCTTGGCAATAGCTGTATAGGAAAATAATTAGATATGGTGTCATGGTAGCCATCTCCAATCTGGGATCAACCAGAGATATAACAACACTTTGACAAGATCATATCAGTCGCATTTCATGTTTCAAGTTTCAGTTAAATTGCACTGGTAGAACTTGAGAAGAAGTTCAAATGTGTTTTCAAGATGGCATCTGTGGCAGCCATCTTGGATCATCTGTGGCAGCCATCTTGGATTTTGGATCAACATAAAATATAACAACACTTGGTCGGGACCATGTCAGGATCATTTCATGCAGGTTTCAGCTTAATCACACTGCTAGAACTTGAAAAGAAGTTCAAAATTCAAGATTTTGGAATATTTGACTCTCGTAACCTTGAAAGTAGGTCAAGGTTATTCATTTCCACAACTTTGATAGCCCTTTATCTCAGCATTGACTAAATATGAATACCCTGGACCTTTTGGCTAATTAAAAGGTGTAGTTAAAAGATTTTAGCTTAATTGACCCCTGTGACCTTGAAAGAAGGTCAGGGTCATTCATTTTTATAACTATGGTAACCCTTCATCCCAGCATGCCACCAGCAAAATATGAGTACCCTGGACTTTTGGGTTAGTTAACAAAAATCGTTCAAAGATTTTAGCCTATTTGACCCCTGTGACCTTCAAAGTAGGTCAAGGTCATTCATTTTCACAACTTTGGTAGCCCTTCATCCCAGCATGTTATAGGCCAAATATGAGTACCCTGGATCTTTCGGTTAGTTAAAAGAAGTCGTTCAAAGATTTTAGCCTATTTGACCCTCGGTAACCTTGACAATATTTCAAGGTCATTAAGTTTCACAACTTTTGTAGCCCTTCATCCCAGCATGCTACAGTCCAAATATGAGTACCCTGGACCTTTTGGTTAGTTAAAAGAAGTCGTTCAAAGATTTTAGCCTATTTGACCCCCCGTGACCTTGACAATACGTCAAGGTCATTAATTTTCACAAATTTTGTAGCCCTTCATCCCAGCATGCTACTGGCTAAATATGAGTACCCTGGACCTTTTGGTTGGTTAGAAGAAGTCGTTCAAAGATTTCAGCCTATTTGACCCCTTTGACCTTGAAAGTAGGTCAAGGTCATTTATTTTCACAACTTTGGTAGCCCTTCATACCAGCATGCTACAGGCCAAATATGAGTACCCTGGACCTTTCGGTTAGTTAGAAGAATACGTTAAAAGATTTTAGCCTATTTGACCCCCGGTGACCTTGACAATAGGTCAAGGTCATTTATTTTCACAACTTTGGTAGCCCTTTATCCCAGCATGCTACAGGCCAAATATGAGTACCCTGGACCTTTCAGTTAGTTAGAAGAAGTTGTTCAAAGATTTTAGCCTATTTGACCCCTGGTGACCTTGACAGTACGTCAAGGTCACTAATTTTCACAACTTTTGTAGCCCTTCATCCCAGCATGCTACAGGCCAAATATGAGCACCCTGACCTTAGGTTTATTGAGAAGAGTTGTTGAATGAAAAGTTTACGCACGGTTAGAGAAGTGTTGATTTCGCACGGCGCACGGCGCATGGCGGACGACGACGGACGGTGCATGATGACTATAGGTCATCCTCTGACCCTTTGGGTCAGATGACCTAAAAATGTGGATTTTATGGTCCTGGGATCTCTCATATTTTATTCTCTGTGGATATTATTTATTATAATAGGGAAAGCATATCAATATGCATGATTTGTTCAATTTCCATAGGAAATATGTCGAACATGGTAAAATGAAATTTAACATATAGTCAAACTGGACCAAAATAACCCCAGGGGATTAATGGGCGAACAAACAAGAGGCCCAGAGGGCCTGTATCGCTCACCTGGTTTGTAATGCCAAGTAATGTTCTGAACACAGGTTCATTGTTTCTTTTCTGAAGGAATTTATTAACCTCTAAATCCCCTATTGGGCCCCACCCCTCCTGCCCCCAGAGGGTCAGAGCCAAAATTTATACAAGTTCTGTTCCCCTTCCCCCAAGGATGTTTGTGGCCAAATTTGGTTATAATCTATGCAGAACTCTATGACTAGTAGCTATTTAAAGGATTTACCTCTATTTCCCCTATTGGGCCCCGCCCCTCCTGCCCCCGGGGGGTCAGAGCCAAAATTTATACAAGTTCTGTTCCCCTTCCCCCAAGGATGTTTGTGGCCAAATTTGGTTACATTCCATGCAGAACTCTAGGACAAGTAGCGATTTAAAGGATTTACCTCTATTTCCCCTATTGGGCCCCGCCCCTCCTGCCCCCGGGGGACCAGAGCCAAAATTTATACAAGTTCTGTTCCCCTTCCCCCAAGGATGTTTGTGGCCAAATTTGGTTACATTCCATGCAAAACTCTAGGACAAGTAGCGATTTAAAAGGATTTACCTCTGTTTCCCCTATTGGGCCCCGCCCCTCCTGCCCCCGGGGAACCAGAGCCAAAACTTATACAAGTTCTGTTCCCCTTCCCCCATGGATGTTTGTGGCCAAATTTGGTTACAATCAATGCAGAACTCTAGGACAAGTAGCGATTTATAGGATTTATCTCTATTTCCCCTATTGGGCCCCGCCCCTCCTGCCCCCGGGGGTTAGAGCCAAAATCTATACAAGTTCTGTTCCCCTTCCCCCAAGGATGTTTGTGGCCAAATTTGGTTACATTCCATTCAGAACTCTATGACTATTAGTGATTTAAAGGATTTACCTCTATTACCCCTATTGGACCCTGCCCCTCCTGCCCCCGGGGGACCAGAGCCAAAATTTATACAAGTTCTGTTCCCCTTCCCCCAAGGATGTTTGTGGCCAAATTTGGTTACATTCCATGTAGAACTCTAGGACAAGTAGCGATTTAAAGGATTTACCTCTATTTCCCCTATTGGGCCCCGCCCCTCCTGCCCCCGGGGGACCAGAGCCAAAATTTATACAAGTTCTGTTCCCCTTCCCCCATGGATGTTTGTGGCCAAATTTGGTTACAATCAATGCAGAACTCTAGGACAAGTAGCGATTTATAGGATTTACCTCTATTTCCCCTATTGGGCCCCGCCCCTCCTGCCCCCGGGGGTCAGAGCCAAAATTTATACAAGTTCTGTTACAATCCATGCAGAACTCTAGGACAAGTAGCGATTTAAAGGAAATGTTGACGGACAGACGGACGCCGACGGACGACGGACGCCGCGCCATGACATAAGCTCACCAGCCCTTCGGGCCAGGTGAGCTAAAAATGACAAAATGACTTAAATAACAAGAATCACCTCAACTCACAGATGTGATGGAAAGTACTCTTCATAGTGTGAGAAGTCAAGTTAATGCAACCAGTTATAGTGGTTCTCTAGATAATAAAATTTTTCATTTTTCTCTTTATTATTTTACAAAACGTTATTGCGCTCATATTAGTCTTCAATGACATCAAATGAGGCTGATTGGTGCATGGAGCCAAATAGTCTAAGCATATCTATGTGACTTTCTGTATCAAACCTGATTTGAATGTTAAGGCCCATGGTTCTCTTTTTATTTTGTGACTAATATGAAAAGGGTTATTTATAATTTTGAGTTTGACAATGCAATTCAAAAACCTTATTGCACAATGTGTATTTTTTCCTTGTTATTTCAGTCAGCCTCTTTGAAGACAACGAGGAAGTCTCCCAGATACCCATATTATATCACATGTCAACACTGCTGATATTTCTAAACTTTTTGCTTGGATCTCCAGAAATGACAAACCAGACTCTTTGAGGGATCTGAAGAACAGCTTTTAAGAAATTATGTGATCAGGTAATAAAGTCTAATCATTATTCTCACATTTGGGATAAGTAACTTCCCACATCACCCATATTCTGCATATTGCATTTTGGAACCAGAAAGTCAACAAGAGGCAGCCAACTTAGAAATTTGTTATTGCTACTTCTCAGAAAGTATTGAAAGGATCTGTCTCAAATTTCATATGTAGGCTTCCTTTGGGGCCCTACTTGTGTATATTGCATTTTGGCACAGATTAGTCAACAAGATGGCTGATAAGGAGTCATTTTGGATTACAATATTTTAAGAAGGTTTCCGCTATTTGTCTGAAAGTACTAAAGTTTCAAATTTCATGTGTAGTATCCTAGATGTGCATATTGCGTTTTGGACTGATCTTTCTACAAGATGTCCAACAGTAGCTATCATGGATTTTGAAAATTGAAGTTTGTTGTTAATATTTCTGGAAAAATTACTGAAAGTTTCTCTCTGAAATTTCATATATTGATTCTCTTGGTCCCTAGAGTTCTTCCAATACAGGGGTTTCAAGATCCCAAAATGAGGTGGGTAAAGTACAATTTACCATCGATTAGTCCTATCTTCTGGTGATTATGACGTCACGAAACTCACATCAAATGATATCGTAATAATCACCTGATGTTGGGATTAATCGACGGTAAATTGTACTTTACCAATGTGAGGAGAAAGAGTGGGGCCCTTTGGGAAATTAGAGGTAAATCTTTGAATTCCTTCAGAAAAGAAACAATGATCCTGTATTCAGAACATTACTTGGCCTTAGAAATTAAACCAGGTGAGTGATACAGACACTTTGGGCCTCTTGTTTGTCTATGACTTCATAAGCCCAAAAGATACGTATACTGAGAATAATCCTTAAGTACCTGGAAGCTGTTAAAGATACAAAAACAACAAGCAAACATACTAATATATACAAAAGGAGAATTAAAGATTCTTCACCTCCAACGCATGGTAATTTTAATTTCTCAAAAACAGGATCAGATTCATTAGTATATATTATCTTTCAGTAACACAAGTTACTTACTTTACACTTTTACCATCATTGAAATGTTTGAGCTTTATATTATTTCAGAATAAAAAAAAATTGCAATATAGAGGTTCCCCAACACGTGACTGTTGTTTATCAAACTCGAGTAAGTTAATTTTAAAATTTTGAAAAGACAGAAGCTTTAGCGAGTGTCTTTTACAAATTTGAAAATTGACTAACGAGAGTTTAGATAAACATGATAAACAACAGTCACCTGTTGGGGAACATATTTATCCCATAACTTTAACTCCATATTTATACCGTGTTGACCATTTTCTCGTCTTCATTCAGGGAACTTGCCACCATACAATGTATAATGATAACTTCCCTATTCATTGAATAATGTTCCTTTGGACCAATCAGAAGACGGCCTTTCCATTACTGCAGTTACTGTAAGGCAGTCATGGGAAGATGTAGGCCACCATAGAATCACAAATTTTTAGGACCTCACATTGTTGATATTTCCTATTTTGTTGAAAATTGATACATAGGGACTAAGGGAATGCTGAACAACATGCCTTTCTGGGGGGGGGGGGGGGGGGGGGGTGTATCTGTAATGGTTCTCGTTATAATCAATACTTTATTATTATTTTTTTATGATTTTTTTATTTTTGAAATCATTTTCATTTTTACAGACAATACAGACAAAGACAATTAATTTAACATCATAAATACAAAAACAAAAGTATTTCATTTGTATCAATTTTACATGACATTCACATTTATACTTTTACACACACAATCACACACCCTTACACATATACCAAAGAGTTTGCTGAAATTATTATATACATTCAAAGGTTTCCATACACCCACATTCGTTCAGACATACATGACATTTATAAGAGGTTAAGAAAGATAGGTTAGAGAGGAAAAAGTTGTATAGGAGGATAGAGTCGAGATGTGGAATAGATGTATTTTTTATCTAATGGTAGAGAATTTATCCTTGGTTCTTATTTTTTTTTTCGTAAAAAGAGTTCATATATCAAATTGTATAAACGGTGTCCACTTACTCCAACTTTTTATAAATTTTGCTTTCAAAAAATCATTTTGACCATTTGATATGTGTCTGTGAATATTATAATATTCTTTTTGTCCTGCTAAAGATTAAAGTTATATACATGTTTACATTCAAATCAGCAAGGCTTCTTGGTCCATACCTCGAGCTTTGTTTGCTCAAAATTTTCATGAAATAAAGACTGAACATAGGATGGCTCTTAAATCTTGGCATACCCTTGATAAAGAGGGGAAAGCCGTTTATTTTATTAGATTTATATTATAAGGAAATATGATTTTAAATTTCTTGAAAATTTTTAGCGAAGGTGAGCGAAAATAACGCAACAAACATGTAACCTAAACGAAAACAAAGGATGAGGATTACAATATGCATAATACAAAGATATATTAATAAGAATAAAAACAACCATAAATTCACACATAAAGGTTGGAAGGACGGGGTTGGTTGGAGGGATGTTTTAAATTTCTTCTACCTTTTAAAACAGTATGTAAATGCTGACATTTTTAGAAATATTCCCAATTTTGAAAGATGGCGTCTGAAGCTGTATGGATGGGGCTCTATAGTGGGGACTCCCTTTGTCTTACAAGGGCTAAATCAGGGGCTTGACCAATCAGAAGACGTATAAATCTACTATGGGGCTTACAGCGGTCAGTGACCTATGGCCAATCAAATTAGGACTAATTAACATATTTGTAAATGGGAATCAATTATGTGTGAATCTTTATGGTACAAAAATATGTCTATGAATAAACATTTGTTTTTTATATTTTTTGCCAATGTGTTTATATTTAAGGTTTTATGAAAACACCTTGTTCTGTAAATGTATTGCTTAATGATTAAAAGTATAAAATTATCGACTGATGCATTAATGTTGTTAGTTTTAAGACCAAGAAGAAAAGATTGTTTGTTAATTTAAAAAGGAATATAAAGAGCATCTAAAAGAGTTTCAAAGTTTTGCAATAGATTTTGTACTTCTCGATATTCCCACATTAAATTAATCATTGTTTCTCTCTCTGAATTACAGAAAGTACACATAGGGCTAGCTACTATGCTATACTTACAGTTGGTAGTAGACTAAATGTTACACCCTTGTGCACACGGAGTGCACTACGTTTAGACTACAGGTAGACACGGAGTGCACGAGGTTTAGACTACAGGTAGACACGGAGTGCACAAGATTTAGACTACAGGTAGACATGGAGTGCACAAGATTTAGACTACAGGTAGACACGGAGTGCACTACGTGTGAACACGGTGTCCACTACAGGTGGACATCGTGTCCAGGTACATTGAGACCTAGACAGACAAGGTGATGTTTTACAGTTAGGGATCGGGGAAGAATAAGTTCTTCAATTTGAAATAATACATACAGAATGTAATTATAATTTTTAAGTGTTTATTTTTTTTAATTACAGCATCTACAATTTAATGTACAGTATATATAACTATATAATACGTTATTTTTTTAGTATACATGAATAAAACCTTTTCACTGCAAAAGTAATAAAGATTAATTTATATTCATAAGTATATGTCTATTTAATTTTATATCAGTAGTTTCCATATCTTATCTTAAATTGTCTATATTACGTTTTCAAAAGTATTTAAGTAAGTTTTATGGGTAAATTGCATTAAATATATATATATATCATTTACATCAAGCATTTTCACAAGTCAAAAACAACTTTGAATTGCAGCAAAAACCAGTCCTAATGTGCTTTTGAGACAATTTTTCTTTTAAAATAAGCTATCAGTAATACAATCATATACCGGGTAATACATAGCTTTTAAACAAAAAGATTTGGTGCCTATCAATCAGTTGTCTAGCGATACCCTTGTAGATCGTCTTTCATTAAAATACGTACACTTTTATAATATTTTTCTTGCTATTTTAAGTTCTAAAAGTATTGTACGTAAAAATAGCTTAATTACATATTCTTTATTAAAAACTGAACGTCTTTAAAAGATCATGCAGAATTAAATCCACTTCAAACTATATGACGTCCTCCACTAATTGGTGGCTAGTCTACCTACAAGTACCCAATTCAGCTTGTTTTGATTCTTAATTACCGGTACACACAATAAATTTATGATCCCAACCCCGCAAGTTATCTTGACCGTATATTGCGTCATGGTCCAATAATTATAACTTGTCAAACATACAGGTAAGCCACAGTATCCAGCTATACAGGTGCCTCAAGGTGACCATCGATAGATGGCCAGAGGCAGAACCGTTGCCTTCTGTGTTTGCACGGCTTTATGAGAATGGGGGCAGTATCTTTATATATATGTGATTTTAGAATTGTTTCTATGGAAGTTTGTTAAGACAAACAAATATACTTTACCGTTTAAAAATCATATAGGTTCATGAGTTTGAAACACATAAGTACCATTCTTATTAGATACATGTACATGCTTGTTGTAGAGCCCGGATACACCTCAATTATTGTCATGACAGGCAGCTGTGAAGTGGAGCTGACGGGAGCTGTACAATGCGTAAATCATGCATGTCTGTCACAACCTTGAATTTACCAATAATACATGTATATATTATAATCAAAATTAATTTAGATTAGGTACTTACATGTATTCAACATTGTAATATGGTATTTTATATACATAGTCATGATAATCAGGTTTCTGATGTATGTAAAAAGACAGTGTAAAAAAAAATTAATGAAAAGATATTGGATGAAATATGATATTCCAATAATCTTGAAATAAATGTTGTAGTTAATTATACACTTGGTATTTAGATTATTTTTAATTTTAATATATAAAGCTTCATTAACAAACAAATTAAAATGCACTACCAGTTAAAACACATATCCATTGACTAGCATTGTTGTATAACTGTACGTATTTGTGTGATGAGTACAAGGTATGTATGTAGAGAGTCTGCCACCTATGCTATAAATGGACCTCCTGGGGTTGGGATAAGGTACTACATGTATACAGGTGTTGTTAGTCTGTGATACACTTGACTGAACATATTGAAGGGTGCCCAAAGAAGGCCCCAGGCCCCTGGCCCCACTCTGACCAATGTTAGGTAATTTAGATTATCATACCCGTGGTGTGGTTGATGGAACAGTATGAAGTCCAAGTGACCATGGCAACTGCAGTCCTAGCCTAGGGGTCTACCTTTCGAGCAGGCAAATTTTAAGTGTACAATATACTACATGTATGGATCATACATTGTTATCATGTAACTCACGCGGTTTGTAAAAGAAGGTCAGAATAGGATATTGTCAAATTATCAAGGTTTCTAGAATTAAAATAATTATGACAAATTCAGAATCTAATCAACAACTATGAATCTACAGTTTAAATGGGTAGAAGTTGGATTTATTTTGATTCTGTCTGTTTGATTTGTTATCAGGCATGTGACCTACATTTTAGCGATCGGTCCTTTGAACAGTGTTGATGCTCACGAGCAGCCACATGCCCGATAATACATTTTTGCTTTCTTAAGCCAGTGATTACAGGTTCCTCAATCGGTTGACACAATAAAGTGTAATTTCTAATGCCGATTTTTAACGTCTATGGACGAGTTCTCATTTTCCAATGCTTTGCAACGCGCGAGGTTCCATGTAGCAAATGTATACGTATTACATTGTATACATATGACAGGATTAAAACTATTTCGCGCACCTTGCCGTTTAGAAAACTATATTCCATACATACATAGTTAAACATTTTATGAAGAATTTAATTTGTTTATGTTTATATGTCCTTGCTTTTCTTATGCCCATTTTTCACAGCGGAGCTCATAACCCGGATGAAATCGATCAATGGGGTGATAAATTGCATTGTTCCCTATTTCTGGAGACTCCCTTTTCCCAGTATATCTATCACCTACTGCTGCACGCCTCTTTGTGCATATATCAAAAATGCACGTGCGTCCCAATCAAATATCATCTCCCAAGATTTACGTGATACCGACGCAAGGCAACAATGCTGCTTCTGACTATCACGAATCTATACTTATCAATCTATTGTTTGTTTTACTTTCCCATGTGTACTTTATCAAATGTACTTTTAAACTTAGTGTTACATACTAAATATCGACCCATTTTGTTACACATAACTATCCCGCATATACGGGATCGGAGTGTCCCCAACCTCTCTATGTTTCTCTATCAATGTAATTATAAAGATATATAATTAACTTTGAAGTCTGAAGGCTTAGGTAAGATAACAATAAATTGAAATGAATCAAATCGCTATTAATTACAAGATACATGAAACTTTATCAGTGGCGTAGGAAGATGAAACGTCATGGGGGGGGGGGGGGGGGCAAAGATCCTCAATATTTTGTAACCCTTCGCAAGATTTTGGTGTTTTATTAGGGGTCTGAGGGTGACCCCCGGGATGAGTTTTATGTATTTTGATGATTTTGCGATCGCCCGAAAGCGCGAGGAATTTGGTGTTTGGGGGGTCCCGGGGTCTCCCCTGGGAAAAAATTACAATTTAGAATGGCTTAGATGAGTTTAACGATGCATTTTGATGAATTTGCGAGCGCCCAAAGGCGCAAGAATTTGGTGTTTGGGGGGTCGGGGGGTCTCCCCCCGGGAAAAAAATTACGATTTAGAATGGCTGAGATGAGTGTTACGATAAAGTTTAATGATTATAAAGCGTTCTTAACATGGTAATTTTTCGATTTAAAGCTACCTGCATTTAGAAATGATAATTGTGTCGTCATAACATTATGGAACCCTACTCGATCTGAATATACCGGTTCACACCACCGGCACATTGTTGCGTAACAGAAAAAAAAATGAATTAATTGTCTCGCTAAGACATATAAACAAATTGATCTTTTAAGAGACATTTTTTTAAATAGTACATAGTGGGAATCCCTTGATGGACATTTTTAGTCTAGTTTGTGTGTATTGAATTTTTACAATTTAAGGTTTGACATTATGTGCTTGAACCTTTTAGGAAATGCGCCGCGCAGCGGAAAATTTTCTAGAATGAAGTACGAAAAATGTGCAGGAGGACCCTTTTTTCTTTCAAATAAGCTTTTTTAGAAAATTTCAGTCGGCGAAAATGGGGGGGGGGGGGGGGGGGGGGGGGAAAAGACATGTTTGCCCCCCGTCCTGGGGAACGGGGGGGCAGTTGCCCCCCTGCCCCCCCCCCCCCCCCCCCTTCCTACGCCCCTGTTTATTTAGTTTGTCGCATACACAAACGTATGTACAATCACAGGTGTTTGGCTATATAGACATTTCTCTCTATAGAGCCAAACGCATGTGTTTAATTGTACAATGTTAACTTTGGCGCTGCAGCCCTATTATTCATTGAGTAAACATAGCCCAAGTAACTTATGTGGACTCCACGAGCCCCATGTTTAATAATAATCTAATAAATAATCGTTTGTTTGAGTGATAGTCAGGGCACTCTGGTGGGTCCATGATTATACAATATGTACCTAATTCTCAGAGCCCTGTGATATAAATGTAAGCAGACACATAAACTACGAGCGTGAAGTGGTGGGATGATCACTGTTCAGTAGTCGATATGTGCACTTGCACGATTATGCTGGTCACATGACTGAAAGGAAGACTATCATTGGTTCATATTTCGCATTTCAATTCAAATCTCTGCCCATTTCTCAGAGATACTCTTGACCATACGCACGCATTTAGCATCGATCCGAGATATGGAGTCTTTCACCGCCCTTTTCATCGCCATGGAATTGATTTTCCACTGCATAAGCAATGCTATTGTTCGCGGAAAGGTATGTAACACAAGTTTTTATTGTCTGAACAAGAAAATCATGGGATTAGCCACAGTTCTTACAACTGATATAGCTTTCTCCAATAACATGACATAGTTATATTTTATTGTCAAGGCAAGTGTCCTTAAACTATATTAAGACGTTCATTAGGGATATGGGGCCATTGTAGGGGTCTAAACCTAGATCCATTCTAAGTTCAAAGTTGTCTTGTTGCTCTCTGAATAAACACGCGGGCAAAGATTGAAAAACATTTTTTTCTGGGGTTGATAAAAATATCTTTCTGTGGTTAAAATCCCAGAATTCCCAGAATTTGAGGTTACTCTTTGCTCCAGTCGAAACAATACTTAGTAAACAACGGACAGACGATTTAATCAGACAAATTGGTAGCATGTTTGGATGAAGGGCTACATCAAGATGATCTTAACATAGTCCGCTAAACCCGTCTTTATTATTAGGCCTTTTTTTGCCTAAAATATTAATAAGGCAAAACAAATTAAAAAAGCCTTATAGGCAGGTTTAGCGGACTATATCACTTCATCAAAGGTTACAAGAGTAAAACAGACAAATCATCTTTTTCTAATTTCCCTGTCAGTAATATAAGTACTGTAGGCTAGTGCTTTTATAGACGCCATGCACATTTCCCGAAAACGACGTGCGGTGAAATGGTATCAGGTCGTTTCGGTAACAAGTCGTTTCGGTCACGTAGCTGAAGTCGTTTCGGTACATTAACCTACGGTCGTTTCGGGACACATAGAAAAGTCGTTTCGGTACTTTTATGTAAAAAATAATACACATGGTGGATTTCATTTAAATTTACAAACTGTTTTTCAAAATTGTGGTTCGCAGGGGAAATTAAAGAGTGTCTTCTGACAATACTACACGTTACTATGGGTAGTAAACGAATCCCATTCATAAATCACACTTTTCTTAGATCTTACTACAATTAAGGGGGGGGGGGGGGTAACTCGCACAGGATTTTTGTCTCTTCCATATATGGTAATTCATTCGAGCTGATAATCCTTACACTATATAAAAATAAGGACAACTTTTGAATTCCAAATTATCGACTTTCTACTACAATAAAATCCTCCTTTCCTTAACTTAGATAATAATGTTAAATCACTACTGTTTTCTTCTTTTAAACATATCTCTTTAATTTCCCAATCTGTTTCTACTAGTCTACCATGTTATAAATACATGTATTAAATTAAGACATCAGTGTTATAGTTCTCCCAGAGATGACATTTTCGGTATAAATTTGACACTAGACTGTACTTGTGTTTTAACTGTAGCAACATTAGTGAGAATGCTAACCATTTCTTTCTTGAATGTCAGAATGATACTACTGTCCGTGTTGATATGGTCCAAGTGTTTAATGACCTAAACATAGAAGTAAATTATATTTGTTACTTTATGGAAATGAAAACTTGACTTTTGAAATAAATTATTATTTATTATTATTTGTGCAGCCATTTACAAAGCCCAGTAGAATTGTTTTAGCAGTCTCCCAAAACACGCACCTCGCACAACATACACGCAACACACCGCATACATGGGAGGCCGTCCTTACATGACCATAGCTGTTAATAGGACGTTAATTAATCAAACAAACAAACAAAAGAATTGTTTTAACCATTATAATAGTATATCTTTAATAAAGTAAATAATATGTTAAATTCAACTTATACAATGTACTTACAGTGTATAATGCCATCACTTGTATATAATGTTGACTGAAGAAGGCTTCATGTGTTAAATAACATGTGCCTAATCCATTTTTACTTATATGAAGACAATAAACTACAGTGTATATGAATGTACCACGATCGTTTGCTCATTTGGTTGGGACAAATGTACGTAAATTCTTCTGTTAATGAACGAATTTGATATGTAAACGTTTGCAGTGAATTTTAAATAGGCCTGAGTCTGAACGGCGATCGTCCATCCGATTCACGACGATTGATTCACATGTTTCGTAAACAATAACCGAATTTGAATATTTCTAAATAACTATACGATTATTAAAACTTCTGTATTAAAATGACATTGCTTGCATGATGCTGTTTCTTCGTTTTGAATCATTTGTAAATGTCCGCGTGACTCTTGCAAAAAATGTCCGTTTCCCTTTCAGACTTACGTTACAACTGCCCTAGTATTGTTTATATTTTAATTTGTCATACTATTTGATTTAATTTTACTCATACGTCTTCATTATTATTATAAATACTTGAACATCTTGCTATTACCCATCTGTCATACGACTGTTACAACAATGACAGGACATTAAAAATCCAAGATGGCGACCCCATAGATCGATGTTATCAGGCTGGCTGTCCGCAAATAAGACCCCCCACCACTTTTGACCTTTATTTCTTCTCTGGGAGGGGGGGGGGTCTTATTTGCGGTGAAATACGGTAAGCTAACCTTTACCCTTAGTGCACTTACTGCACTAGTAGTACACAACATTTAAACTACAGGTAAACTACAAGTGCACTCCACCTAGCTAGGTAGGTGATTCACACAAAAAAAAACCATACAGGTAATGGTCGGGTACCTGTGATTCTCACCTTTGAATTTCTGGTAGTTACATGTAGTCTAGAGTCTAGATTGTATTTGGTTAATTGCTCAGGACAAAACCAGCGAGAGTGTTGATAATTACTTCTGTTAAGAAGCTACCTACTGTTATCATATACGGCAGACTCTATCTGTGAAATGAGTAATTATATCTGCGGAAAGTTAACAAAAAAAAATTTAATTAATTAATTAAGTCAAACTTTTCATTTTGTTGATTATCAACAAATTGAAAACAAATTTAATTTAATAAATAAATGAATAGTTAAGTCGTATTTTAATTTTTCATTTTGTTGATATTGTGATAAAATTTCATTATCGGTATTATTTCATTAATCTAGCTTTAAGAATACATTTATTTAGCAAATATTTGGTTTGTGCAACATGTATAACATCATTAAATACTTTCTAGTCCACATTGGTATCAATACCCTAAGTAACAACTTGAGAGGGATCTCCCTTTGCCTATAAATTAAATCCACTATATTGCTATTCTGTCATTATGTACTATGAATGATACTTGAGATATCTTTAATTTAAATAAAGATATCTTTAATTGAATAAGAGATACTTATATTTGAATTAGAGATATTTCTATTTAAAAATCAGGATGTGTCTAATTAAACACGAAATAGAGATATCTTTTATTAAAAAATAGATATCTCTAATTTCAATTAAAGATATCTCTAATTTTGGTAGCAGTACATAAATCCTTATATTAAATACAGATATCTCTTTTTAGCCCACCATCATCAGATGGAGGGCTATTCAAATCGCCCTGCGTCCGGCGTCCGTCTGTCCGTAAACAATGCTTGTTATCACTATTTCTTAAAAACTGCTGGAGGGATTTTGTTCAAACTTCACATGGAGGGTCCCCTTGGTCCATATTTGTGCCATACAGATTTTGAGGCTGATCGGAAAAACAAGATGGCCGCCAGTCATCCATCTTGGATTTTGGCAGTTGAAGTTTGTTATCGATATTTCTTGAACTACTGAAGGGATTTTGTTCAAACTTCACATGGAGGTTACCCTTGGTCCCTATTTGTGCCATACAGATTTTGAGGCTGATCGAAAAAAACAAGATGACCGCCAGGCAGCCATCTTTGATTTTGGCAGTTGAAGTTTGTTATCAATATTTCTTGAGAACTACTGAAGGGATTTTGTTCAAACTTCACATGGAGGTTACCCTTGGTCCTTAGTTGTGTCATACAGATTTTGCGGCTGATCAGAAAAACAAGATGGCCGCCAGGCAGCCATCTTTGATTTTGGCAGTTGAAGTTTGTTCTCGATATTTTTTGAGAACTACTGAAGGAATTTTGTTCAAACTTCACATGGAGGTTACCCTTGGTCCCTATTTGTGCCATACAGATTTTGAGGCTGATAGGAAAAACAAGATGGCCGCCAGGCGGCCATCTTGGATTTTGATAGTTAAGGTTTGATATCCCTATTTCTCAAAAAGTGCTGAAGGGATCTTTCTCAAATTTAATATGTAGGTTCCCCTAGGGCCCTTGTTGTGCATATTGCATTTTTGGACCAATCGGTGAACAAGATGGCCGCCAGGCCGCCATCTTGGATTTCGATAGTTAAAGTTTGTTATGGCTATTTCTCAGATAGTACTGAAGGGATCTGTCTCAAATTTCATATGTAGGTTCCCCTAGGGCCCTAGTTGTGCATATTGTGATTTGGGACCGATCGGTCAACAAAATTGCTGCCAGGCAGCCATCTTGGATTTTTATATTCAAAGTTTGTTATTGCTATTTCTCAGAAAGTATTGAATGGATCTTTCTCAAATTTCACATGTAGGTTCCCCTAGGGCCCTAGTTGTGCATATTGTGATTTGGGACCGATTGATAAACAAGATGGCCGCCAAGGAGTCATCTTGGATTTTGATAGTTGAAGTTGTTACCGCTATTTCTCAAAAGGTACTGAAGCGATCTGTCTCAAATTTTATATGTAGTATGTTTGAAAAAGTTTAAAAAGTTTAGAGAAAGATCCTTTGTCAGATATAGATCATTCTTTGGTGGGCGCCAAGATCCCTCTGGGATCTCTTGTTGAATTTAAGATATTTCTATTTGACATGAAAATATCTGTATCTAAACATCAAATTGGAAAAATTCCCTTTTGTTCATGACGGAAGCACAGGGACCTGGCACGGTTTTTTTTAAACTAACAGTATACCTATTTTTTTTAAAACCATGATTATTTTAATAAATGGGTTATATACAGTATTGACGGATATCTTACCTTAAAGAGAAATAATTCATCTTTCCATTGAAAAATGAACATGGCGGTGACGGTTAAAGTATGTGAGCTACACGATGTTTAAATGGAGTTTCTACAAAGTACGGGTCATGACACCTCCAAAGGAGATTGTGGATGAACACAGTTATGGGTACTGTTTACCACCACAGGCGTAGATTTTGTGGTTTTGGCTTGGTTTTTGAGGTGCCCATTAGAGCCGAGACAACATTTCGACCGGACAGGGAAATGTCTACCTAGCATATTTTTCGTAAATTTTCCGATTCATCAAGCCATAACTTCGTCAATACTTGGCCAATTTTGTTCATCAAGCACTGGAAAGATAAATTATTTCTCTTTAAGGTAAGATATCCGTCAATGTTGTATAGAACCCATTTATTAAAATGATTATGGTTTTAAAAAAAAGGTCCGTTTTTCTCGACCGTCGAGTTCATACCCTTGATACTATAATATATATATATATATACTATTGGTTAAAAATTTTCGTGCCAGGTCCCTGTGGACGGAAGTAAAGCATTTGTTACAACATATATTCGCTCTCGTGCTTGCATATCGATTCTGGATAGTACAATTTAATTACAAGAGTTTCGATAACACTGATTAGGATTAGGGAGTAATCATTGTTTAATTAAGTTTCCCTAATGGAGTCAGTGTTTCTCCGTTTCTTATCATTCTTCTTCTTTTTCTTGTTCTTCTGCTTCTTTCTCTACCGCAACTTTGTCCGACCATTTTCTCAAAAAACTAGAAGTCGGATCGTTTTGTGAGGTCATTTCTATTGACCTGCAGATGTGTCGACTTGTTTCATTTTTTCAGACCAGCATCCAAGATGGCCACCACAGCCTTTCATTGTTTAAAATTGAACTGCTTATAGATATTTTTAACTACCGGTCCAATTTGTCTGGAATCGGTTTCAATAAAGTGAAAATACCATAATGTCATGAGTAAAAAACAAATTTTGTGACTGGTTCAAATTTTCTAAAAACCAGTAAGAGTTATCTCCCTTTATTCACTGGTCAGCAGGGATCTGTTTAAGGTCCAAGTTCATTTTAGTTGTATTTTTTAAGTTGTAGATCATACTGTTACTAGTGACATAAAACTTATTTGAGGTCATTTTTTGGGCAACTCCTACAGAACTGGGGTAAAAATGGCTGCCATGGCATGCAATTGGTCAAAATTGAACAAAAAGGAACTTGGTTGAGAACACAAATCTAATACAATTACATACAATGTTTTGCCTAATGTATAAACTTTAAATGATGTGACTTTTCAAAAAGCATTTTTCTTCCGGGAAATAAAATTTATTTACATCATTATGTCACATCATCATTCAGGGGAAGTCACTCTTACTTGTCAAATTAGGCTCTGTGGAGATTGGGTAACTTTATGTGACGGCACCCATCACAATTAGATCTTGTTATTATTATTCTTTTAAATTCTTCTTCTGGTTCTTCTTTTTTCATCGCGATTTTGTCCGACCATTTTCTCAAAAACATATCCGATCACTTACCTGAGGTTATTTCTGGTGACCTGCAGATGTGTCGACTGGTTTCATTTTTTCTAACCAGAATCCAAGATGGCCGCCACAGCCTTTCATTGTTCAGATTTGAACTGCTAATAGATATATATATATTTATTTGTAGAACCATCCACGTGTGAACATGTAAATGTTATTGTATCGTGATGTGTTTGTCTCTCTTTGTCTGCTGTTCAGAGTTTTAGTCAAAGTTTTAGTTCATATGTGTTATCTCCCCTTATGTGGAGCTCTCTAATAAATGAGTTAATAAAGTTATGACATGAAAGAAGACCGTTTTTAGATTTCCTTCACAGCCAAACGACAACTCTTGTGATAGTAACCCCTGGAATATTGAATAACTCATAATCCCCTAGTCAACATGACTTAAAACCAGTACAACTGGTTTGATTTGCCTTGAATCTGTTTCAATATGTAGTTTAAATCAGATTCTTGATTTTTAAAGTGAAAAATTCCATAATAAAATAATACGTACTACTTCCTTGTTCTTGGAGTTCAGCAGTGAACCATTTTAAGTTCACTTTTAGTTTTGTTGTATTTTTTCTGAGATAAATGATATTGTTTTCCAATGATATAACATATTTTTTTCTGCAAAATAAAATGTATTTATCGGTAAAACTATTTCACACCATCATTCAGGGGAGGTCACTCTTACTTGTCAAATTAGGCTCTGTGGAGATTGGAGGAACTTTTTGTGACAGCACCCGTCACAATTAGATCTTGTTGCTTTGTGTTTCAATATTAATCTTCGCACAGAGCACGTGAAAATGAGTCAATATCAAAATTGTTCCAAATCCAATATAAAGAAAACTGAAAAACTCACCTGACCTTAAATGGATAACTTTAATTCGGAAACTTAGAGAAATTAAGATCATTGTAGATATCAAAAACAATATTGGTAATTATTGATAAGCTCCCAATTAGTTACTATGACAGAAACATATATATTATAATCACATGTCAAGGTCAAATGTCCATAGTGTTACCATACTTAAATACCATAATATCCTGTTTCAAAATCTATTAATGTAATTATAATAACTGTTCATTTCATTTTAAACTAATTAGTCAAATTAAGTAATAGCTCATGATAAATTATATTACTTTAATATGCATACTCTGTAATCAGTTGACAAATAGATCTCACCAGTCAACATACTTGTACTGTTATAGCATACAGGTACTTATTATATAAAATGATTCTAAAACATCATTCTTTTGAGACAAAGATTTTATTTTGGTCTTTAAATAATTTTTTTAGGGCTTCTGACCCGAAGGGTCAAGATGACCTATAGTCGTCATGTTTCGTCCATAGTCATCCGCCGTCCGCCTTGCGCCATCCGCCGTGCATTAACTTAATTTTCACATTTTGAACTTCTTCTAAAGTTTTACCAGTGCGATTTAGCTGAAACTTGCATCAAATGATCCTCACATGGTCCTTACCAAGGGTTGTCATTTTTCGGGTCAATCCGAATTCAAACATGGCCGTCACAGCCGCAACTTGTAAACACATTTTGAACTTCTTCTCATGTTCTACCGGTGCAATTTAGCTGAAACTTGCATGAAGTGTTCTTGACAATGTTATTTTTTGGGTCAATTCAAATTCCAAGATAACTAGCACAGCCGCCATCTTGAAAACAGATTTTGAACTTTTTCAAGATAAACCGGTGCAATTTGGCAGAAACTTGCCTGAAGTGATCCTGATATGATCTTGACAAAGTGTTGTTACATCTCTGGTTGATCCCAAATTGAAGATGGTACCATGACTTTTGCCATTGAAGTCAGATGGCCTCTTGTGTGTGTTATCATCTTGAACTTATTATTTTGCATTATTTTTGTCCTAGTAACACTATGGACATTGATTGTAAACCGCTGAGAAAGGTAAAACAACAGACATTTGTCCATGGTGTTAACTGCTTGAAAAAATTTTTTCTATGGTTCTTGATCATCATAATGACATTCATTAGAGATTAAAAATGAACTATAAAGAGAAAATACTATGATTTCAAAGAGTTTCAAATATATCTAATGTTACAAAAGGAGTAAAATAGCAGTATTTCGTTGTCCTTGTCTGTGGTGTTACTATGTTTGTCCATACTGTTACCAAGACTAAATGTGGTGGTACTGTCGCCGATTGTATTTGTGATTCATTATTTTGAAATGTATTTTATCTATGAAGATATATACATCAAATTTTATATATATTATAACAATTAAATGAAAATGTGTGTTAAATTTCTTCTTGTGTGACTCTTTTATTTCTGTGGTATTACCAAAATTTGTCGGTGATGTTACTATTTTATCACTATTTGTTATGTACGTAACACCATGCAAGGACAGTACCGTAACGCCACCTCAAAAGTTTTCAATTTTTAAAGATTTTCATTCCTACTCTTCATCATAGTACAAACTGTAACATCTTAATTTGAACTAACGAGTAGTTCCTTTAAATACAACATATCATTGCATGACAATGCATGTGTATCCGAGACAAGCTAATTGTTTGGAATGATGCACGTTTATCAAGTTCTGTGCTTTATATAGGGGGTTGGCCAGTGAAGGTAACTTATATATATAAGTAGAGCAAAAAGAAAAATGGCTGCCACTTCCTTGGATAAGACACTGTCATAACTGGGGAATGTCTCAGAAGCAATTTTTAGGTCATCTAACTGAAGGTCAAGATGCTTCGGTCAGGATGACCTATTGTCATCGTGTTTCGTCCGTCGCCGTGCGTTGTGCTTAAAACTTTTTATACAAAAGCCTACTCCTCCTTAACCCTTAAGTGGATTACATCCATATTTGGTGTGAAACATCATTGGGGAAGGACAATCATATCTTATATAAATGATAGGTCTGACCCCTAGGGGGAGAGGGGCGGGGCCCCAAAAGTTGAAATTTTCTTAATTTAAGCTTTAAAATCCTACTCTTCCTTCATCCTTGCATGGATGGCAAATTGTGATACCTGTATTTCAAATATCTTTAATTTAATTAAAGACATCTATATTTTAATTTTTATTTAAAATTCTATTTTTAATTGGACAAGATATCGAGATATCTGTAATTTAAAAGGAGGTATCTATTTTCAGTAGAAAAAGAGAAATCTGTATTTAAATTAGACATCTATATTTGAAATAGGGATATCTTTATTTAAATTACAGATATCTAATTGAATAGATATATCTTCATTTTAAATAGAGATATTTAGATATTGATACATATAATCATATAACAAGGGTATCAGTCTTATGTAACATCAATCGGCTTTGTATATGATGGAAAGTGTACCATTTTTTTATCACTTCGCCAGAAATTGTGCCATATTGATCGATCATCATTAGCGGCCATAAATGTTAGACCACAAGCGTTTGGCTCTCCACAGTATATATTTTTGTCATTATATATGTATGTATACTGTATTACATACACACACACACACATGGTTATCTTGGAGAAAAATGAAAATATAACAAGTCGGTGTCTGTACTGTTGATCCAGGTATAAGAGAAAACTACCATTTCATATATGGAAAGGAAGGATTATATGACTCTTTCATCTGTGTATTAGCCCGAGATACTCTAGCTCTGACACCAGACTTAGACATTAATTATGACATAAATTATATAGATGTCTTGTTTAGGGCCAGATCGCACTGCTATATCAAAACGTGGAATAAGCCGACACCGTTTGTATCGGGCCAGCCTGTACGAAATTCAGAATCGGATTCTGATTGGAAAAACATAAATTCCGATTGGATTCCAATCGGATTCTTAAAAATTTACCAAAAATCCGATCGGACATGGATTCTGTGTGCAATATCTGATCGGATTCTAAGAAGCAAAAATCCCAGTCTGTAAAATCCTATTCTATATCCAGTTGGATTTTAGAGAATTGGAAAAATATTCCGACTGTGACACAGATTTCTGAACTTTGTAATATTGACAGAGTCAGATTTTCTGACTTAGAGTTTTCACTGACACAGATTTTCTGACTTAGAGTTTTCACTGACACAGATTTTCTGACTTAGAGTTTTCACTGACATACAGATTCCAAACTTTAACTTTAAACAGACAAAGATTTTCAAGCTTTGAGTATATATAATCCCACAAATTCACTTAACACTTGAACATATTCATAAAAAACAATTAATTATCTTCTTTTAATTTTAGTTTCATTTAAGATTTTTTATCAGCAGATATTGAAATAAAACACGTGTAATATCATCATACTAATATGAGCAAAGAGGCCAGCAAACATTAATTTTTATGTCATATAAATTAACTTTGAAATCAATAATTCTACACAATATAATTTTTTCTACTATCCAAAGGAGTTTCCAAATCAAATTTGATTCAAACAGCAACTAGTCTATTTGGTATGGTGAAATGTAGTCTTTTTGCAAGGTTCAAGAATATATCCTGTACTATTATGATCATCAGTACCATCAGTCTCTGGCAATTTTCATAATACATGTAACGGGTATTATAATAAATACATATTCCAATTAAAGCATTCATTTTTTAAGTTCTTCTTATTTAATTTAATAGCTATCATAACAGGTAGGTAAATTAGGTAATTTTAAATTTTTTCTGTCTTGATATTATATATGTATACTAATTAAGTCCAGATCCCAGGCCAGTGTGTATAACCAATATGTTGCTGAGATCTACATCTCTTATCATGTAGATGTAGATGGGCCCAGCTGGGCACTGGACTAGGGAGGTCAAGGGATAGGATTCTGAGTCATAAAAATTCATGGGGCCAACCAAAGGGCATAGGTTTATATCTAAACAAGTATGATTTATCTATTAAATCTATTTACTGGAATATATGATAATTATGTTTACAGAATTTTATAAACATGTCTGTTATGTAGTTGTTTTCAATCAAATATGTCAAATGAAAAACAAAATCACTTTTTAATTACTATGGCAGTTAGAATGAAAATCCTTTCTTGTGCCCCAATTTTTCTAACCGGAATCTACATTCTAGCACTTTTGAAAGTGAATGCTGTTGATGGAGGGAGACTATTTTCTTCTCTGTGATTTTGTGTGAATATATCACTATAAAAGTGTTCTAGGAATGGAACTATCTTGTGCTATTTTGGATTCTATGGTTCAGTAAAAGGTAATATGCAACTACATTAACAGAAGAGCATTTATGGATGTATTAATGAGAAGGAGATGAAGATTTCAGCCATGAGAGCAATATTCATACTGGTGAGTTCTAAATTCATAGAAATATTTGGAGAGTATATATACTATGTAATTATTGTGATACTTGTGGGACACATATTTAGTTAAATGATGAGAATGCTTGTTATTGTCATATTGAATATTATTGCCAGTAAAATCCTTCTTGAGATCAATATTGTTGGTTAGATCATATCAGTACAAAGCACAAAAATTAGAATTTATGAAGCATCAGTAATACTGTATATTGTTTGTAACATAAATTGAATCACTATGCTATAATTTACAGCTTGCATCCACTTGAACTATTAAAATATGTCAAATACATGTACAGAGCAGAAATAGTTTGAAACCTCAGTCAGAGAGGTCAATCAATACATATATACAATAATGCATGCTTTTTGTCCAGCTTGTGTTCCTAAAACCTAGCTGTGATTTTATTGGTTTTCAGTGAATTTATAATACTGATGCAGCTTTTATAATATTATAACTGTTAATATAAAAGTAAAATTAGGATTAGGATGTTGATAAGAGAAGATCAACTAATTTTTTTAAAATTAAATTGAATGTTTTTTTTCTGTATTTCAGATAATGTAAAGTGAACAGTTACACCTTGTTACTTCAACAAATCAAACTATCAATGAAAGGAAGGATCAGTTGTACCAGGAAAAAATCTTCAATGGGAAGAGGAGCAAGAATATCATGGAAAAATAAAAAAAAAACATTGTCTTATTATCTAAAGGATTTAATTATATATATATGTGTATATATATATATAAAGAGAGGCATTGAAATATTATAGATATATGAGCTAAAAGCCATAATATGGTTAAAGGACTAAATTGACTTTTTTAACCTCTATATCAGATAATTAGTGACTGTTATTGAATAAAAAATCCTGCTTACAAACTTTCTTGTTAGTTTTTTGTTTATTTTGTTGACTTCCCTGGTGTACTAATAAATCCGATCAGATATGTGGCTACAGTAAACTATCATCTGGTTTGCAGAAAATCTGATCAGATTTTTTTCCCAAAATCCAATCGGAATAAAATTCAAAATACGATTGGGTTTTTAGAAAAATCTGATCAGATTTTTTTTCTGAATTCTGGTCGGAATTTTGAGTCGGATTTTATCTGCTGAGATTTAAATACAACTGGATTTTTTTCTGCACGGATTTTCCATATATGGAAAATCTTACTCTATTCATTTAAATATTACGCCCCTGTTTTCCGATCAGAAAAAAGTTTTCCCGATCGGATTCAGGAAATTATGATCAGATTTTGATATACTGTAAAGAGAAGATATTAATCCGTGCAGATTTTTGAACATTGAAATCCGATCAGATTCCGATTCCAGTCCGACCAGATTATTTCGTACAGGAGGTCAACTCTGATTCAGACTGCTTACAAAATATTACCACCAAGAGTCGCCACTTACCTTGGTCTTTTCAACAAATGAATACTTTATCTGTTCATAGCCATCCATTTTATAACACATGCACATTCTTTTGTGTCAACACAGTAATTTCTTTTCCGCAACTTTAAACTTCCCTCGTTGTCGTCGCCATTTTCTCAAAGTATGCAAATTGCCTTTAATCTTTACAAATTACTATATTTGGGTAGATATGAATCATTCATTTGTTTAATAGACTAAGGTTAATGGTGCTTCTCGGTGGTCAGTCTGAATCGGAGATGACCTGGTCAGATACCAAACAATGTCGGCTTAATTCCACGTTTTGATATAGCAGTGCGCTCTGGCCCTAAACCAGACATCTATCTGTCATAATGTCTAAGTCTGGTGTCAGGGCCAGAGTTTCTCGTGCTACTGTATATATGAATGATAGTGATATTCTACCCTCTGGATATCCTCTGGATCACAAAATAAAATGCATTATAATGTAAACATTTAAAATATGACCATAGGGTAGATTATCCCCAACTTCTCTATTCACTTAGACTTCTTTTACTGATATCAATTAATCTTATCCACATGAACATACCTGATCAATTTGTTCGACCAGATTCTTACTTAAATAATTGCAGAATATTGTGTGTTGTTTATTTGTTTACTGAACTTCTGTTGCTCTTGTTCTTGTAGGCTGTGTCCTTCCGTGGCCTTAGCTTGGTGAGCCGAGCAGCAACATCGCTTGCTGTTGCGGTTAGCCAACGTCTGTCTCTGTCGGAGGCCGTGGTAAGATGTTACATTTTAACGCTAAGTGTAGAATATGTTATTCTCTACTGTGAAAAAAGTTCTCTCTTAGCTGTAATATTGTAGCTCGAAAGACTTCTAAACAGATAATGGTGTCATCTTAAAGCATACATGTGGTCAGGCTGGGTACATACATGTACATTACCATATACAGTTTTCTCTGTGCAATTAGAACTCCAATTTCCGACCAATACAATTAAAATACATATCCTTATTACATGTATCACTCACAGGTATTAAGCACGCTGGTAAGTCAAAGTCCCACTATAAGTCAAAGATATAGAGATATATATATTAGTCTATAGTGGGTCTTTGACTTACCAGCGTGCTAAATCCTATGTATCACTCCATTTGATAAGGATCTGGCAAATCCCATTAGGGGTCACGTTCTGGTAACCATTCGAATTGTCAAGTCAAATTGCTACTTCCAGAATCTGGGAAGTGGATTTTTTCTATTGCTATGTAACAGTGATTATAGGGTCTGTATTTTAATTAGATTTATTTGACACCAGTCTGATATTATTGTAAAGTAGGCAATCAGTTGGATTCATGTTTAAAACATAACAAAATTTTCGTGTTTATTAATTTATTTTGAGTCATGGTTTTCTTAGAAAATGTCATAATATATATGTACTGTAAAAATATCACCAATCGAGGTACGATAGAATTGATACCCTTTCATATACAGTGTGCTGTATGGATACATGAAGAATAGGGATATTCTAAACTTGGGATCACAAAATATCTGTATTGTTATGCAATGGGATATGCAAATAAATAAAAATTATATTTTTTGCCTTCCCTATCCTTCATGTCTACATATTCAAATAGTGATATCAGTAACCATGTGCACATAAACATATCTGATCATTGCTTAGGCCAGATTCTCACTTGAACATCTACCGAATATTGTGTATTATGCACTTTTATTTGTTTACTGAAATGCAGCTTGTGTTCTTGCAGGTTGTGTACTTCACCGCTTCGTTTGACTGCAGAGGAGAGGATAGCCCTAGCCTTGCAGACGATGAGCCAGCTACACCACCCGCTCCAGCCCCTGTATCTGTCCGAAGGTCTGGCCGTGTGAGGAGGGCACCAGCCTGGCACAAGGATTACGTCATGTGATGTCAAAATCAAATGTACTGTAATATCCTTGTTAAGTCCATGGACTGTTGTTGCTGGAGGATGTGGTAACCCCTCAATAATCGTCCCAACCCCAATCCCTCACCCAAAAATGTACACTCTTTGACTTAAACACATGCAGTGATACAACTATGAGGTTGTTTGAGGTATACATTATATCTGTAAGGTTTTGAGCGATTATCCAGAAACTTGAAACTTGACAAGCATACTCGTGGGAGTGTGCATAAAGGGTTTTTCGAGATAGAAATTCCAAGATCGCTGCTAAGGTCCACTCTCTGGTATAAATTGGTAAATGGGGTTTAAAGGGATGCAGAACAGCATGCCTATATTTTCGGATGGATTGGCCGCCATGGTGATATATGGAGGCCTCTGATTGGTTGAAATTTATACTGTACTTTGTAGAAAAAAGACGAAAATTGGTACTTAAGGTTTTGAGGGACAATGAACACATTTAGTGATACAACTGTGGTGTTATTTGAGGTACATACATTGTGTATACAATGGTTCCCATTACAACTTGTGTTCAATGCTATAATATTGACTCAACTGAAGTGTACAGAAAGTAGTCAATAGGTTTTTTTTTTTTTTTGTCCCTGTCCCTAACAATACTCACATTACCCTGCCCAAATACCCTAGCACAAACACAGCACGCATTTATCTTTAACATTCTAACAACTACTTTCTACATGTACACTCACAGTTGACGTGTTCAAAAACATTGTAAAGAATTGATTTGATAAGTTTTATGTCTTATAACAGCCAGGGTCATTTATGTACATGCCAGGGTCAAAGGTGGAAAGAAATTGCTGACCAGAGGTCAGAACCTGGCAACTGCCCCAAAATTGAATGGAACCTAATTAATGGTCATTGGACAATCTTGGCATCAGTGAAATGGGAAAGATATAAATAAAAAGTTTTTCAAAATGGTGACTTTTGCGCCCTCTTTGAAATTCAAAATGTGTTTTTAAGAACACTTGGTTTGGACCATGTCCGGATTATTTCAGACATATTTTAGCCTAATTGTGTTGATAGAACTGCTTTTAAAATGAAGGTCATTTAAGGTATGCCTCGCCCCGCCCTGCCCCACCCCACTTAAGGAAGACATATTTTAGCCTAATTGTGTTGATAGAACTGCTTTTTAAAATGAAGGTCATTTAAGGTATGCCTCGCCCCGCCCCGCCCCACCCACTTAAGGAAATGTGATGATCCTTAAATAATTACCCGCCCAGCCTCACCCCATCCCACCCCACTTAAGGAAATGTGATATACTTAAATAATTACCCGCCCCGCCCCGCCCGCCTTGACCCACCCCCTCCGCCCACTTAAGGAAATGCGATATCCTTAAATAATTACCCGCCCAGCCTCACCCCATCCCACCCCACTTAAGGAAATGTGATATCCTTAAATAATTACCCGCCCCGCCCCGCCCCGCCCGCCCGCCCCGCCCGCCCGCCTTGACCCACCCCACTCCGCCTCACTTAAGGAAATGTGATATCCTTAAATAATTACCCGCCCAGCCTCACCCCATCCCACCCCACTTAAGGAAATGTGATATCCTTAAATAATTACCCGCCCCACCCCACATAAGGAAATGTGATATCCTTAAATAATTACCTGCCCCGCCTCACCCCACCCCACTTAAGGAAATGTGATATCCTTAAATAATTACCGCCCGCTTAAGGAAATGTGATATCCTTAAATAATTACCGCCCCCCCCGCCTCGCCCCACCCCACTTAAGGAAATGTGATATCCTTGAACAATTAATCACCCCGCCCTGCCCGCCCGCCCGCCCCTCCTCCCAATTCCACCACGTGCCATCTAAATCCTGGACGACAGGAAGAGACGGAAATTGTAGAATTAAATTGTATGTAGAAAAAGGAGTGAAAGGAAGTATAAAAGTGCAGCATGTATTTAAAGTGAATAGTCGGGCAAAGAAAACCAGCCTAAATGCGTTCATTGGCCTTCCAAAAGTTCTCACATATTAATACGACGGTCAAGTTCTGCTTAGTTTCCCAGTTCTGACCATTAAAGTAAAGAAAAGTTGAAAGCATTGAAAGCGAGGCTGTGTGGAAATGTAACCACGCACATAATGAGCCGGGAGGACGTTTTAGAATTCCCATACTTTAAAATAATTTCTTCGTACGCAGACAGATTTTGACGAGAGATTTTATTTTTCCATTTCATAAGAAATTATACTGGATACATTCACACCATTTTTACCGACTTTAGCCATCCTTGCCCGACTGTTCACTTTAAATACATGATGAAAGAAAGAAAGTAAGAAAGAGAGAGAAAGAAGAAAGAAACAGAAAGAAAGAAACTGAAAAAAAGTAGGAAAGAAAGAAGAAAGAAAAAGAGAAAGAAAGAAGAAAGAAAGAAAGAAAGAAGAAAGAACCAGAAGAAAGTAGGAAAGAAAAAAGAAAGAGAGAAAGAAAGAGAGAAAGAAAGAGAGAAAGAAAGAAAGAGAGAAAGAAACAGAAAGAAAGAAAGAGAGAAAGAGAAAGAAAGAAGAAAGAAAATGGAAAGAAAAAGAAAGAGAGAGAAAGAAAGTCTCTAGTGTCAACGTGTGATGAATGAAAGCCCCCCTGCGAGGGGACATATGTTTATATTTAAAAGGCTGACCCCAAGGCCCCAACCTTGGCAGTCTTCAAATGTTCTGGGGTATTAAAAAATTTTATGAAAAAAAAAAAAAAGTAAAAAAAAAAAAAAAAAAAAAAAAAAAAAAAAAAAAAAAAAAAAACTAAAAAAAAAAACAAAAAAAAAAACCTTAAATAAAAATGAATTTGTAATAATTGTTTCAAATATTTTCATATTTTCAGGATAGCGATACCAAGAAGATAGTGGCAGTGACACCCGATAGCAGACGTTCCATGATAGCGACCTTTAGTAATAAGCAGAGCTTCATTAAGGTATATTCCCTATAAAACTACCATTACCAAAATTGTAAAATTAATTTCAGTTCTATTGCAAATGTGCATGTTTTGCAAACCATCATCAGATAGTCGCTGTTCAATTCGCTTTTCATCTGTGGTCAAACGTTTGTCAGTCCTTTTGTCCATTAACAATTATTCCCCTAGGGCCCTAGTTGTGCATGTTGCATTTTGGGAACGAACTGTTAACAAGATGGCCGACAGGCCGCCATCTTGGATTTTGATTATTGAAGTTTGTTACTGCTATTTCTCAGAAAGTACTGAAACGATCTGTCTCAAATTTCATATTTAGGTTCACCTAGGACCTTAGTTGTGCATATTGCATTTTGATACCAATTGATGAACAAGATGGCCAACAGGTAGCCATCTTTGACTTTGATAATTGAAATTTGTTACTGCGATATATCTCAGTAAGTAATGAAAGGATCTTTCTCAAATTTTATATGAAGTTTGTAGTAAAAGTTTGAAAAGCAGAGAAAAGATCCATCTTTCCATTGTCAGATGTAAATTATTCTTGGGTGGCCGCCAAGATCCCTCTGGGATCTCTTGTATTGATATGAAACTGGCGCATTGTTTGAAATCAGCTGATCGATGAATGAGAATTGTTGTATTGTATTCATAGTGTATTCATAGGCAAATGTTTGTTTTCGTCAGTTGGTTGATTCATATAGTGACGAAACACTCAGAATGTAAATATAAACAGGCTGTCATTAGAACTGGTTTGACTGTATTTAGTTTGTAATTAGGTCTTAATTACTGGAAAGAGGAAGCATAGATTTCAATGAAATATTTGGAAAAAAACAACGTTGACATGGTTAACTAAATAACAATGGATTGACTGGTTTTATTGATTTTGAATTATAATTATTGTGATGGCTATGGACAATCATTTAAAGGAGCAAACTGCTGGATTTTGAGAATTTCAAGAGGCCCAATGGGCCGAAATAGCAAGGCTAAGGTTTTTAATAGAACATTAAGTATGAAAATAGACAATGCATTGTCTGATCTTATTTATTATATCCTATGTTTACAACCATACTAATGATATCACTATTTTGACCCAAATAACAGCTCCAGCATCTGGACTTTTTGATCCATCAGGATAGTGACAACCATCAGGATTTGATTGAAGAATGGTTCTATGACAATCGCAATCAATTTCATTGTTTTTGTCTCTAACATCGGCGCTTGCTCGAAAAGGATAAACGAAAAAAACTAGAGTGTTCTGATATAGGGCGGGATTACTTTTCTAGACGGAAAGACAGAACATGAGTAATTTGTCCCCGTAATTATCGGTAACCTTTCCGACTTATAGTTAACGTAGACACTTTAAAGGGTTAAAGTGCTGTGCTGTTGGGGACAACTGCATTGATTTGACTGTGTGATTGCTGTAGAACCTTTGTCCTTCAATCAAAACATGGAACTGCCGTCACAAAAAGTCCGCCTTGATTACCATTGGGGCACCTATGACCAAAATCCACAAGTCAAGGCTTGAAACTCGGTTTCCAGTGCCAAATGAAGCGGAAAATTCAGATACGAAAATTGCAACACAACATTTACTCAATAAGATGAGTATCTACTGAACAAGAAGATGGTTATTGGATCGCAAAGAAGACGAGCATGTAGTCTGTAACAATGGAGAACACATGAAGACTCGAGGGAAGGAAAAATAACGAACAGGTAGGTCAGATCTTGCTAATGAGGAGAAAATGGGTTAGGAAATGTGAAAATGACTTTAACGAAGGAATGTCAATATACAGGTGAAAATGAAGGAAAAATGAGTTTTGTTAAAATGAACATGTTTGACAAAAAGGTTTGGCCCAATTATCAAATACATTATTCAGTAAGAAAATAATGTGACAGAAGTCATTGATGTTAGAATCATTATAATGAATATCTGAATAAAAGTATTGAAGATCTTTAAGTTTCAGTTGGCATTCACAGCCAATATAAATGCCGAGTGAACAGAGGCAAATTCCATGAAGAGAGTACTTATTACGCTCCATGTTGAATTGTCTAGGATTGTCTCCCCCTTGATTAATATCAATATTCCCTGTTTCTAGTCAAAGAGATTATCAATTCTATACTCAATATTAAACTACAAAAACTAATCAATACCATTTCAATAATTTATATATGATAATTGCAGTAAATCCATTATATTGTCAATTCACTATTTTCTCTTTTCATAGTGTGATATCAAGTCCTGAAGAATTTGGTTAACATATCAAGTCCATAATTACAGGTAGGATATATCCATTTCCATGTGGTGTACTTTTCTTCTGACATGTAAATAAACTGATTTATCATTTTCTGCTTATTACAGTAAGATTTAGGGAAAAAAAATCTGTTACTTCTTCAGTCTCTGCTTTCTTTCTAATCATCACTTGTAATGTGGTCATTTAAGATATGATTCTATTTCATTTTATATGGAATTTGTTGCTATAATTTCAAGATTTTAACATAGGACATGTGTTTCTGTCCAAGCTGACCATCAACCATAATCGCTATCAGCAGTTCCTTTCCTGAGTACCTGTGCACTTAATTTTTCTGAGTGCATGTGTACTTACTGTTTCATCTTTAATTAGTTTAATGTAGCAGACAGGCTCTGTAAAACCTGTTTCAGAGCCTGCTGATTGTATATTCAAGGTCTATCAGTTTCATATATTTATTGTTTATGTTGGGTAATCCATGTAGATGTACAGTGTAAATTATGTAAAGAAATTTAAAAATTTGTTTCTGACATGGAGAGGTATTCAAGGTATGAAGTTTATGAAAATTTTGGTCAATTTTTGGTGGGAATACTACACAAGATGGCACCCCCTACCTAAAAGTTTAGCAAGATGATACATCTTAAAAAATTTATTCACAGGTATGTGAGATGACCTTCTTAAAAATCAGTGATGGGTGACCAGACTTGAAAACTTCATGGAACCTGGGAAGTGGCAAACGTTAACATGGTTGACTGTAGGAAATCATTTGGTTCTGCAGTCTCTTTAGGATGACAACCAGATATTGGATCAGTGTGGATCTTAACTTCAAGAAAACATTTCATGGAGGTATTTTGGCAAAATTTAGAGCAGAAATTATTTTCAAGAGAACAGGATGTGGGAAACCGACACCTTTTTTAGATTGTGGAGAGGAGCTTTGGACCAAAGTGGTTACAAATGGACATAGGATGACCAAGCAAGTGCATCGTGTGGCTCATGATGGTCAAGTACAGATGGTTTAAGGACAATTTCACGCAAAAGGTCATTGACTGCAACATTTGAGAGGTCAGTCATCACTGCCACAAGAATTATAATTATGTTTTTAAATTGATACGCAACATATAGTTAGCCAGACCCACAATGCAAACCAGGCCACAAATCATTAGCTGAGCTTCAGAGCCAGTGTTTTTAAGTTGTCATCGTCCTATAATATCTTCTTTGATAGGTGTGATAGGTGTGATAGGTAGGTGTAACAAATATTGTGTTTTGATTTTATGGTCACATGATGCAGTCTTCTTTAGACTTCCAAACATTCTAAACAAACTCAGGTGACCGTTAGGCCCATTATAGCCTCTTGTTATTATATTGTTATGATAAAGATTTTCCAAAGAATGGATCTTTTTATTTATTTGCTTTATTTATCATACAATATGTTTTTCATCGTAAAAAGCAGGATAGTGGCAACCAGCAGGATAAAGACAACTATCAGGATAGTGGCATACAGCAAGATAGTGGCAACCACCAGGATAGAGACAACCACCAAGATAGTGACAACCATCAGGATATAGAGACAACCACCAGGATAGTCATTATTGATAAAAGATGGCAGATGTTCCTTGTGACCATTAGTGATGAACAGAGCTCTCAATTCAGGTACATTTACTATTAAAACTCAAATGAAAAGTTATATTTGAATTGTAAAATTAAACTGCAGTGTTATTGCAGTCTCTATGTGCCCCCTCCCCCCTTCACTCCCACCCAAATCCATTCCACTCCACCCTATGACAAATCCATATCACTCCACACTATGACGATTGGAAGAGAAGTGGTGAAATCAAATTCCTTTTATAAGAAAAAATTATTCATTTTCAAAATACATCAAATATTTAAGTTGGCATTTAGGTCTCGAATAGAGGAAAAATAGGTTAAGTGAAGTATTTGAGAAAAAAAAAATTAAACAAATCCTATTCTTAATAGAACATTAAGTATGAAAATAGACAATGCATTGTCTGATCTTATTTATTATATCCTATGTTTACAACCATACTAATGATATCACTATTTTGACCCAAATAACAGCTCCAGCATCTGGACCTGTTGATCCATCAGGATAGCGACAACCATCAGGATTTGATTGAAGAATGGTTCTATGACAATCGCAATCAATTTCATCGTTTTTGTCTCTAACAGCGGCGCTCGCTCCAAAAGGATAAACGAAAAAAACTAGAGTGTTCTGATATAGGGCGGGATTACTTTTCTAGACGGAAAGACAGAAAATAGAGTAATTTGTCCCCGTAATTATCGGTAACCTTTCCGACTTATAGTTAACGTAGACACTTTAAAGGGTAGTGCTGTGCTGTTGGGGACAACTGCATTGATTTGACTGTGTGATTGCTGTAGAACCTTTGTCCTTCAATCAGAAAATGGAACTGCCGTCACAAAAAGTCCGCCTGGATTACCATTGGGGCACCTGTGACCAAAATCCACAAGTCAAGGCTTGAAAATTGGCTTCCAGTGCCAAATGAGCGGAAAATTCAGATACGAAAAATTGCAACCCAACATTTACTCAATAAGATGAGTATCTACTGAACAAGAAGATGGTTATCGGATCGCAAAGAAGACGAGCATGTAGTCTGTAACAATGGAGAACACATGAAGACTCGAGGGAAGGAAAAATAACGAACAGGTAGGTCAGATCTTGCTAATGAGGAGAAATGGGTTAGGAAATGTGAAAATGACATTAACGAAGGAATGTCAATGAACAAAGCACAGGTGAAAATGGAGGGAAAATGAAACTTGTTGAAATGAACATGTTTGACACAAAAGGTTTGGTCCTATTATCAAATACATTATTCAGTTAAAAATAATGTGACAGAAGTCATTGATGTTGGAATCATTATAATGAATATCTGAATAAAAGTATTGAAGATCTTTAAGTTTCAGTTGGCATTCAAAGCCAATATGAATGCCGACTGGACAGAGACAAATTCCATGAAGAGTGTACTTAACATTTCATGTTGAATTGTCTAGGATTGTCTCCCCCTTGATTAATATCAATATTCCCTGTTTCTGGTCAAAGAGATTATCAAATATACACTCAATATTAAACAAAAAACTTATCAATACCATTTCAATAATTGATATATGACAATTGCAGTAAATCCATTACATTGTCAATTCACTGTTTTCTTTTTTCATAGTTTGATATCGAGTCCTGAAGAATCTGGTTAACAGATCAAGTCCATAATTACAGGTAGGATATATCCATTTCCATGTGGTGTATTTTTCTTCTGACAGGTAAATAAACTGAATTATCATTTCTGTTAATTACAGTAAGATTTGGGGAACAAAATCTGTTACTTCTTCAGTCTCTGCTTTCTTTCTAATCATCACTTGTAATGTGGTCATTTAAGATATGATTCTATTACATTTTATATGGAATTTGTTGCTATAATTTCAAGATTTTAACATAGGACATGTGTTTCTGTCCAAGCTGAACATTGACCATAATCTCTATCAGCATTTCTTTTCCTCAGTACCTGTGCACTTAATGTTTCTTAGTGCATGTGTACTTACTGTTTCCTCTTCAATTATTTTATTGTAACAGACAGACTCTGTAAAACCTGTTTCAGGTTAAACCTGTTTCAGAGCCTGCTGACTGGATATTCAAAGTGTATCAGTTTCATATGTTTATTGTGTATGTTGGGCAATACATGATGATGTAAATTATGTAAAGAAATTTAAAAATTGTTTGTGACATGGGGAGGTAATCAAGGTTAGAATTTTATGAAAATTTTGGTCAATTTTTGGTGGGGAATTCTACACAAGTTGGCGCCCACTACCTAAAAGTTTAGCAAGATTATACATCTTAAAAAAATTTTATTCACAGATATGTGAGATGACCTTCTTAAAAATCAGTGATGGGTGACCAGATTTGAAAACTTCATTGAACCTGGGAAGTGGCAAACGTTAACATGGTTGACTGTAGAAAATCATTTGGTTCTGCAGTCTCTTTAGGATGACAACCAGATATAT
Organism: Argopecten irradians; assembly: GCF_041381155.1. Classification (NCBI taxonomy): domain Eukaryota; kingdom Metazoa; phylum Mollusca; class Bivalvia; order Pectinida; family Pectinidae; genus Argopecten; species Argopecten irradians. Next base: position 172,345 of record NC_091140.1, on the reverse strand, counting down.
CGTTTTCTCTATTGGATCAGTGGATCTTAACTACAAGAAAACATTTCATGGAGGTATTTTGGCAAAATTTAGAGCAGAAATTAGTTTCAAGAGAACAGGATATGGGAAACAGACACCGGTGTAGACTGTGGAGAGGAGCTTTGGACCAAAGTGGTTACAAATGGACATAGGATGACCAAGCAAAGTGCATCGTGTGGCTCATGATGGTCACGTACAGATGGTTTAAGGACAATTTCGAGCAAAAGGTCATTGACTGCAACATTTGAGAGGTCAGTCATCACTGCCACAAGATGCTATGTTTTAATACTCAACATATAGTTATCAAGACCCACGAGGCAAACCAGGCCAGAAATCATTGTCAGCTTCAAAACCAGTGTTCAGGTTGTCATCGTCCTATATATATACTGAGATCAGCAGGTAGGTGTAACAAATAATGCGTTTTGATGTGACGGTTACATCATACACTTTTCCTTAGACTTTATCTATGTTTTTCTTGAGATGCAAACACCTTTGTTTATTTGTAAACAAAAGGGCTGTGGAGGTTCCCTCCATGCAACACTAAATATTTCTATATTTTAATTAAGGTTGACTCTGTTTCTGTCTTGAATTGTCTCCCCTTGATTAATATCAATATCCTCTGTTTCTTTCTGATCAGAGAGATTACCAAATATTTACTCAATATAAAACAAAAACTGATCAATACTATTTCAATAATTAATATATTATAATTGCTAAAAATCAATTTCATTGTCAATTCACTGTTCATCTTTTTTTTCAGTTTGTCCGTGGCTTGATGTTTGAGGCTGATATTTAAGTTCAGAAGAATTTGGTAAACAGATAAAGTTCATAATTAAAGGTAAAATATATCTATCTAGTGTATTTTACTTCTGAGGTAAAAACTGAATTATCATTTTCTGCTAATTACAGTAAGATTTGGTGAACATATCCTTTCTTGTAAATTCTATATATTTTCGTCAGTCTCCTTGTTTCTAATCATCACTTGTAATGTGGTCATTTAAAACAAGATTCTATTTCTTATTATGTAGAATGTTGCTATAATTACAAGCTTTATACTTTTTATCTGTGGTCCAGGTTCGTCCATTTTATTTTTAAAAATATGAATTTTTATTTGCATCCCTCTAATTTTAATAATCTGTGGCAATATGATATAATAGTTAGAATGAAGTAATGATTTTGTTTAATGGAGATTCCAAATAAGAAAATCGAAATATGAATTTGACAATTTTTTTTTACCACATTACATAGTTTATTTAATATTGAAAAATGATTCAACAAATTATTTTATGTAAAATGAAATATCAATTGGGCTCTGTCGATGGAGCATCTTTAATAGTAACTGTATTTGATTTTAACTACAATGATAAACAATTCGTATTCACTGCTTTAAATCAAAAATATGGTTGACCACCATACTGAAGAGTTTTCACTATTTCTCCCCAAAAGGCAGCTTCCAGCAAATGAGTATTTTGTTGGCCTGTGAGGATCTTGACTAACTTTAGTTAAAAATTGATGATGGCAATCCAAAATGGTAAATATCTCAAAAGGATTCTCCATGGAAGGTTAGTGACAAACTGACCGTGAAAAATAGTGATAAACCATCAGGATAATGAGTCATGACATCATCATAGGTAGCAACAACCGATGGCAATCATTCCTCGATAGGGACCATTTGTTGTATATATGAATTGTAAAGTTTCTATCGGGAAAATACGATCATATAGGTTTATTCCTGACCAAATAAAGTAAAGTCATGTTAAATAATTTTAAATATTTTTCATTTGCCCTTCCAACCCACCCTACCCCCTATTCCCAATCCCAACCAGTGCATCTAAATCCAGGACGACAGAAGAGATGTTGTAGAATAGGTCAAAATGTTGCAATTCTTTTTAAAGAAAAATAATATATTATCTTTTATCAAAAAATATAGAATATTTATGAATAGGAAGAATAGGTTTCAGTGAAGTATTTGAAAAAAACAAATTTGACAAAGTTAACTACATAATAAGAATGGATTGACTAATTTTATTGATTTTGAATTATAATTATTGTGATGGCTATGGACAATCATTTAAAGGAGCAAAATGCTGGATTTTGAAAAATTTCAAGAGGCCCAAAAAATAGCAAGGCTAAGGCTTTGGAGTAAGAATTTTTTACAAAAATATTTCTTATTAAAAAAATGGATACGTTTTGAATTTAATTGTATAAATGGAACCTGAATTAAATATTAATAAGCATCCAGAGGGGAGCTTTTTTATGATATTGTTATAAATATGAAAATTTTTGCAAATAATTTTATAAATTTTTTTTAAATTTTTTTTTATTTATTATACTCAGTATTTTTTTTTTTCATCGTAATAAGCAGTTGATAGTGGCAACCTGGATAAACCAGATAAGAGACATAATTACATTGTCCAAATAGATGACAACACCACCAATGTGATAAAACCAACCGATTTACGTTCCTTGATTGTGACCAAAAGTATATTCAAACAAGCTTTTCTGCTCCATTCAGGTAATAATAAAATCTGTTATTTCCTCAAAAACTGAAGATTACAATATCACATTATAAAATGGTTATGTAAATAAAAATAATATGCTATATTAAAATTATGAGAGAAAATGTTTTTTTGCTTTTTACAATTTATTAAAAACATGTAAGTAGTAAGTACATCTGTTTTATGTTACATTAAAGTCAGATTATAGAGTTATTGACAAATGAATATTCAAGTAATTGGTGAATAAAAATTGAACTTTGTTAATAATATACACAAAATACAATTTATTTAGATTAGTTATTTTAGACAGAGAAAACTGTTCGTAAATATTTATTACACAGACAAAATTTTTAGGAGGCTTCAGTATGTTAAGCGTTAATTCTAGTAATTTAGTAACTTTTTATAGTGCTATCTCACTGGAAATCTCACTAAAGATACCACTTATAAACAACCCAAACCTTTTACATTATACTGACAAAGGTCAAAACCAGTCCTTGCACTCTCTATTACAACCTTTAATAGACTATGGTCTTGGCCAGGGGTCAAAAAAGGGCTTGTGTCAAGGGAGACTTCTTTAAAAATGTTACTGTGCACCAAAATGTAAAATTCATTTATTGAAATCAGAAGAAGAAAACTGTTTTTCATTCAGAAACCTCAAAAATTAAAAATAATTTAAAGTTTAGTTTTTATAATATAATCATATTAAAATTGCAAAGAAGATAAAATTCTAAAAATTCTTTTCTCTGCTTTTATTTTCCAATTATACAATTAAGATGTAGTAGTATTTTCCAAATAATGAAGAATGTTAACATAGAAACCCCCTACAAAATAAACAGTTTGAATGTGATGTTTTTAAATAAGAGCCAAAATGTCAAGGATCATTTTAGCTCTTGCATTAACCAGTATATTTTTGAAAATCATTCTTAAATTGAATAATCTTTTATTGTATGCATAATCTACTTTGATAATTTTGAAGAAAGCCATTGTAGTAAAAAAATTTGATATCATGTCTTGAAATTTTAAAATTGATGTTGTAACTTGTTTTCCAAAATTTTTGAAATTTAGAATTAGAAAATGTAAAAGTTCTTTAATCCTTATACTAACTTACAAGACATTGACGAAAAAACCTCCCAACTGACAGGACACAAACTTGAAGACTTGGACTACATGGGTCATCGCGTATATGAAATCCCTATCATTAAAACTAAATTCACATTCTTCACTCATGACAAAGGACTTCAAATCCTATAAGTTCTATTCAGTAGATTAATATATGATGATATAAAACTAATTCAAAATTTGTATATATTATTGTTTATGAATTAATTTGAGTTGTAATGAAATAAATTAGTTAATTGAAAACAAAAAAAAATAGAAATTGAAAATATTGATTGGAAAAAAGTGTTAGATTTCAAAAGATTTTATTTTCTACAAACACTGGTTTGAGCTAAATTATGACCATCTGTCTTGTAGACCAGAAAATTTTATATGACTTTTTACCTGTGCAGTTAATGAAGATTTTCTACATCACAAATTGGTGATTTAATAATCATTGAATTAATCAACATGATGGGTGAATTTTGACTTGAACTTAAGATTAAATGCATTCATGAATTAAACATTATGTCATTGATAACGATTTTAATTGTATTAATTCCTTTTAAATAAACTAGATATCAAAAAATTTCAATCCTAAATTTATAAGGCATTTAATCAATATAGTGAACAAAAAAAAAAAGATAGATTTAAAGTGAGGTAGGTTATAAATGTTATTTGTGTTTCTATTTGGTACATTTATATGTCTGCCTTTATGAATAATTTCAAAAGATGCACCCTGTTCAGATTTTTACATGTTCATTACAGTAATTTGCAGAGCTGAAATGCATACGGATGACAAGAAATCAAGCCTGAAGAAAACATTGGGTCATTATACAATAGATGGTGAAACAATGTACAAAAAGTGTTTTGAAATGAGAATGAAACCCCCCTTTGAACATGTTTTATAAAAGAAAGTTTTAAAGAAAAAAAAAGTTATCAGAAAGAGTGCAAAGAGATACATCTTAAACATAATTTAGACCAGAGAAAATTGACCATCTTAAAAAATCGATGTGGTAAGATTTGAAAAGAGTTTTGTTGAAAAGAAAAAGGACAAAGTTTAAAAAAAGAGGAATTTTTGTCTTTGTCTTTAAAATTTATCTATGTTTTTTGGATGATGAAAGCCCTATGCAGTTTTGGGATTTTAACATAACAAAGTATTTGAAAGGCTGACCCCAAGGAACACTAATGTCCTTGGTCATATATAGCTGTGGAAAATGTTTTCTGTTGTGTCTTAAAAGAAATTCAACTGTTCCGCCTTTTTTAAAATGTGGTCAAATTTGAAATTTTCCAAAACAAAACAAAAATATATTAAAAAAAAAAAAACATTTGCCAAAAAAGAATTAATAAAAAAAAAATAAAAAAAAAAATTTATGTCAGAAAAATTTTTTCAGAGGAAAATTTTAATCATTCAATTTGCTTTTCATCTGTGGTCAAGCGTTTGTCAGTCCTTTTGTCCATTAACAATTATTGTTAATGTTAATCTCAAAAAAGAAGACAAGGATTTTAATAGTAACTGCAAATTTGATAGGAACTATTACAATAAAAAATGTAATCCCCGGTTTAAATCAGCATATATGTTTTCCCACCATACTGATTGTTTTCACTATTTCTCCCCAATGGCAGCTCAAGCATGTGGACCAGCATATAAACATCTCGGAAGAATGTCTCCATCAGGTTAGTGACAACTTAAAAAATAGTGACAACCATCAAGATAGTCAGTCATCAGTGACACTATCAGGATAGTGACAACCGATGGCAGTCATTCCTTGATAGAGCCCATTTGTGTTAAGCAGACCATATTCACTTAAAACTTGTGAAAAGTTTTATTTTAAAATAAAAAGTTTCTATAGGGGAAAACACGATCGATATAGGTTATCCTGACCTAATAAAGTATCATGTTAAATAATTTTAAATATTTTTCATTTGCCCTTCCAACACCTCTACCTCCATTCCCAATCCCAACCAGTGCCATCTAAAATCCAGGACGACAGGAGAGATGTTGTAGAATCTTTTGTAAGAAAAATAACCATTATATCAAAATATAAAGAATATTAGTTTGCAATAAAGTTGTCATCGTCTAAATATGGAAAGAGGAGGATAGGTTTGATGTTATTGTTATAGTTTCATGACTATCATATTTTCTTTGAACTACACTAAGTTTTTATACCATTTGTAATTATAGATATTGTAAAGTTATTTGGGTCCCCTATACACTTCTGATGTTAGGTCCATCCTACGAAAGTTGTCATCGTAAATATCTTCTAATTTTAGAGATATGTTATTTATGGTTAATGTTTACATTGTCATTCCTATAAGTCTTCTAGTTGATAGCAATGATTGAAGTTTTGTCAAAATATCTTTTTTTAAGATGATAGGTAGGTACTGTATTAAATTTGAATAATTTATATCTGTCTTGGGTGTGATAGATTGTTTAAGTGTAAGAATCGTTTCCGGAGCACAACACTAAAACCAGCAGAGATATTTCCATGAAACTTCATAGACACATTGTTCTTATGGTCTAGTAGTGCCTTTTGCTATTTTTAGGTTTTCATTTTTTGCACTTTATTTTTTGCACTTTTTCCGTAACCATGGAAACAATTGCTGAAAATTATCATATTTTGTACCAGGTTCGTTTCCGCAGCATAACTGGAAAACCGGTTGAGATATATGCACGGAACTCCATAGGCACATTAGTCTTATGGGCTAGTAGTGCCTTTTGCTATATTTTAAGGTTTTCACTTTTTGTACTTTTTTCTGTAACCATGGAAACATTGCTGAAAATGGCAGGTTTTTGTGTAAGAATCGTTTCCGGAGCACAACTCTAAAACCAGCAGAGATATTTCCATGAAACTTCATAGACACATTGTTCTTATGGTCTAGTAGTGCCTTTTGCTATTTTTTAGGTTTCACACTTTTGTGCTTTTTTTCTGTAACCATAGAAACATTGCTGAAAATATCATATTTTTGTAGCAGGTTACATTTCCGGAGCGTAACTCTAAAACCAGCAGAGATATTTCCACTTCATAGACACATTCATTTTTTGGTCATAGTAGTACCTTTTGCTATTTTTAGGCTTTCATTTTTTGCACTTTTTCCTGATTTTTTTTCATACACATAAGTCTCCACAATCAAACTTTTATCAGTTTTGATATCTTCATTGGCTGGGGGATCTGAATGACTATGTCCTTGTTTTCATAGCGACTATGAATAGCAGAATATTTATTATATCATATGTTTACAACCATACTAATGATATCACTATTTTGACCCAAATAACAGCTCGAGCATCTGGTACATTTAGTATCCTTCAGGAAATGAAGACAAAAAGCCATCAGGATTTGCTGATTTGTATAGAAGGTTTCAATGACACAAGTGCAATACAAATTCCAATATGTTTTTTTGTCTCTACTCAGAGGCTCTCGCGTTCAAAAGGAATAAACGTTCAAATACTAGGGTGTTCTTGTGATAATAGGTGCGGGAGATTACTTTTCTATACGAAATGACCGAAAATAGGTAATTTTGCGTATCCCCGAAATTAACGTTAGACCCTTTCCCGACTTAATAGTTTACGAAGACACTTAAAAGGAGTAGTGCTGTGGCTGTTTGGGTGTCCCCCCCACACCCCAACTGCATTTAAGCTGACTTGATGTGAGTTGCTTGCTGAACCTTTGTCACTTCAATCAGTAAAATCGAACTGTCCCTCGACAAAAAAGTAACGCCTGGACTACCATTGGGGCACCTGTGACCAAAATCCACAAGTCAAGGCTTGAAAGTCGGCTTCCAGTGCCAAATGAAGCAGAAAATTTAGATACAAAAAATTGCAACACAACATTTACTCAATAAGTATCTACTGAGCAAGAAGATGGTTTGCAAAAAAGACAAGCCTGTAGCCTATAACAATGGAGAACACATGAAGACTTGAGAAGGAAGAAAAAATAACGAACACGAATCCTTTGATACCAAAATGAGGTAGGTCAGATCTTGCTAATGAGGAGGAATGGGTTAGGAAAATGTGAAATATTTACATTAACGAAGGAATGTCAATAAACAAAGCACAGGTGCAAATGGAGGGAAAATGAAACTTGTATTGAATAATGAAGTATTGTTGGACCACATAAAGTTTGTACCAGTTGAATCAGTATACAAAAGTTCATATAAATAAATAATGTTGATCAGTAAGTCCAGTTGATTTTAAAGATCTTTATAAGTTGAATTTCTGAATGAATGAATTTACGATCTATGAAGTTTCAGTTGTCATTCGAAGCCAATAATGAATCTGCCGACTGGACAGATGACAAATTCCATGAAGACGGTACTTAAACGTTTTCTTGTTGTATGATGTCTATGGATTGTCTCCCCTTGAATAATGATGCAATTAATTCCCTGTTTCTAGTCAAAGAGATTAGACAAATAATAACGACTCGATTATTAAACATAAAAACTGATCAATACCATTAGCACATAATTGATGAAAAAAATGTGTTTATTCGGGCAAGTTAAGATCCATTACATTGTCAATTCACTATTTTCTTTTTTCATAGTTTGACATCGAGTCCTGAAGAATCTGGTTAACTGATCAAGTCCATAATTACAGGTTACATTTCTAGGATATATCCATTTCCATGTGGTTGTATTTTTCTTCTGACAGGTAAAATAAACTGAATTATCATTTCTGTTAATTAACAGTATAAGATTTGGTGAACAAAATCTGTTACTTTTTTCAGTCTCTGCTTTCTTTCTAATCATCACTTTTAATGTGGTCATTTAAGATATGATTCTATTTCTAAATATATAGAATATGTTACTATAATTACAGGATTTTAACACACAACATGTGTTTCTCTCCAAGCTTAACATTGGATCCCTTAATCTCTATCAGGCATTTCCTTTCCTCAATACCTGGTGCACTTAACTGTTTCTTAGTGCATGTGTACTTACTGTTTCCTCTGCAATTAGTTTATATATTGTAACAGACTAGGCTCTGTAAAACCTGTTTCAGGTTAAAACCTGTTCAGAGCCTGCTGATTGGATATTCAAGGTCTATCAGTTTCATATGTTTAATTGTGTATGTATTGGCAATACATGTAGATGTAAATTATGTAAAGAAATTTAAAAATTCGTTTGTGACATGGGGAGGTATTCAAGGTTAGAATTTTATGATAATTTTGGTCAATTTTTGGTGGGGAATTTCTACACATGTTGGCACCCACTACCTAAAAGTTTAGCAAGATTAATACATCTTAAAAATTTTTTTTATTGCACAGTATAGAAAGAGATGCGAGATGAACTTCTTAAAAATCAGTGATGGGTGACCAGATTTGAGAACTTCATTGAACCTGGGAAGTTGCAAAAATTTAACATGAATTGACTGTATAGAAAATCCTTGGTTCTGGTCGACGTCCCTCTTTAGGATTGACAACCAGATATATCAATTTTACTCTATTATGATGTAGTGGAATCTTAAACTACAAGTAAAACAAATTTCATGGAGGATCTTTTGGCACATAAATTTAGAGAAGAAATTAGTTTCAAGAGAAAACAAGGATGTGGAAACAGACACCGGTGTTTGACTGTGAGAGGGAGCTTTGGACCAAAGTAGTTTTCAATTGGAATAGGATGACCAAGCAAGTGCAATCATGTGGCCTCATGTGGTCCAATGGTACAGATGGTTTAAGGACAATTACGTAATCAAAAGGGTCCGATGAACTTGGTTCAACATTAGTGAGAGTGTCATCATCACTGCAGCTGCCAAAGATGCTAGCTATGTTTTAATTACTCTTCAACATATATAGTTATCAAAACCCACAATGCAAACCAGGCCAGAAAATCATTGTCAGCTTCAAAACCAGTGTTCAGGTTGTACATCGTCCTATATATGTACCGAGATCAGCAGCATGTAGTGTGTAAACAAAGAATGCCGATTTTGATTTTGATGGTTACATAATACACTTTTCCTAGACTTATATCTATGTTTTTTCTGTGAGATGCAAACACCTTAGTTTATTTGTAAACAAAAGGGCTGTGTATGAGGTTCCCTCCATGCAACACTAAAATATTTCTATATTTTTTCTTTATTAAGGTTGACCTACTGGTTTCTGTCTGGAATTGTCTCCCCCTTGATTAATATCAATATCCTCTGTTTCTTTCTGATCAGAGAGATTACCAAAATAGTATATTCAATATAAAACAAAAAACTGATCATATACCATTTCAGTAAATAACTATAGATGATAATTACCAAAAAATCAAATTTCATTGTCAATTCACTGAAGATCATCTATTGTTCTTACAGTTTGTCCGTGGCTTAGCGATTGATTGAGTCTGTAATATTTTAAGCTTCATAAGAGCTATTGTGGTAAACAAGATAAAGTTCATAATTACAGGTAGGATTATATTACTATCAAGTATGTACTTTAACTTCTGAGGTAAATTACAGAATTATCATTTTTCTTCAAATTACTATGTAAGATTGTGAATGAACATATTACCTTTCTTGTGTAAAATCTATAATTTCTTCAAGTCTTCCTACTTTCTTCTGATTATCACTGTAAGTGCTATCAATTTAAAAACATGGATTCAATTTCTTTATTATGTAGAATGTTGCTATAATTACAAGCTTTATAATATTAATCTGTGGTCCAGGTTCGATCCTATTGTCCATAAAACAATAAATGTAATTATTGTTCATGTTATTTTTCTCAAAAGAAAGACAGGAATTATAAAGATGCTCCACCGCTGACAAATGGTATTTTTTCACTTTCAAAAACAGGAACAGACGATTTTGTATTTTTCTTCAGTTACAAAAATTACTTATTTTACACCATTACCACCATTGAAAAGTTTGAGCTTCTAATTTTACTTCAAGTTAAAAAAATGAAAAATAATTAATTGCATCCCGAAAAAATTCTGTGGCACTATATCTTATATAGAATGAAGTAATGATTTCGCATGCACCAAAGGCGAAATAGATTTATTCTATGTTATTTTTTGTGTTAATTAGGCATATATATACACGATTCAACACCAATTATTGTTCAAATGATGAATATCATTATTGCTCTGTCGGGAGCGATGGAGCATCTTTAATAGTAACTGTGAATTTTGATAGAAACTACAATGATAAACAACGTATTCACCGGTTTAAATCAACATATATGTTTTCCACCATACTGATTGTTTTCACTATTTCTCCCCAATGGCAGCTCCAGCATATGGACCTCTTTTGTTGGCCTGTGAGGATCTTGACTAAGCTTTAGTTTGAAGACTTTCGCTGGCAATCCAAAATGGTAAATATCTCAAAAGGATGTCTCCATCAGATTAGTGACAACTTGAAAAATAGTGACAACCATCAGGATAATGAGTCCGTGACATTATCAGTATAGCAACAACCGATGGCAATCATTCCTCGATAGGGACCATTTGTTGTATATGAATTGTAAAGTTCTATCGGGAAAAATATGATCAATATAGTTTATCCTGACCAAATAAAGTATCATGTTAAATAATTTTGAATATTTTTCATTTGCCCTTCCAACATCCCTACCCCCATTCCCAATCCCAACCAGTGCAATCTAAATCCAGGACGTTAGAAGAGATGTTGTAGAATGGAAAATGTCTTTTTATAAGAAAAATATCCATTATAAAAAAATATAGAATATTTATGAATAGGAAGAATAGGTTTCAGTGAAGTATTTGAAAAAAACAAATTTGACAAGGTTAACTACATAATAAGAATGGATTGACTGGTTTTATTGATTTTGAATTATAATTATTGTGATGGCTATGGACAATCATTTAAAGGAGCAAAATGCTGGATTTTGAGAATTTCAAGAGGCCCAATGGGCTGAAATAGCAAGGCTAAGGCTTTGGTGCAAGTATTGTACACTTCTATAATGACTTCTTATTATAACAATGATTTTGAATTATAATTGTATAAATGGAACCTGAATTAAAATTAATAAGCGTCCAGAGGGGAGCTTTTTTATGATATTGTTATAATAATGATTAAAATAATTTTATTTTTTAATTAATTTGTTTTATTTATTATACTATATTTTTTTCATCGTAATAAGCAGGATAGTGGCAACCAGCAGGATAGTGGCAGCCGGCAGGATGGACACAAACACCAAGATAGTGACAACCACCAGCATAGTGACAACCGATGGCAGACGTTTCCTTGATTGTGGCTATTAGTGATAAACAGAGCTCCATTCAGGTAATAATAATAGTCTTTATTTCCTCCAAACTGAAGATTACAACATCACATTATAATAATGTTATGTAAATAAATGCATAATATGCTATATTAAAATTATGAGAAAAATGTTTTGCAAAACAATTTGTTTATTAAACATGTAGTAGTAAGTACATCTGTTTTATGTTACATTCAGTCAGATTATAGAGTTATTGGCAAATGAATATTCAAGTAATTGGTGAATAAATAACTGTGTTAATAATATACAATTACAATTTATTAGATTAGTTATTGTAGACAGAAAACATGTCGTAGATATTTATTACACAGACAAAATTTTAGGAGGCTGCAGTATGTTAAGAGTTGTGCCATTTAGTACCTTTTTATAGTGCTATCTCACTGGAACATCTCACTAAAGATACCAAACAAACACACCCAACCTTTTACATTATACTGACAAAGGCAAACCAGTCCTACCACTCTCTTTACCACTTTATAGACTATGGTGTCTTGGCCAGGGGTCAAAAAAGGGATTGCGTCAAGGGAGACTCGGAAGAAGCATTAATGTAGCACATTTATTCATTCAAAAGAAGAAAACCTACTTTTTCATCAAAACAGAAACCTCCATAATTTAAAAATATTGTTTAGTTTTATAATATAATCATATTAATATTGCAGAAGATAAAATTCTAAATTCTTTTCTCTGCTTTTATTTTCCAATTATACAATTACATGTAGTAGTATTTTCCAAATAATGAAGGACTTTAGATTATAACAATAAAGACACGTTTGTTAATGTGATGTTTTAATCTATAAGAGCCAGTAGGATCATCTTTAGCTCTTGCATTAAGCAGTATATTTTTGAAAATCATTCTTATAATGAATAATCTTCCAAATGTCCTGCATAATCTATCTTATGCAAAGTTTGAAGATAGCCATTGTAGTAAACAAACTATCTGATATCATGTCTTGTTTTTTGAGTACCTGTAACTTGTTTTCCAAATTTTGTTTTATAGAATATAGAAATGTGAAGTTCTCTAATCCTTATACTAACTCTACAAGACATTGACAAAAAACCTCCCAACTGACAGGACACAAATGACTAGACGGGACTGACATGGGAGTCGCGTACGAACTGACCCTATCATTAAAACTACTAATTCACATTCCCACTACAAAGGACTTCTTTCCTATACTCTATAGTTAATGATATAACCATAAAATTGTATATATTATTGTTTAGTGATTTATTTGTTAGTTTAATGAAATAAAGTAAGTTAATTGAAAACAAAAAAATAAATTGAAAATATTGATTGGAAATAAGTGTTGATTTCAAATTTTTATTCTTCTACAAATACTGGTTTGAGCTAAATTATGACCATCTGTCTTGTAGACCAGAAAATATATTCTTGTTTTTTTATGCTAAAATAAATTTTCCCAAGAAAATCATGGTAATGCAATAATCATTGAATTTTCAACATGATTGGAATTTTGACAGAAGTCCAAGATGTAGCAAGAATTATAACATTATGTCATTGATAAAGATCTTTAATTAAGTAGTTATCTTCCTTTTAAATATAACCTAGATATCAATATTTTCAATCCTAAATTTATAACAGCATTTAATCAATATAGTGAACAAAAAAAATAAAATTTAGATTATGGAGGTTATAACTGTTATTTTGAAATAAGTGTATTTAATTTATGAATAATTTCAAAAGATGCACCCTGTTCAGCATAATTACATGTGTCATTTAAGAGTTTTGCAGAGCTTGAGGCATCTGTCAATAATCAAGCGTCTACACAAAACAAACCATAAGTTGTCTCCCTTATCATAAGTTGTCTCCCTTATCATGAAGTTAAGACATGAACCTGCCATCTTAAGAAATCAACTTTATTTGTTTTCAATATTCTTTGGAGCGAGACCGTATCATGGTAGTTTAATGTGCAATTAGTGATCATTTTGAGGCAGGTTCCATACAGTACTAGAACAGTATCTGAAATAGGAATTTCAGTGGTACATATTCACTGGGTCTCTTGATAATTAAATATTTTGTATAATTGTGGTACTGGCTCCACAATATTATTATACAAATCTAAACATTCTAAATTAGAAAACATTTTGTCGAAGTACTGTCCCACAATCTATAAAGCTTATTATTTTGTTCAAAACTATTGGGTTTTCATTTTTACATTTTAATGAAGCTAAAAATAATTATAATTTTTAGCAAAATAGCTGAAAAAATTACAGTTTTATCGTCTTAAAAAATCAAGCACACTGACCCTCTATTTTCATGATTGTTATATAAACAGCAACTTGTTTGCTTTTGAACTGCACTTTTTAGCTCACCTGGCCCGAAGGGCCGATGAGCTTATGTCATGGCGCGTCGTCCGTCGTCCGTCGTCCGTCCGTCCGTCAACATTTCCTTTAAATCGCTTCTAGTCATAGAGTTCAGCATGGATTGTAACCAAATTTGGCCACAAACATCCATGGGGGAGGGGAAACAGAACTTGTATAAATTTTGGCTCTGACCCCCCGGGGGCAGGAGCGGCGGGGCCCAATAGGGGAAATAGAGGTAAATCCTATAAATCGCTACTTGTCCTAGAGTTCTGCATGGATTGTAACCAAATTTGGCCACAAACATCCTTTTTGGAAGGGGAACAGATCTTGTGTAAATTTTGGCTCTGGCCCCCCGGGGGCAGGAGCGGCAGGGCCCAATAGGGGAAATAGAGGTAAATCCTATAAATCGCTACTTGTCCTAGAGTTCTGCATGGATTGTAACCAAACTTGGCCACAAACATCCTTGGGGGAGGGGAAACTTGTATAAATTTTGGCTCAGACCCCCGGGGGCAGGAGCGGCGGGGCCCAATAGGGGAAATAGAGGTAATTAAATCCTTTAAATCGCTACTTGTCCTAGAGTTCTGCATGGATTGTAACCAAAATTAGCCACAAACGTCCTTTCGGGAAGGGGAACAGAACTTGTATAAATTTTGGCTCTGATCCCCCAGGGGCAGGAGGGGCAGGGCCCCATAGGGGAAATAGAGGTAAATCCTTTAATTCGCTACTAGTCATAGAGTTCTGCATGGAATGTAAACAAATTTGGCCACAAACATCCTTTTTGGAAGGGTAACAGATCTTGTGTAAATTTTGGCTCTGGCCCCCTGGGGGCAGGACGGGTGGGGCCCAATAGGGGAAATAGAGGTAAATCCTATAAATTGCTACTTGTCTTAGAGTTTTGCTTGGATTGTGACCAAATTTGGCCATAAACATCCTTGGGGGAAGGGGAACAGAAGTTGTATAAATTTTGGCTCTGGCCCCCTGGGGGCAGGATGAGTGGGGCCCAATAGGGGATTCAGAGGTTAATATTAAAATTCCTTCAGAAAAGAAACAATGAACCTGTATTCAGAACATTTTTTGGCATTACAAACCAGGTGAGCGATACAGGCCCTCTGGGCCTCTTGTTTTTGTGAAGCACTGAATCTGTGAAAATTGTAAAAAAAAAAAAAAAAAAAAAAAACAAAAAAAAAACCTTTTCATCTTCACAATTTAGCAGATATAGGGGCAATATATATACAAGTTCAAATTCTATATTCTTTTCCTGTTTTAGGATTGTATAAGTTCTGCAAAATTTAACATGCTTAGTTTTTCAAAACAGTATTTCAGTATAGAATGAGCTTTAATGCCACCGCCACAATTCGCATCAAATAAGTATCTGATTCATACAATGTAAAAGCTAAAATCAAGCACACTATCATATTCCTTTTATTCCATTGTCAACTTTGATATGAACTCCTTTTTCCAAAAATCTTTATTAGAAAAACTGTTAAGTCATCAGAAAAAAAAAATTCACCAGAGCATCCTTAAAAAGCGCGTTTAAAATATTTCTATACAATATACCTTATTATCAGATCATGGTCAGATTAGAATGACAGTGGTCTGAAGTCTCTGAGAAATATGGCTTGTTGATTGACATTCGGACAAATGGCAAATTTCTGGATTTCTATAATTCCAGATGTAATGTATGTATGGTGTGATATCTACTTCTATATATACAGTCATTATAATTTAATCATGAGAATGTTTGTTTTATTGGATGTTGCAAGTGTTCGAGTTCAATTTCAAACAATTTTATTGACAAATATCAGAGATTTAAATATGGAAATGATTAGACAGCATGCAGGCATTGTCTATATTTGTGCAGGAACTAATGGTGTTTTCTCTGTTGTAGAATATGGAATGATTTCTGTGTATATAAGTTGCAATGTTCAAGACTTGGTGTAGGATCCTAGAGGACCAGCATACATTGGACCTAACTTTACGAGATGTCCTATTTTGGAGGTTACAGTGTTTATACCGTGTCTACAGATGTTTCTTAGATGTCCACTGGATGTTTATTCCTTTTAAGACTGTTTAATGAAGACTGTCTTATTCGTTAATATTTGATAAAAACTATCTTATTCGGTCATGTAAAATAAGGACTATCTTATTTGGTCATATTTTTGTTTCGCAGCCTTCTTAAATCCAGCATTTGAAATCTTAAGCATTGAGTGCTGGTGCACCTCCTGCTAACCTGCACTGCAGGATTTTTCAGGTTGGGTGGCTCGCTTGGTTTCACTCATATATACATTTTACATGTCCAATAATACCAATCCAGCAGCCTAATACAAGTTCAAAAGAATGTCAGTCTTGTGTTCTTATTTCAATTAAAATATTTAGAAATGACATAATTTGTATTCGGATAAGGTACGAAGCAGAACATACATATCTTGTCTACACTGTCGGAGTAACTTCAAAATGAATTTGGATCTTAAAGACATTTGTTTCTAAGTATCCAGTGTAGTCTTGATCCTTATAAACGAATGCAGTGTGTAATCCGTGTTAACAGTTCATCTCCCTATTTAACTATCTGATGCAGTGAGAGTAAACTCGCGCGCTAATTAGGACGACGGCGGGAAGCATAAGACGACCCGCGTTATGAAAATCAAAATTTATTTTAACTTCGAAACAAAATTTGTCACATCAATTTTAAAGTAAATAGTCTGGCAAAGGAAAACTAAAGTCTGTAATATTAGTGCTAATATATCCAGTATAATTTCTTAAGAAATAGAAAAATAAAATTTCCATCAAAATTCATCTGCACATGAAGAAATTAAATTACATTATAGGAATCCTAAAACGTCCTATGTCTGTGTCGACATTTTCACACAGTTAGCAGTTTATTTTTGTTACTGTGCTCAATTTACACAGTGCTTTTTCATAAATTCAATGGTCAACACTTAACAGGTATTTACTGTTATTTTGATATACTACATGTATAAAATGACTTTTGGAAGGCCAATGATTGCATTTAGACTGGTTTTCTTTGTCCGACTATTCACTTTAGATGTGGGGTTCTTTCAAATTTTGCAGTGTTAATACAGGTCTAGGTATATTTCTCCTTGATGTGCAATTTTCATCTATTTCGCCTTTTTTAAAAAGGAAGAAAGGACCTAAAATGATAATTTCTAACAATATTCTGGGGTTTGTGTCAAAGGGACTCCTTGTATCCACCATTTGAACATAATTTTGATTTTTTGAATATATTTGCTAATGAAAAAGAATTCATTCTTTATTATGCCATGCGAAACGCGTTCAAACACTTTTTGGGACCAATTACAACTTTCCAATTGCCCCTCCCCCCCCCTTCCTACGCCCCTTACTGACGCTAATACAACAATTTCAACCGACTGACATTATAGACACTCTTAAATCCTTATCGTTCAATAAACTAGTAGGACGCGACAGTCAGCCATGATGGCTGACTGTCAGCCATAACATGCTAAAACACACAGCATCTTCTATTGCATTACCCTTATTTCTAATATTCAGATCTTCCTTGGATACTGGTATCTTCCCAAAACAATGGAAATTAGCTGTAGTTATGCCACCCTTTAAAAAGGCAGATAAGCATAATTCTACTTACTATAGACCTATATCTCTTTTCAGTACAATAAGAAAAGCTTTTGAAAGATTTGTAGTCAAATATCTAAACAATTACTTCATACTTCACTCATTTATAAATATCAGTCAGGTTTTCAACCTGGACATTCATCATCTCACCAACCTATTGAAATATACCATTCCCTATGTGGAAATATTGAAAAAAATGCACTCAATATGTTTAGTTTTCTGTGATATTTCGAAAGCATTCGATCGTGTGTGGCACAAGGGACAATGTTTAAACTAGCAAAAATTATGGTATAGGCGGAAAGTTGCTAAATTGGTTAAAAAAATACATCAGTAATCGGAAACAGCATGTTTTTGTAGGAGAAAGTAAATCTTCCATCAGATCTACAAATTCTGGTGTTCCCCAAGGTTCAGTATTAGGTCCGTTCCTTTTTATATTGTATATTAATGATATTTCTGACATTCTCGAAAGTCTGTCTAAATTATTTGCTGATTTGGAATTAGAAACTAAAATTAACAACGACCTTATGAAAATTCAAGATTGGGCAAATTTTTCGGTCTTACTCTGAATATAATGTAACACGCTGAGTTTTTGGTTACTATTCTGAATATAACATGAACACACTGAATATAATAATAATCGTGACACGCTGATAAACTCGAGAGTTGTTGGTTAAAACTACCCAAAAACGAGGAAATTCAGAGTTTTATATTCACCAGTGATAGTTTACAGTTCACAAATCATTTATAATTACGTGTATGCAGGTACAGTGAATACCTGTATCCCAAGGTACATATGTACACTTTTGTACCAATTACATTTATATATTGGGTAGACTACTCATGTACATGTACATCTACGTATACGTACATATAGTAAGATATCGTATTTTATAATGTATGTGTAAACACTAAAACAGATCTACATGTACATGTATGATTAAAATGTCTCTTGACAACATGTGTCATATATGACACTTCACATTATTATATGTTCATGTCATCACTTTTAGTTAATAATCTTCTAATAAATATACACACCTTAATACAGATTTCGTATATATCACTAAAAGAGGCCGCGGTGGCCGAGTGGTTAAGATGTCCCGACATATTACCACAAGCCCTCCACCTCTGGGATGCGGGTTCGAATCCCATGTGGGGCAGTTGCCAGGTACTGACCGCTGACCGGTGGTTTTTCTCCGGGTACTCCGGCTTTCCTCCACCAACAAACCTGGCACGTCCTTACATGACCCTGGCTGTTAATAGGACGTAAAACTAAACAAACCAAACCAAAAATATCACTAAAATGACAATGACAGTACAAGCAAATTACACTCCTCAATACGGTCCGTTTATGGAATGATTTCGCAATTTAAATTTAATTGACCGATCGTCCCGATCGCATAGCTGTGCGCAGGATGTACGCATGCAGTTTTTGGAACGTTGTGCGGTCACACAACTGTATTTTTTCTCTTCTTGCTAACGCACCTTTGTCTTCCTAATCCTTTACACTGCCTTACCCTCTGATTATACCGCAGCCAATCAAAACATCTAGAACACAAATGGGCTTGTGTATTGTATGGTAAATATATAGTTTCTGAGAATACGTTTTGATTTAGGGATTATTTATTATAAATTGAAGAGATAAATTATTATTGATAAGATAATGAGAAGATTAATAGGCAAGGATTATAATTTTCTAGTTCTTTGGTTAACATTGGAATTTTGTGATTACCGGAAGTGATTCAAAAATACATTTCAGTATTTGGTCTTGAATGAGTTATGAAGGTTATAAAGTTTAAGTAGTCTGAAAATTGAAGCATTGATGTCACTATTTTTTAACTTCATCGGGGTATGAAGAGAATTTTTGTTTGCAAACTGTGAATGTGCGTAGCGGATTTTCAAAAAATTTGCGAACAAAATTTATTTCATACGCCGATGAAGTTAAAAAATAGTGACATCTATGCTTCAATTTTCAGACTACTTGATAACATAAAATATTTTTAAACGTACGATTCCATTGATTTTCCAATGGATTATTTTTTCTAAATCAATACGCAACATCGACGTCTCGATTGGGACGTCATATACATGATAACAGCGGCCGTTTTCGATTATACGGTTTGACTGGTTGGACCTAGTTGTTCGTTTATTAATTAAAGACGGACCTGGTGAATTTATATTGTTTTCAGACGAGCCTTGACAAAGCCCTCACAGGCCTGTATTAAAAACTGCAGGTCCGTCTGGATTTATACTTGAAATAATGACTTTTAACTAACGGTCGAACCGGTTGTTCCGAATAAACGAAAACGGCCATGGGGTTTTAGCGCCATTCTCGGATTTTTTCTTCATAGTATATGAAGAAGAAAAAATTAGCCAATCAGACAGTCTGTTTCGTATGAAAGCAATAAAAATATAATTATAAGAAAATGATTAGCCAATCAGACAGTCTGTAGTTATAAGAAAATGGCAGACTATAGTTACTATCTCTTTCTCTCTGAGTGATCTTGTTCGAGTTATCTTTCTTGTGACAGAGACTAAGCAAATGATCTAGTTAGCAATATAGAGCGTCGTCTATTTCATTATTTTTATAAATGTAATATATTTATGCAGTAATTGCACGATGATTTATGTTTTGATGTAATCATTTCTGTTTATGAAATCAAAAGAATAATGGAACTCGGTGGACAAGACAGCGTTTACCATAAGGAACGGTTTTTGTCAAATATGAAATGATTATTTTTCAAATGAAGCAAAGTACATAAAAGTAAGTATATGGAGAGGTAAACGAGATGAAACATAACTGTTATAAGTAAAGCAAACAATATAAATGTCAAACTCAGACTAAATAAATAAATAGATATATTTTTATTTAACAATACAAGAAATATTCAAACTTTATTATCAAACATGTATACGATTTACAATGTGTACAATTTATTTTTAATAATGGATGAAACACCAAACAGAGTAATATCAACTAAATCAATAGGATACAATGAAATGACTTTAGAAATAAAATAAATAAGGTCGCAATTTTAGTCGCCTTTTAACATTCCTAAACGAGTTGTCGTTCTTATTACACTCGTATCACCGTATGACTGTAAATAGCACAGGGACTTGTAACGTAGGTTGTGAGAAAGTCTGTTGTGTATACATGTGTACTAGGCCTATATACTATATAAAGTATATAACCTTAGGCCTAGTACACATGAATACACAACAGACTTTCTCACAACCTACGTTACAAGTCCCTGTGGTAAATAGTGTTAATTACATTTCACTATTACAGGGAGAAACAATACACATACCGCAGATTCCCAAAACATTGGTGAGATTAGTTGTTAATGGAAAGTTTAGATCAACTAACCAATCAAATTATCAATGCTACATTGACAGAGGCCTTGGAATATCAAAAATCGAGTTTGGTAAGTTTACAGAGTATCGAACGTTTTAAGTTTGCACTGAGTACCACATAAAAGGCGGCGTTATCATTTTCTCGCAGTATAGTACATTCATGTATCTGATTATTAATTTTATATAAAACTGGATAATTTTACAGTCATTTTATATTATAATATCCATTATCACACATATACGCATGCACACACGCTTGATTTGTTATGAGAGTATCATAAATGTATATAATAGCTGGAATTAATGTGTTATGTTATTTGCTGATATATTAACAGAAAATTATTGTAGGATACGTCTAATGCTTCCCCATATCCGCCTGGTCTTTTTTGCTGCATTTGGGGTTACCATATATGTGGAGTATAGTTCAATTTTTTATAGGTTTTGATAACGACTTTCCATGATTACTGATCGGGTCCAAATAGGAAAAAAACAAAACAGGTTTCCTTTCTATGATAATATCATATTGTTATGCAACTACAATATAAGTTAATGGGACTTGTCCACAAAGACATTCTACATGTTCAAGTAGTTTACGCTTTAATAACGTAGAGTGTGTAAAGAAAATTCTGTGATCAATTCTATATTGTAAGCTTTGCAATTTCGAATTATGTGTTGCAATAAACAGTAACGTGTAAATCTCTTCCCACAGATCGTAAGGAAATGTCCAAAATAACATGACATCTCTCCTGGGACATTACAGGATTTTTTTGTAATATTGAAAAAGGTCGAAAAGGTTTTTCGTTTTTTTATAACGAAAAAAATAAGTTTTCATATACAAACAGATTCAATATTTTTTTCCATAATTATGCAGTAATTATTCCCTTCCACTCTTTAGGTATAGCTCTTATGAGACTAATGAAGTTCATAAAATTAAAATGAATTCGATATTTTTATTCAAATGTATGAAATAAAAAAAATCCCATAACGGTCTATAAAATCCTTAATATAAAAATACCTTCTTGACAGTTATTTGAAGAATATTGTTTTTCTTTCAATTTTCATCATATTGTTGAACAATAAGGACTGAGATAGAATACATTGTGGGGCTGTGAGGAGGTCTTCATTGAGATATCCCCATATTTGAAAAAATTCTGCCCAAAACTACCAATATTTTGCTTCTTTTTAATTTCCAAAACACCATTTTTGGTTAACGTCCAATTTTATCACCACCGAAACTTTCTTTATCATCAATTAGAAGGTTTTTTTCCAACCTGCTTGATTATGAACATTTAAACATTTTTTAATCCGTATAAGCGTTAATGTTTTACAGTAAGTAAAGACATCGGGAAAATTCAGTTCTCCCTCTTTATATTCACTGTTTAAAAGGTTTCTTTTTATCAACTTTATTATTCCACATAAAATTGTAAAATAGGGTTTCAAATTGTTTTAATATCTTTCGTGGAAGGCTAGGGAGGACTTTTTGAACTATGATTTGAAACGCCGTCCCTATTATGGAGAAGTTTCTAAAAGACCAATGAGATAGAGAAGCTTCAATTGGCTGATATTTTTGAGTAAAAAAAAATCTTTAGGAAGTCTTTGATAAATCATGCGAGATTTCTAGAAGCTTGAACTTACCACGGTGATTCCAGGAAATGTTTTGCCTCTGTCACATACATGTAGTTATTTGAAAACAAATACTATTACTTAGTGTTTATTACCGTCAAAGAAACATCCTTAGTGTGCGAGAGTCTCAATCTTTCTTGTACCGAATGTATGTCCATATTTCATCCAATTGAAGTTTTTTATGTCCACATTTTATGTAGTATAATTGCATGTATGTCAGAAAAGACAAGCCACACTGTTATATTAGGAGCATACCGTGCAATTACCAAAGACATTTCGATTTACATAAAATTCGAAGAGTGTTCGGCGACGTGTTTGCTCTCGGGCGTCGGCACGTGTCCAGGTGGTTTAATGCCAATGGATTTAACTAGTTTTAAACCTTATCCGCAAACATTGATTTCGATCGATATTTAATTCACTACAACGGTGAAATCCTCGGTGATTCTACCTTATGTAAACCAGTCGATTTAATCACTGAAGATTAAACCGTCTTAGGAAAATAAATATTGATCAAAATTAATATTTGCTGTGAGGCCTGACTTGTACATATACACATTGCGAGGAACATAGGTTACGTGATATATCTATATTTTAATGCATTGCGGTTTCAATAACTTCAAATTTCACAAAGTTGCGTCCTTGAAGTTCCTTACCACAGTAATTACAGTTTTGAAATGTCTGTAAATGTGAGCCTGAAGTGTTGAGGACACAAACATCTTGAGAGGTGCAGCCTTTATTGAACGCACCCCAAAACCCTGGTGCATTGGAAACACTTTTTTGTACAAATCATTTATTTTTTCCTATCCTTGCCAAACGTCCTAGTATCATTAACAATTGATGACGGTTCATTCTGATTTATCCGCCACGTATGCGTTTGATGAGTATGTTCGTGTTGCGGGAGACTGTGGTATTATTTCGTGAAACTCTTGCCTACTTTGTAGTGCAACTTCACTGACTAAGAAGCAAACTTCGGGGGACACCAAGAAAGATTCTGTTCTGGGTAGACTATGGGGATAATGGGAAGACAAATTACATTTCTGTTTCAACAAAGAGTAGAAAACCACTCTTTATACACCCAAAATCTATCTGACGATTGCAAACGCTTCCCTCGAGTTATACTGAGGTTATGCAAATGGAGACATTAGGAAGAAGAAAGAGGCAGTTCTAGCTGCAATATTGTAGCTCAAAAGACTATTAGAAAATGGTGTCGTCTTTAGAGCTACAATTGGTGCCTATTACTGCTAATGGAGCAAAGTAATGATTATGCAAACCATTATAAAACGTTTGTTTGCATTTTATCGTACTTATTTGATATCGCTTGCCTACTAGGCATTAAAACTGAACCACATTTAATATCAAATATTTATCGAGGTATTATTTTTTTACATAATACATATGAAGATTCTTCTGCAGAGAATTTAAACGGCAAGTCTACAAATTGTGAACTTGACGTCTTGTGAGCGGTACGGTAGATATAAAGAATGGTAGTTATGTTTTGGACAAAAATAATATGTAAATGAATGTATACGCATAAAATAATTGGAAACCTACGAAAAAGTATAGAAAACTGTGCCCGAGTGATTTTCGGAGGCAGTGCTCCACTACGACACATAGGGACCAATTCGTACCTGACCGAAAGGTATAGTAGGCCGGGTTCGTATATTCGTTCTAAGGCAGTTCCAAACATGCACTTTATACTCGATCAGTAGTGCGATAGTACCACAGCTTCTTCCTTCAATCGACCAGCTAGCAAAATCGATAGTTTAGTCACGAAAATGACAGTAGGTTAAAGTAAATCAAAGCAAATCACTGAGCAATATTCAACATGATTCAAACATATTGGAATATCTGTGGATCCTATTACTCTGTTGGTTTATATGTTGTGTCACTATGGTGCTTTTTGTTGTCTTTGATGTTACGTCGGTAGCATAGGTAGTTTCATTGGTGTCATTAAATATAACATTTTATATTCAATGTTAAAGTCACACAGTTCGTTCTATTTCACCAGCCTTTTTCTTATTCAGAGATTGTTTAGCATTTTTTGTCGTCAACGTTCATTGTATATCTTGAACGATATTTAGTTGATGTTAAGATTGCATTTCAACGAAATCCCACTTGAATTAATTAGGCTTCAACACACATTTTTAACTATTTTGTTTTTCTTGTACTTTCTCAATGATTTCAAAATACTTTGTTTATTTGATTTCTTACAGCACCCACGGGGAAAGTGGTCGCTGCTAGCCAGGCAATGCTATTTATGATGTGTTCTATAAACAAAGAAATGCTAGCCAGAAATAATTGTAGAATTCATTTGGGGGAAGTACATAGATATTGTTGTAACGGTGAACACTCTCAACCACGACAGAAGTGGGTCTATTGTAGAAAGAGTTAAAGTCTTAAGTCACTTACCGTCACAGACAGTTCCGATTCTGTGATCACGTGATCTCGTTTCCGCGGGAAACACATTGCGATACATTAGGGAAATTGGATCCCTGGTCATGTTTGAGAGAATAAAGGGAGAAATGGATGAAACAATCCCATCACATTACATCCGATACGGAGGAATGAGGAGCCACAGGAGAGACAAGTATCGCCCATTAGTGGACGCTTTTCTTTCCAGAGACATTTGACACATCCTTTACGGTTGCGTCTATGTAATGTAGTGTAATCTATGTCACCTCGACACTTACAGGGGCAACTAGACTCTTCGATATATCTATATAAAAGAATGGAAATCTATCAAACACTATTAGAACCTTCACAATGCCGAGTCCTATCTCTTAGTGTGTCGCCGAATATTCCTTTATCGAAAGTATGTAATATCGTATGTATGCATTAAACATGTTTGTGTTGAAAGCATTTGGAGTTCAAACACTTTCTGTTTTGTAATTAAGGGTAATTCATCTCTCAGAGGATATTTAATGCATTTTGTACGATATTTGATATTTCTTTACGTCATTTCAATAGCTTTCTTCGTGTTCAAACTTTCATTTAAAACATGTTGTGTAGGATTCCCAGAGAAACTTCTAATGTAAATTGGAATAACCATTGATATCAAACATTCGTTGACGGTTTTCCTAAATAAACCTGCGAAATATTATTTCAGTGACTATTTCCCGATTACAAACTCAAACACTACATACAATGTATATAGAAGTGAAGTAAGTTCTGATCATTCTACTTAGAATTAAAATTCAATTGTTAACATTTGCTTTTATGCAGTTAA
Source organism: Argopecten irradians (assembly GCF_041381155.1). Lineage (NCBI taxonomy): Eukaryota > Metazoa > Mollusca > Bivalvia > Pectinida > Pectinidae > Argopecten > Argopecten irradians. The sequence continues at coordinate 146,384 of NC_091140.1, read as the reverse complement.
GTGATTTTTAATAATAGTGAATGCTATACAGTATGGTGTCTAAAACGTAATACAAACAATGAATCTCGGCACTTCACACAGAGTGAAGTAAATACAGTAAATAAAGTATACTTGAATCTAAATAGACACCTTCCCGTGTCTTTATAAACCCATTAGTTAGCTGGACAGGGATAAACAGCCATCTGCCTAATGCAACCAATGTTAACAGTATCTTGGATGACCGTTCAAGAAGAAGTTCAATAATTTCCTTTTTAAAGACGTCCTATGGAATTCAATTGAAGTCCAATTTCTGAGGGCGATATTAAATCAAGAACATTAAGAGATTAACTGGAGAATTTCTACCTGATAATTAGATTCAGTCATCACCGAGATATCAATAATTTTGGTTAAACGCCTCCGTTAATCATTCGTGATTTCTAATGTAGATACGGGAACAGGTGTCCGTACTGGGTTATCGAATCATCTAGATTGTCTGATATCGTAATTGTCAATCTCTTCTCCAAAGGCATGCAAAGAAACGGGACAATGTTTTATAGCTCATATAGGCATACTTGCATGCGCCAAAATCTGTCTATTTTAGTGCGCCTAAGACTAACATCATTACAGGACCACATCAAGGTATACGAAAATGTTTCGATATTAAATTATTTTTGGCAATTCAAGCTACGATTAATTGCTATCTTTATTATAAAAAAAGGTACTTCCAAGTTTTTGATGACGACTAACATTTGACTTTATCAAAATTGTTTTGCCTTTTTTATTGAATGATAATAAGGCACTCAATATGAGTTTTGGGAGAGCACATCTAAACTGATCACTAGATCCAGTGTAATACAAAAACACCAGTGAAGTTGCGAAGAATACTTTTAGTATTTTAGACCTTTGCCACATCGAAATACTGCTAGATAGACACAGATGGATGAGTCGATCAATGAAGCAAAGTGGTACATGTAGATGTGTACACTCATTTGTTTAATTATCCATCAGGGTCGCATGTCTGTTTGTTGCTGTGAAGTGACCAGGACACTGGGGTCGTTCTATCAATAGGTCCCTGTTTTAGGACCGTAGTAATTAGGATTATTGCTTCACCACAAATATCCGATCTCAGCAGGATCCCTAGGGGTTGGATAGGGTTATATCTGTCCCATTGAACTAGTGTCCTATTACAATTCTATTGCTACATTATTTTTCTCAATGTACTAACTCCCAGTGGATCCGAATCATATGACTGCACAATATTCCTCTATAGGAATGGCATTAGTCACGTGATCTGGTAATTATCCAATCGCTTTGAACATTGTCTACTGAATCTGAAGCAATAAAATAACTAGCATTTGTATCAGGAATGCATTTTGGTACCTGGACATTACTTGATAAAATTATAAAATAAGCTTGAGGTGACATTGACTTTACATAAATTTATATTGAGCGTTTGGCCCTGTTAAATTATGTTAAAATGGTAAGATTAATTTTTTTTAATTTGGTTTGAGTATTTGATGCAACACTTCTGGTCCTCATGCGATTTTATATTTTCCTGCAAACATTTGTGTATTTGCATATTTTGGCATGATTCAAACGTATCTTGACGAAGACATTTCTGCACGTCACGCACAAGGCGTATATTTAGTTATGTTAATACATATACTTGATTTTTAATTTTTGTTGAACTGCACAAGAGCTGTGATTTATAAACTTACCAAAACAAACAACCGTCATATCACATGAGACATTATACAATAACATGTTTTGAAATCATATTAAGGAACTAGAAATTTTATCCAATCGTTTGTGTATCATAAGTAGATATGGACTCTTCCAAATCTTACCTTGAAGCATCATTTGCAGCGTCCCAAAATGCTTATAAGATAAATTTTGTCTACAAGAGGTCTTCAATTATTGCAGTTACAAATGTTTAGTGTTAAAGTCTCCTCAGACAATTCCAGAATTGGGAGATATGTGCCGCACTACGTAATATCGCTGTATTTTACAATCATTTCCGCCTATCTAACTCTTAATAAGTTGCGTGATCACTGCATCTGTTGACGTAATTATCGTCTGCTCATGGTCATACAGACGCTTAAATATGGCAGTTCTATTATCTGGAAGTTGATTTAGATCGTTAATAGCGGGGGCTGACACTAAAATTTGTTCAAGGCCGCTCCCGTATAATATCAATTAGAAATAAAGAAGAACTGGTGGTGACAGAGTTATGTAACAACGTGACTACGATTTGTAATTTAGTTGGAAACCACATGGTAAACGACACACGAAATTCAACCATGAATCGCCAATCAGCATATGTCATTACCATTGTTGACAAGGCTGCAGTTGTTTTTTGATTGGATCTAATTAAACACTTTAATTAATGTAAAAAGAGTTCTAACCACGATGTCCTTTATTAGCAGAGAAACAAAGAACGATAACTCAAAGACCTAGAATTACATTGAATACCAAACAGGGATATGGATATTTATCCTTCAACTGTCCCACATACTGACCGATAACTACTGCCGGATAAACTTATCCGTCAATACGAAATGCTTTATCCGTCAATACGGTCACGTGAATTTGTTACATATCTAACAGACCTTTTTCTAACTTGACCCAGAACTTGAACCTTCCGGTGAATGAAACGTCATTCAGTCCTGCTAAAACGTGACGTCACATTCATCGGAATGACGTCATTTTTACGATATCGAAAATCTCGAATGGCGGTGTCGTCTTTTCTTGGTTCATGGCAAAGGTATGTATTGTAAAGTAATTCTTTAATGGGTATTTATTGTTTTTTGAGTATTTTCTTTTCTTTTCAGTGATATATCACGCTGAATAGAATTACGGGTACTGTTTGCGAATGCGCTTATTTATTTCCCGCGGCAGTAAAAAGGAATACACTCTCATTCGATTTAGTGAATGAATCTTTACCTCCGCATCAAAGAAGTGTCTCGCTTCGAACGAAACCAAGTAAATAACTGTCAATTTGCTTTCGTTTAAATGCCATAATGGTTGCAGGATAAACAGAATACACGGTTTGTATCTTACAATATAAGGTTTATTTTGGTGCTCGACACGGAAAGCCGAGTTGACTCGGCAAAGCCTCGTCATCTCGGCTTTCCTAAGTCTCGCACCAAAATAAACCTTGTATTGTAAGATACTAACCATGTATTCTCTATTTATTACAATTTCACTGGGAAATATAAATTTTATGGTGAAAATATAAGTAATATTTTCACTGGAGTGAAAATGTCACTTTTGATGTTTTCACTCGCTGTTGACCAATCGAAATGCTGCATTGACAGTGAAAGTATCATTTTGATGGTTACGTCATTAGTTTGTTCACAAAATATCGTCATATCTTTGTGTAGAAATATGACGTTATGCTCACAAAAATACGACGTAATAATCGCAAGGGGCAAATAACTCTGTAAAATACAATGACGGCATAACTTTTTGCGGAACTAATAGTGATGGTCTTCTGTAAATGAAAGCGAGAAAACAAATGTAATAAATAGAATATTCATTGTTTCTTGATGACTACCAGTAATATTTCATCTCCTGGGATGGAAACTTCGCACTCTTGAAAAATATCAAATTTCCCACCTCACTCATACACATATATGTTATGGTAAATTATATCAATGACAGGCCTAAGTAGCGACGCTAAATACTTGTGTAATGCACAATCGATTACTGGTAATAGGAAATTTAAGAAGTAAAAGTTAAAAAAAAAACCACCTCCCTTTTGACCTGGTACCGGAATACCATCAGTAGTTAACCTAAGCAAATCATGTGACCCCGAAAGCTGACCCGGCGTGCAATGGAAGGACCATGCTGATCACGGTATCCCTTGTATCAGGTGAGTATCTTGGAGTCAAAGTTGGAGGCCACTGTAGGATCATGAAAGGCGACTAATGTGTAATATTATCTCCTCTTTTTCTTTCTTTTTCCTAACAATTAAGTTGGTGAACGTTCTTCCCCTGGGTTGCGTTCCCTAGCGGAGGTGACACATGTAATTTTATTCAGCAGGTAGGGTTTCGACTGCTGGCTTGCCATTTATATATAAAAGGACTGTTCAGAGAGATACCATTATATCCATTATATTCACGTCAAATATGATAAATGTAGTGGTATCGCTTTGAAGCATGATGTAGACATGCCTCTATAAAGGCATCAGTTCCATTATTAATTATACAGGATGAAACGACAACAACACAGTCTTCCAAAACATTTAGACATTTACACACACATTGTAATAACATACACGTGTATCCTTAAATCACCTTAGTTGATGATATCGTATGTTAAGTCCAATCAAGCAGAGCAATTTCTGAAACCCGAAGACGAGCTTATGAAATCAGGTATGTTGTGACAGTTCTGATTAAATGTGTAGTTGTTGAATGATTAGTTGTTTCTGAAATTATACTTCGTTATGAAGTTTAGTGTAACGAGTGCTGTATGGATAGGAGTCTGCACCAATACTCATGATATCCATGTAGATATCTGTCGACCGTGGGATAGAGTGCTCTAATGATCTGTGGAAATAAGAAAAGAACACAACAAGAACAATCAAACAAACAAACAAACAAACAAAAACCCAAAAAATCAATAAAAAAAACAACAACAAAAAAACAACATAAACAAACACATTATGAATTCCGGAACCAAAATCCCTAATTATAATTTATCTTATTAGAATGAAACACATTTGTCCAAACAAATGATAAAATGTATAATTAATACAGTGCACAGGAGGTTTCGAGACTGCGATCTAATCGTCCTGCGATTCAATTTACTTGTTGCAAAGACGAGATGTATCATTATAATCTCTTTTAATACCGCTAGGGTCTTTGGCTAAGTGTAGAACAAGTTGATACATATTTTTGTTTAAACTGGTGGAGTGATGTGTTTTACCTGAGGTTAAAGTTCCGTTAGGATGTTAGTGTTGTTTATTGTCTCCTTTCGTACACACCAATAATTACACAATGTTGTACGGATAGTGTCTGTATGATTACTCACGATATCAATGCAGATTTATGAGCACGAAATCGGAAATTAGACAACGCCATTCAAAGAACTAATCGCCGGTCAAGGTCCGGTCCGTGTTTTAATTAAGTAACATCAGCTGTGGAACTCTGTTACGGTTTAAATAAACGATATGTGCAACGGTAAAAGAAATGACCGCGTTATCAAATTGCAATTATGTCAAACTATGATTTTAATTAAGAAACCAAACATCATGATAATAACAATACTAATGAAAACTGTTTACGAGAGACTGCAATATAAGAAAAACTAAATAATAACCTTGATGAATTAGCAACACCGGAAAATACCATAACTGCTATGTAATAAATTACTGACTCCAAAACAAATTTTAATCAAAATCCAAATAACGAAATGATTTAAGATTGATGATCTAATAAGGGAAGGAAAGAAAAAAGGTAAGAAGGTTGTCCTTCATTTTCAATGAAATCATGCATTAATTTCACGTTCATTTGTAGATTGCTATGTCATCTGATTGTAAATGATATCATTCAAAACATCTTATATACATGTAAACCAATACTTAGTTAGGATAAATTAAACCAAACAAAAAGAATGACGTAACGTCAACAGCACAACGACATGGCGACAGCAACAACCTTAGCCTATAACGTCTAATCAATTGTTTCTTGCAGTCGTTATTACTTTACTTAGGTAGACCAGATAATTGTTAATACTGACGACGAGCAAATCTTATCAATGCTGTTAGCTTATTTGGTAATTCATGTGTTTGTCAAATGAAGTAGTACTTTCCCCTACTGTACCCTCGTGGGGTGTCTTAATCTAGCCAAACACCTTGCTGCTGTAATGTTAAAACAAAGCTGCTGTAATGTTAAAAAAAAACTGCTGTAGTGTTAAAAAAACTGCTGTAATGTTAAAACAAAGCTGCTGTAATGATAAAACAAAGCTCCTCTAATGTTAAAACAAAGAACGTGTGTTTTGTCCTTCCTGAACGACTTTTACGTTAGGTAACGTTTTAAGATTCGCGTCTTGACGTCCATTCACATGTTCTCTTAGGACAGTTTGGCTATGATTGACGATATTATCTGACATTTATTCATCATTGCATTGTATGTACATAGCGGGGAAGAGAACCATCACACTTATACATCTAATAGCCGACCACTGGTTTATATATCATAATGCGAGGAATATTGGTATTTACAAACGATTGGTGTCCCCTTTCAAGGGCGCTATATACGAATGTGTTGTGGCAAGGTAAACAACGAATCGTCTGACTAAGAGATACACAATCATCGTATGATATATATTTGAAGCCGATTGTCTGTTATCTTCCTTGTTCCTAAAATTGATGTCTATATTCAATGTTTAGATGTTTGTATTGACCTTATCTTAATCATTCCACATTTGTTATGTTACCGACAAATACCGACTGCAAATCAGTGATTCAGAAAATCGTGTCCCACGACCTGTCTCTGTAGAAACTGATTGTCGCGAGATGAACTTCAAACCGAGCGTAGATAAATTTCCCTTTTGTGTATATATATTGCCTTTAATATGGAGTGAGCTAACCTGCAGCATGTTTCTGTCTGGGAAGTACAATAGGCATTTAATCACGATAGATATGTCAGATTTTACAATTCATTTCTAGACATCACGTCGATATTGATGGATTTTTTTGTTTGTCGGGAACTTTAATAATAGGTCCCCACAGAGACATTTTTAAGGATGGTATACTTCAGATTCCATGATTCATTGCAAAATTCCATGTTTAGTATACCATAACAACCAAATAAATCATCTTTACAAATCATTTCTTAAGTTATGGAGAGTAATGTTGATTGATTTCGTGTTTTTCACGAATCTCGAGATTATGTCTTTCCAAAACACTATTAGAAGTTAATAGTCCAGGTCTTACACTTTACAAATAAAACATAACATTTGATGCATCTAATATGAAGTTATCTTTTTCGATGTTCCTTGTTACAGTATACATATTTAATAGATGCATTTGAAAAACAAACTAATGGAAATTGTTGAATTTCGAGCTGAGCTTGTTGTATTAAATTGAAAAGACGAATGATATTCATCTGCCTGTCAAGACCTTTGCCGTGCACGCTATAAATACGCTAGACATACATGCTTGTAAAATGTCATGTGAAAAATACTTTGGTTGCAAACGCAACGGCATTTTATAATTTAATATATGACACTCAAATACCAAATCAAGTGCAAGAATCCAAAATAGATTGATTATGATATATAATTCTAATTTTGAAATTCTCTATTCAACACGACCAAACAAAATAAAAATGGAACTCTGAACTTCCCAATTACTATCCCAATTAATATATGCAGTTTAGATGATCTTGAATGAAATATTTTATTAACTGCATACTTTTTTCTCCTTTGTTGGTGCGAACGCATTGAAATGCCACTTTTAGTGAATAGGAACAAGATTTCGTTTCATTACGACGAATTGAAAACCCATAGTGGAAACTGGCCATCTGATACGCTCATTCACAATCATGCAACTTAGTGGTCATTTAATGAGTACAAATGTACCTGCTGCAATTAACAATCTACGTTTACGCAACTAACATTATCTATAAATTAGACGCAAAATATATGGTTTGGTTCGATTTATTATATTTATATTCCATTAACAAAAAGTGTCATTTAAGGACGACCTCCCGTATATGTGGTGTCTTGCGTGTGTGTGATGCAAAGTATAATCTATTCAGAAAGCTCATATTTTAACATTTCTTGTTTTATCTTGAAAATGGTCGTTTTTCAGTCGAAACGGGCCAATATGTGCGACTTTATGAGATTGTATTAATATCGTTACAGAAATTTCCAAACGGAATGTGTGACAATTTTATCACTTTGTACAATATGCCATGTTTGGTATTTGTTATTGTTTTCAACCTTGTTACAGTCATATTAAAAGTAGTAATTATATCTGAGGTAGAATGCAATCTCCGTTCAATAGCGTTCGTGATGATATATATATGGCTGAAGTAATTTGCCTCACTAATAGCTTTGCTTTACGGTCGTTTACACAATTTATTTAGAACCTTCAAATTGTGTCACACAACTGTTCTTATCACTGCGGTATTCCTCGTTAATGCTAATAGCATCAATATAATAAATCAATATAATTAAATTAATTGATAAATACCTAACCTAGGAGAATAAGTCAAATCAACAGACAAGTGTTCTTATTGGTATTATCAAGTTCATTAATAAACAGCTCTGGCTTAATGCTGTAAAGATTACAGGCAGTCGGACGACTGTGTCGCACGTCATAGTTCAGTATAACGTGTGTCTGCGGAGTGGGATTGTGTGTCTTCAGTCAGATAGCACTATAAAAATGACACTTTAACATGCTGGACACATCACAAATATACAACATTTCCCCCAAACAATTGGACACAGGGGAGGCCATTCTTAAATGGCCATGGCTGTTAGCCTTATAGCACGTTACATACACAACACATCACACACAGGGGAGACCATTCTTAAATGGCCATGGCTGTTAGCCTAATAGCACGTTACACAAACAACACATCACACACAGGGGAGGCCATCCTAAAATGACCATGGCTGTTAGCCAAATAGCACGTTTACATACACAACACATCACACACAGGGGAGGCCATTCTTAAATGGCCATGGCTGTTAGCCTTATAGCACGTTACATACACAACACATCACACACAGGGGAGGCCATCCTAATATATATGACTGTTAGCCTGATAACACGTTACACACATAAAACATCACACACAGGGGAGGCCATCCTAAAATGACCATGGCTGTTAGCCTAATGGCACGTTACACACACAACACATCACATACAGAGAGGTCATCCTCAAATGACCCTGGCTGTAAATAGCACATTACACACACAACACAGCACATATAGGGGAGGCCGTCCTTAAATGACTCTGGCTGTTCATAGGACGTTACACACACAACACATCACATACAGGGGAGGCCGTCCTTAAATGGCCCTGGCTGTTAATATGACGTTACACACACAACACACATCACATACAGGGGAGGCCGTCCTTAAATGACCCTGGCTGTTAATAGGACGTTACACACACAACACATCACATACAGGAGAGGCCGTCCTTAAATGGCCCTGGCTGTTAATATGACGTTACACACACACAACACACATCACATACAGAGGAGGCCGTCCTTAAATGACCCTCGCTGTTCATAGGACGTTACACACACAACACATCACATACACGGGAGGCCGCCCTGGCCCTGGCTGTTTAAGCTAATAAAAAACCCCAAATAGTATGACAATTTTACACCAGACCTACTGCATATATGTAACACCACTTGTGACATACGATGAGAATGCTTACTAATGAATAGCTGTAAAGCTACGTAATTATTAGGCCTTGGATGTACACAACACTCGAGTGTAAGGATATAAACTACGGAAGTACATTTAACAGGACAGCTAACAAACCATGGTAAACCGAACTCTTCTTTAGAACATGTGATAAAATAGTAGCTCTAATCCACACACTGACAGCGCGGAGTGATCTAACCGGGCAACCACGAGCGTTGCGGAATGAGACCAGTTGTAAATAAACACGAGAAAATTAGAACAACCATACCTCATCTAATACGGCCATCTTATCTCACTGTGGGGCATTTAGCCAGGTGTTCCAGCGTAACTTTTCAGTTATTTCAGAATGTTCTGATGTTTGTTTTTTTTCATTTTTTTCAAAATTTTCTATAATAATAATCATATAAATATGAACACAAAGAGTAATAACTGTTAGGTATTGTATATTTTATCTACACATTCATTTATGCATTTGTTTCATATCTCATCGACATATATTGGTTTCATCCATAGTAATATAAGTTTTAATAATTTCTCTTGAATTCCAATGGCATACGGTATATTTTCTAAACTTTGCTGAATATGAAAAACATCGTGATGTAAATCATCTATCGAATCTATAATAAATTCAGCAAGTATGCTCCAAGGTTTTAGGGTTGAAGATTTACCTTTGCTCACCCCACGCTGCGTAGCTGATTCTCGTCAGAGGTGAGAAGAGTGTGGCGCGGGGTAGTCCGATATTTGGTTCGGTGTAAAAGCCTAACAGCTTTTTGGTGGAGACTAGTTAAATCATCTCTGTCGGTGTGAACTCGACGAATTCTAACACAACATGAAAGACAAATGCGCCAAAATTGCCACAGGTTTTTATTCTGTTTATGAGCTGAAGTGTCTTGTACTTTAAAAGTAGAAGTACAAGTCACCGCTACTACTTGTGTAGTTCATATGCGGTCGGCACAACGTCAGTTGAAACCTCCTCAAATTTTCATTTTTACGTTCGATGTTGGGAGCAATATATGTGCATGTCGTTTGTGACCTTGTGTCTCTAACGATACAGTACATAGACAATACAAATTTGATTTTATTCAGTCAGTCAGATGCCTATCGATAAGATCTATATGACAAGAAACAAGATATCTAAATAGTTATCTTCGCTTTGAATGAATCATAGAATATAATGCATGTGACCAAACAAATTCACTCGGCGAGAGTTGAATGCCGTTAAGGCATGTACTTAGACTTTTCCCTTTGAGTATGGACTTGCTAGGTAGAGCAGCTGTGCGGGGCTTACTTTTGGATTGATTGGTTTCTAAGAGATGGCTTTAGAACACTGGCTTTATTCACTGTTTGACAGTGAACAGGACTAAGCTGTCATTTGAAAGTTATTATACCTAATGCCTCCGGATTTACACAGCAATCAGGATCGGAAAGACGCCCCGAAACCATCATGCTCGTTGGTGCTCGAAATGGCCGCCACCCATTCTAGCAAAACCCACTTGCTTGCTGATTTATGCTGTAGCGTAGAGCTGCATATCGCTCACGAGTATCAACAGAGTAAAATATCGAGTAATAAAAGCTTGCGCCACGCCATTAAGTAACCATCCATGCTGATCCGTGCTTCCTTTTCAGTAGGAAGCACCGCGTTAAACTCCGATATTCTATTGCAGAATGTCCCTACGGTTGTAGGCATTGAAAACAATTTAGCGATATTGAACTTTTTGAACATATTTTTCTTTTTATTCAGTTGTTTTGATTTCGAAACGGTCGGAATCATTTATTTCGTACACTATGTTGTATTCATCATGTTATCCATCTGGTATTCAATTACTTTGTTTATGGTTTTGTATATGTCACCTGTGTGATATAGCCTGGAGCATTTTCCATTTGCTGGGAATGACTTGTGACGTCATGGTATCAGTGAACAAAGACGGTAAATCAGGAATAGAGGAAGGCGTGATAAAATGGGACCTCCACTGGATTTTTACAACACTTTTTGCTGAGATTCTGCGAAATATAGTTTGTTGTAGTTATGTAATATTTTAACCTCGTCTAGAAGTTTTAATCTTATATCTAGGTTCGGGAGACGATTTTGTATAATTAAAAAGCAAACTGACCAAAATGCAATATTTGTTCTGGTGAATTGGTGCGATCATATTGTTGCTTCCAGAATCTTGGAAATGAATTTCAAGAGACGAAACAATTTGTAAGAGTTGCGAAGATTTATTTCCGTGTAAGAAGTCACCTCGCACTAAGAGAACAACAAAGCGATATGTATATGTATTCTGGGACGAACTGTCGTTTTCAGTTGATGTAGCTAGGTGTAGAAAATACATTTGATCTGAAGCACAGGTGGAAGAAAGGTCACAAGAACGTGACCCATTATATGATATTGTGAGTAATCATAAGGATATGTATTTAAATCGGGTCCCAGTTATCCATAAAGTGATAAGACTGATAACATTTTAACGAAATTTTCAAATTGAGATGAAATAGTTTTTAAAATACTAACTTGATTCTTTTAAGAATTCTAAGACTATTCTTTGCATACTTGCTGATTTTAGTGACGATGTAATCACATGATTTGCAGCAAATGAGAAATGCAGTGTGATTAAGACCTTTTGCACAGACCTTTTGCACAGCCGGGTCCAGATTGTCTAAAAGAATAATTAGCGCTAGAAAAAACTTAAGTTTGTTACAGTTGATTCAATAGGTAGAGCGTTATAATTATACCCGTTATCTCCAATGAATGACCGTAAAAGGTGCTTAAAGTAAGGATATTATATATACTATATAAGCGTAGAAGTTTGGCTAGTTTCTGGTCCTTCTTAGCGCTCAGGATAAAGGGAGGCGGACGACTGGTGTTGCAGTATAATGTGACTGGTGGAAGTGGCCTTTTGGATGTCTTTCTTTATACTATATCAAATGCTTTAAGTGAAAGACGCGATTCATTGCATTGTAAACGCCATCGTCTCTAAAGAAACAATTCGTTGCACACATATAAGAAAAGCCGTCTTTGAATAGGACATTAATCTAATTAAAAGAATCAGACCAAACTTCGAAATCTGTAAAATACTAATATTATTATTGTTCTTTTTGTCAATAGCGATAAGTTAATTTAAATGTAGTTTTTGCTGGAAATTGATCCTCTGGTCTCCTACTGTTGCTCTTCAGAGGCTTATATTCTTTAAAGTTAAGTCTAAGATATTCCCGAAGTAAGCAGATTTAAATTTTAGACTAATCCTATTATTTGATAAAAATGTGTATAATTGAGATATGGCGTTATTATAACTTGGTTGTCTCATAACCTTGTAACGAAGCGGCAACGACTATCATTACGATGTTTGAAATCCAGATCATTCACAAACTATATGTCCTTTTATCGGGGGATTCCAAGGTGTACCGAGCACAGCAGAACATCCATTGATTTATAGAACCTTGTCGTAGTGCTATGGCGTATACAGTTTTCCGTTCAATATTGCAAAATCATCGCCTTAAATACAAACAACCGTATAAATTTAACACTGATAATGGCCAATTGCCGTGTTGTTGCCGTGCATAATAACAGTGTGTCTTGTGCTGATTGCCTGAAATGGAATGCTTTAGTTCTCACAGTATATTATACATGGTTTGATCGATGTTTAACTGATATCGGAAACTTAAATAAATCCAAGAATGAAAATTGTTCTGTCAGGGGTTTTGTGTCAGTGAGATGATATTATACAAAGTGCAAGAGTTCTACAAGGTGACTGCTGGGCGCTAAGCAGGAGCATGGCGTATTTCAGTAAGGGAACAGAACTCGGCGCCATCATCAGAGGGGCGAGACCAAACGTGAGGTGGTGTCAATGCCGATGGTAGGAAGAAGACAGCTACAACTTGTAGTAGGATGTTATAATTGTACCCGCTGTCGCTATAGCATGATAGTGAAAAATACTTAAATCTATGATATTATCTTGTCACTTCCTAACTGACTTTTTTCCTCCAAACGTCTCCCTTGACACCACCTCACTTTTGGCCTGAAGTCGAGCGCTCGCCACTGTGAGGTAGTCTTTGTGTTCATGATGTTTCCCATATGAACATACAAAAAAGAATTAACGAACTGTATGTATTTGGATTATTTTGTTGCTTGAATTTCAAGTAAAGAAAGTACATGGTGAAAACACCGAACTACGGTCAGTTACATATGTTCTGTCTTCACCACACTTCTACACCAAAACAATAATGACATCAGTACAAATTATCCATTTAGTAACCTTGACTGCGTTCGACAGCTTTTATTGTTTTTCTCCTAAATGAAAACAAATTACACACTGGTAATATTGTTGTTCCTTATCTTTTAGTAAAATAGTCCGCAATCAAATATCTGTTTATTTAATTGAATTAACTTATCAATACTATGTGTGAACTGAATCAGGATTTCTACACATGTACAAATATAGACTGTGTACACCTAAGCGGCCAGCGTGACCTATAACATTATGTGATTATTATATTTTATTGTGTCGGCATAAAATAGCACCCCCAAGTAGAGATTAGGACTAGGTTATCCTTTTGCTGTCATATCATGATGAGGAAGAATTCACTCCCTCGGTACTACTAATAACCATAATCAGGCCTCACTTGAGAACCCTACCTCTTGCTGCGTATTGGCTGTCGGGCACATGGCTTCTAATACTCGGAGTTATTAGCTATACACATGCCTCTCTGTGGACAAATTTTGGTACAGAAGATGAGATCGCGGCAACATCAATGTAATCGATTGTTCATCAAGCTCTGAATCATTGCATCCTCTTGTCGACTAGAATTATGATTTATTGGGCCATGTTCCTGGGCTAATCATTATAAGTACCATACCTATGTCAGGTAGAAAACGCAATGTACTATGGTACTAAATCGCCCCATCGTATGAAGTACATGTCTTTTTTTGACCTCGTGACACAATCACGTGTTGCATCAACCTCTCAGCGCTACGTGTTCGAACGGACGTAGGACAATAATCAAAATACATTGTACGTCTTCATATATCATAACGAAACCAGGTTGTTAACAGCACAATCAGAGTCAACCTTTAGACTCTAAAACTTGTTACAGATAAGAAATATTTAACGTACATATTAACCTTTTTTTTTTTTTCTTATTTTCTGGTTTCATATCCATTATAAAACTAAACAAACCAAAAAAATCGAAGTCGTGAAACCAGCAATAACAATAAAGCTCATGATAGCGTTATACAAAACATTGGACACCCTACTTTTTGGCATACACTGCTCACAAATACTTACAAGTACCTGTACTGATTATAAAGGCAATATTGGCGTGCATGTACGTGACTTGGTTATATATACGTCGTTAAAGATGCTCCGACGCCGACAAGGCATAAATGATACCCATCATTTTAACAATAATTGGTGGTTAATCGTATATATATATGGCTAATTAACATAAAAAATAATTTAAAATAATTTATTTTGCTTTCGGTGCATACGCAATCAGTACTGCATTCCATAGAGGACATAGTGCCAGGGAAGTTTATATATATATATCCGCGGTCAAGCTAAATTCTGCGAACATAAATTTATCGCGAATAAGATATAAAGAATTGCAAACAAGATTACCTGTATATCATATTACTGCGAGAAATGGAAAATATAGTAAGAGTGTCACAGGTAACATCACGACTGGGGTATACAGAATTTTACACCTTCGTCTCCCGATCCTGATATTAGTGTTTATCTCGGATCGTTACTGCCTCCCGAGTGTGGCGACCTGCGGTATCGCTGTGATGTATAGTCTATCTAGCCTTATCATCCACTACAACGGTAAAAAGGTCGAATGGGCTCGATATCTCGTATGCCATGTATTGTTTATGTCATAGCTTTTTGATATCAAAGCGGATGTCTGCAGGATTTGGCTCGGCACTGCAAGAGACGATAAAATGAGGGGACTTCTAAGAGAAACTTATCGTTTATATGACCGTGATTCCAGGGGAAAAGTATAATTCGGGAAATACGTTTATCTATCACTCTATAAATTTTATAGCTAGGCGCACAGATAGACAGCAGCGAGAGGATAGGGTTTCTCGTGCGAGTCTGATGCACGTGCGAGTTTAAATACATTTTATATATAAAATATGTCAAGTATGACCAAAGTTATGAACAGTGCATAAAGTATAACCTTTCAGAGTTGATTGAAGAAAATATCCATAATGCTGTGAAATAAAATGATATTATCGAAAACTCGGATAACTTAACGATTTAAAATGCACTTTTCCAAGGCATATTTGAACGTTCTATAAATTGCCTCAAGGAGGTATTGATAGTGCCATAATTTGTGATTGTGCATCCTCCTAGACAACTCTCAAATTCAAACACCAGAGAGCAAATTAACTTTGTTTCTTTCCATTTTTACTTGGTAAAGAACATAATCTGATAAATATACTAGGTCAGTTGAGTGTGGAGGGTCTCCAGGTTCAATTATATACCCCTCTAACAGCCATACCGTGTGTGTGTGTGTGTGTCTTTCACTCATGTTGCACTCCCACCAATACGAATACAACAGAATAGTTCTCCATATGGTCAGATGTCTTTGATAACACCAACTAAACTTATTTCTCACTGTTATTTTCATTAGTTTTAGTGAATAGTCATTTGAATTGCGTACATAAACAAATGCCTCTAACCATAAACCAAAGGTTTTATTGTAAACCGGGCACATTGCACATTAGGGACATCAACAGATTTTAGCCCCTGTTGCGCAATGTAGAAATAAATTTTCTATTAAAAGAGAACTTGAAAACGTGTGTTGTATGATGCATTGTGTCGAATATAAATGAACACTCAATACATGTGATCTGTTAACTTTACGTTTATAGTGATGCAAATAGGCCTTTACATTTGTAGTAAAAAAAATAATCATCTCAGATTAGCTTGCCGCGGTCAGCTGCACATGAATGTGGATGATTGTTATATGATTGATTGGGTGCATTTTTTATGTTTGGGAACTAATGAATAAACGTTAATGTGCACTATATAACTGTGGTTACAAAAAACTATTAATGCAGTATGCACAAGGTACACGAGCAAACACTGTATAGCGCGCGACACATTTTACTTTAGCACTATACCACACGAAGCCCGCAATTAGATGGACAGTTTATATAAATCGGTACCCAAAAAATACGCCATTTAGTTTTCCGGATTTTATTCCACACTATACAAATTTGCGTGAAACAGAATTCATGATATCTCAAGTAGGAGAACTGGTAGCGCGTAGATTGTCGTTGTTATCAAGTTTGTTTTTTTTTGTTTAACGAAGGCCAATATACTATGCTTCAGGGTTTACATTTGGAATTGATTCGTAATTACCCTTGGTTAACTTTTCTAACTGTGAAATAAAACTCCAATAAGCACTTTGGGGGGTAGATCTTGAACCGGCATATTTTGATGTACTAGAACCAGCATACTTTGGTGTACTAACTTTTACCTTGGACCACCTGGAGAGGAATACTTCACAAAAGCTCCATGTTTATATGTGGGCACTGGACACCTACTCACATAAACTGGCTATGTAAGTAAACTCAACAAATGTTTTCAACCAGGAGAGCTATTTGAGTACATACTCGTGTCAATGTTATCGCAGTAGATCTGAAAGATAACCACTTGATCTGTCAACGCCGTTCGATACAAACGTCCAAGGGATTAGCATGTTTATCCTTCAAACGCGCCGATGAAGCGGTATAATTAATATACACAAACAATGGAGACTCTTTTGAGTATGTTTAAGTAAATTGGATGTCACTTTAGGACATAACAGGATTACTCAAATATTTTTCAGTTGGAATGAGCCTGATGGCTGATTTTTTGATGAACTGCGCATCATCATTGTTTGTAGAGGATTTTTTGAAATTCACTAGTATAGGAGTGTATGAGTAGGGATCGGCCATATGGAATTATATCTTTACTAGGACCAAATTCCAAATAATTAGATACTTGCAGTAAAAGACAAATTATAATAAGGCTTACAGTACAAATATTTGAGACCTTTTAGGGCCCACAATAAGATACTGGCTTACAATCGATCGGAAAAAGCGACTAAATTTGGGACCAAGTTGAGCATGTCGCCAATGTGGAGGTAAGGGCGACAGGATGGCCCGGTATAATGTGACTCGGTGTGCTTTACAGTATTTGTGGTGGAATACTAATAGTTTGGTTGGTTTATTAAGGTTCAGGCGTTCTGTTAAAACAAGGACAGTGTTC